>NC_071996.2:66876071-67204642 GCF_028885655.2 Pongo abelii | reverse complement strand
AAACAGTATATGGATCTGCAAAAGATTATGACATTTTGAAAACTCTATTTCAATATTTAGAATGGCACATCAAAGTGTGATTCTCATGAAAATACCTATGACATCTACATTAATACACACTGGAAAGATAGTAATCAGTGAAACTTCTGTGATTTCCACATGAATCAACAGTGGAACATTGCTTAATGTACCACTCAATTACATCATGTTTAATTTATGTGGAAATGTTTGGAAATGCTTAAAATGTCAGTGGTAAATCATTTTACAGTCTTAATTAAACACTTTTCTATGACAAATTGCTCTATAAACAAACTAAAATAATGTTCTTACATAACTATCAATTTATTGTGAAAGACTTCAACCCCAAATCATTATAGTTTCTTCTTTGTATGAGCCAAAGCTTGTATCCTTCAAGGATTCATTTTCCTGTCATATGGCAAATAATTTTAATACTCATAGAATGCTTATTTCCATCCCATAGCTGGTTATCATTTTTTTAAACTCACAATACTTATTTCTTAATATATAAATATCATAGTGAGTTATAGAGTCTCCAAAAATGATTAATTCTTAAACTTTGACACTCTTTCCCCCAATAATAAGGTACCGAATGTAATGTACTAAAGAGTGATGTTCTCCTCCCAAACTCCATTACTTTTATTATAAAGAATATTTAAGAAAGGAGTTCAATTTCATGGTAGAAACTAGTTGAAATGTAATTTTTATGTTTGGCACATGAAAGATTTTATGTTAAGCTGAGAAATAAATGTTTTGAATCAGAAAAATACCATCTAAAAATCAATAACTTCACAGGTACAGTCTCTGTAACTATAAAATTCAGGAAATGAGAGTCCCATTAGGGTTTAAATCACTATTTGATTAAATGTTTCAATCAAACCCATTTTGTAATGTTTTATATGCACACGTACTTAAAATGTAGTATTATTCAAGAGCTATGATTGCTTTATGTAATGTAATTTAGTTAAAATGGATGCAAATTTATATGATTCCAGTTACATATGAACTTAAAATAAGATGTCTGCTGCTTTTTGTATCATTTTCCAGAAAAATGAGTCAACAACCAATTAGGAAACTGTACCAGTCAACTCTTGGTTACAAATTGACAGAAACCATTAATAACAAAGCAACACAGTCTGAGTATAATACACCAAAAGGAACATAGGTAGTGTACTACTGGGCTTGTTTTTCAGCTGAGGCCTCAATGGAACTTTATGAGTCTCCTCCTCTATTTCACTTCCTTTGCCTTCAGTTTGAATCTCAGTGGGTCATAGTGAGGGATCTGAACCCCTCGTGGCCCTCCTGAATCAGGCTGCAGTATAATTTCGTTGACACTTTCTCCCAATCCCCAAGTATAGCAATAATTCTACTTTCCCCCAAGAGGAACAAGAAAACACAATAACACATTAACAACAGTAACAATCTTTTTATTTCCCTGTTTACTTATGGCATTAAAAATCCAAACTCATCAGATACAGCCTTAGTTTCCAAATCAATGCAATATTACTGTGTCTCTTGGTAGAGAATTCCTCTTTTCTTGGTGGTATGCTATCAGAGTCCAAAATCAAAAGGACAGAAAGCAAACAATTAGAATGTGTCAATAAGTGTAATCTCAAAGCCTTGCATCCCAGTTTCCAGTCCTAGGATTCCAGACGCATATATTTTAGCTAAGGGGGTAAAAGAGTGCCATGTGGTAGTCACTTGTTCAGAACATAAACCATATTCTGCAGGACAGTACCTCAAATTTGCAAGCTGTTGACTCTGGATGAAGCTCATCTGAGTTTTCATGGAGTATGCAATACCAACAAATCTCTTGAACGTTAGCTCATTGCCTTGTTTCTCTATAAAGTTATTTCCTTTAAACTGAAGCAATTTTGTGTGGGATGCCATGCCCTTGCATTCGGTAGACAATCTATAGATAGAGCAAGGACAGAGAAAAATGATCAATAAACGAAAAAAAAAATCCAGAATAAATATTTATTACAAGAAGGAAAGATTCCTGCTACTCACTCCTTATTCCCTAAAAGATGGCAGTTGCCCACTCCAGACAACCTGACACCAAATAGTTCTTTTGTCCTTGTAGGTATAATGCTTATAAGGACTTACGATGGTCTACTGCTATTAGAAAATGGAGTTAAAATAATACAGGGAAGAGATCTTACTGTGTGGACATCTCATGATGTGAACAGCATACTCACCGCTAAAGGAGACTTGTGGCTGTAAGACAACCATTTACTTAAATATCAGGCTCTATTACTTGAAGGGCCAGTGCTGCGACTGCACACTTGTGCAACTCTTAACCCAGCCACATTTCTTCCAGACAATGAAGAAAAGATAGAACATAACTGTCAACAAGTAATTGCTCAAACCTATGCCACTCGAGGGGACCTTTAGAGTTTCCCTTGACTGATCCTGACCTCAACTTGTATACTGATGGAAGTTCCTTTGTACAAAAAGGACTTCAAAAAGCAGGGTATGCAGTGATCAGTGATAATGGAATACTTGAAAGTAATCCCCTCACTCCAGGAACTAGTGCTCAGCTGGCAGAACTAATAGCCCTCACTCGGGCACAAGAATTAGGAGAAGGGAAAAGGGTAAATATATATGGAGGACTAAGTATGCTTACCTAGTCCTCCATGCCCATGCAGCAATATGGAGAGAGAGGGAATTCCTAATTTCGAGGGAATACCTATCAAACATCAGGAAGCCATTAGGAGATTATTATTGGCTGTACAGAAACCTAAAGAGGTGGCAGTCTTACACTGCTGGGGTCATCAGAAGGAAAGGAAAGGGAAATAGAAGGGAACTGTCAAGCAGATATTGAAGTCAAAAGAGCCACAAAGCAGGACCCTCCATTAGAAATGCTTATAGAAGGACCCCTAGTATGGGGTAATCCTCTCTGGGAAACCAAGCCCTAATGCTCAGCAGGAGAAATAGATTGGGGAGCCTCATGAGGACATAGTTTTCTTCCCTCAGGATGGCTAGCCACCAAAGAAGGAAAAATACTTTTGCCTGCAGCTAACCAATGGAAATTACTTAAAACCCTTCACCAAATCTTTCACTTAGGCATTGATAGCACCCATCAGATGGCCAAATTATTATTTACTGGACCAGGCCTTTTCAAAACTATCAGGCAGATAGTCAGGGCCTGTGAAGTGTGCCAAAGAAATAATCCCCTGCACTGCAGGCCATACATTTCAATCCCTGTATCTTTAACCTCCTTGTTAAGTTTGTCTCTTCCAGAATCGAAGATGTAAAACTACAAATCGTTCTTCAAATGGAGCCCCAGATACAGTCCATGACTAAGATCTACTGCGGACTCCTGGACCGGCCTGCTAGCCCATGCTCTGATATTAATGACATCGAAGGCACCCCTCCTGAGGAAATCTCAACTGCACCACCCCTACTACACCCCAATTCAGCAGGAAGCAGTTAGAGCGGTCGTCGGCCAACCTCCCCAACAGCACTTGGGTTTTCCTGTTGAGAGGGGGGACTGAGAGACAGGGCTAGCTGGATTTCCTAGGCTGACTAAGAATCCCTAAGCCTAGCTGGGAAGGTGACCGCTTCCCCCTTTAAACACGGGGCTTACAACTTAGCTCACACATGACCAATCAGATAGTAAGGAGAGCTCACTAAAATGCTAATTAGGCAACAACAGGAGGTAAAGAAATAGCCAATCATCTGTTGCCTGAGAGCACAGCGGGAGGGACAATGATCGGGATATAAACCCAGGCATTCAAGCCGGCAACAGCAACCCCCTTTGGGTCCCCTCCCTGTATGAGAGCTCTGTTTTCACTCTACTTCACTCTATCAAATCTTGCAACTGCAAAAAAATAAAATAAAAAGTAAAAAATAAAAATGGAGCATTCATAGAGACCATAGCCATGTTACCATTGGTAAGAACTCCATGTTGTTGAAACCGTGAATAACCTTCATTCCTTCCATGATGAACATGTGGTTCTTGAGTCCACTGGAATTTTCTGAGAAAGAAGGGCGACCTATGTCTACTGAGTGGGTCACCTTATTCACACTAGAGGCTTTGTGGTGAATATATAACTTTCCAAGAAATATATTCTCATTCTGGGCTCACTATAAAGGGTCATACCCCTTCAGCATACCCTTTCCCGAAACTTCCTCCACAATGCTCTGAGTTCACTATTTTCAAGTGCCTGGCTGTCTAACCAGTGCCTTAACAGCTGAATTGGCATAGGTTCCTGTTCTAGTTATTGTTGTTGCATAAAAAATTAACCCACAGCTTTGTGTCTTAAAACAATCACTTTATTCTAATCATGGATTCTGTAGGTAAGGAATTGGAGTGGGAGACAATTTATCTTTGCTCCATGATGTCTGTGACCTCAGTTAGGAAGTCTTGAAGCCTGGAGATGACTCAATGACTGTGGGCTGGAAGCATCTGAAAGCTTGTTCATTCACATATCTAGTACCTAAACTGGTCTGACTCAAAGACTAGGACTGGTGGCTGGGGCACCTACACGCAGCCTGTCTTGGCAACCACACAGCATGTGACAACTATAGGGTAGTAGGATTTTGTTCCAGGTGACCACAGGAAATAATCTAATTAGCTGTTTCACTTTTCCATGCTAGGATGAGGCAGATCTAAATTCCTTCCCTAAAATGACTAGGATTTAAAATTCCTTCGGCCTCAACAAGGTCAGATAAAAACCCTAGATTCTGCCCATTTCACTGAGGCTCTGTGCTGTAACTAGCTACTGGTAACAATTTCTGTTTAAATCAGGGTCTTCTGCTGCACAACAAAAACAGACTCTGGCTTTACTAACCAGAAAAGAACTACACTGGAAGAATATAGGTTGGCTCAGACAGTCCATAGGAAGGCTAAAGAACCATGCTCAGGAAATGGGCCTTAGAGAGTGGGAAGAGAAAATGTATCTAAACTGATATCTCAGTAACAGCTTGATAGGACATTGTCACTAGCAGTGCCACCACTAGGTCCTCACCACTGCTGCTGGCATGAACAGCTACCACTACTATGACTACTTGACCTAGTCAAGTTCTACTGCCTCCTCCAGAACAACCTCTAACTATCCCAATCTGTCACTTACTACAGATCCAACATTCCTGCATTGAATATCCTGTTGGTTTACTAAGAGATATGCCTATATCTTAGTTCATGGGGTGAGAAGAGAGGTCGAATGTTCTTTCCAATTCCCTAGAGGGAAGTGGGGTTTTGCCCCACCACACTTACACAACAAAATTCCTCCCAAGTAGAAAAGGGGCTTAGATTATATGTAGACAAAAATAAAGCAAATACCCATTGAACATATTAATCTGATTATTCAATAATTAAAATGATTGGGTGAATTAAGAGTGAATTAGTTCATATAATTGCTTTAACTGTTTTCATTTATAAAATAAGGGTTTGACCTATGATCTCTGATTTTTATTATAACTTTAAATTCTTTTTTAAAAATTATCGTCAGCCGGACATGGTGGCTCACGCCTAAAATCCCAGCATTTTGGAAGGCTGAAGTGAGAGGATCACTTGAGACCAGGAGTTCAAGACCAACCTGGGCAATAGGGAGACACTGTTCCTACAATAAATAAATAAATAAATATTTAAAAATTAGCCAGGCATGGTGGTGCACGCCTGTGGTCCTAGCTACTCAAGAGGCTGAGGTGGGAGGATCACTTGAGCCTGGGCTGTCAAGGCTGCAGTGAGCCATTGTTGTGCCATTGCACTCCGTCCTGGGCAACAGAGCAAGACTCTGTCTTAAAAAAAAGAAAAAAAAATATTGTCAGTATTATTTGCAGAGTCTCATCCACATGATGGAGCCATATGCCCAGGACTTGGCAGTACCCACTGCATGAATATCATGAAACTCCTAATGAACCAAGTGGGCTAACATTTTGATGTTCCAATGGCTTGTTTTGTGTGTGTATATAAAACAGGTGTAACTAAAGATTATCGAACAAAGTTGGTTAAATGTGGTGGTTCTGCATCTAATTTTCCATTGTGTGAGCAGAAATGTGAGAATTTTTTTTTGACATCATCTCATTTTGCTTTCTGAACTACAGCACAGCTTGATTATCTAGAGATAGTGTATAAACTAGCAGACAGCAAACTCAGGAAACACCTTTCCCAAGGATGTAGGTTCTTGGTACAGAAACCCTTTCATGAGAAACTAGGTTTCAAGGTTTACTATGAGGAAATTTGGGAACTTTCTGTTTAATTCACCTCCTCTGAGTCATTCCTTCAGTAGCTTAGATCTCACCTCTGAGAATGAATCAGCCTTTTTAAGCCAATACAGAATCTTTTCTCCCTCCTTTGGGAAAGATTGCAAATATTCTTGGAGCAAAAGGTGGTGACACTCCAGAACTGGCTGACTTTCCTCTTCACAGTGGATCTGTGATGGTTCCCAAGGAAAATACCTACAGGGAATCTCCCTGGCTTCATCTTTTGGCAGCCAATGCCAAACCAAGCTCAAATCTTCAGAGAAGATTTCACTTGCAGGGGCTCTCAGAGTATGTTTTATTATTTAAAAATTGGGAATAGTAAGAGTACCTGGAGCATATGGTGGTTGTGAAAACTAAGTGAGATGAGTTTAGAACAGTGCAGGGCCTACAGTAAGCACTAGAAATGCATTACATATTACTCTTATTATTTAAAATGATGCCCAAATTCCTTTGCGGGACATTCAGCACCCCTCATGATTTTGCCCCTCCTTTCTTGTCTGGCTTTAACTCATCATTCTTCATACCATTCTTTCCCTGGCACCAGCAAAGCTCTGCTCCACCCTTACTGAACTACTTGTAGTTATCCTGAAACTTTCACTCTTTCTCTTGGCTTAGGGCTTTACACATGCAGCTCTCTTCTTCTGCCTAGAACATCCTATTCTACATAATTTGTCATATTAAATTCTACTCATTCTTTGAGACCTTGCTTCACAGTTATTGTTGCAAAAGCTTTTCTGTTCTCCAAACTTGGGCCTGGTCCTATTTCTTACTAGATGCCCTTTAGTACTGTCTTAGTCCATTCAGGCTGCAATAACAAAACACCATAAACTGGGTGACTAACAAACAACAGAAATTTATTTCTCACAGCTCTGGAGGCTAGGAAGTCCAAGATAAAGGCACTGGCAGATTCAGTGTCTTGTGAAGGCTCACTTTCTAGTTCATAGATGGTGCCTTGTTGCTAGGGGCGAGGGTACCTCTGGAGCCTCTATTAAAAGGGCACTAATCCCATTCATGGGGGCTCTGTCCTCATGACCTAATCACCTCCCAAAGACTTCACCTCCTAATACCTTGGGTTAGGATTCAACATATGAATTTCAGACCATAGTAAGTACCCACTGTTTACCCCTTTGTAAAAGTTCCTTGTAAACTACTTGATGCTTTGGCTATCTCCCTGACTTCCCCATAAGATTCTTAGAGGTAGAATTTCCTGATGGTATAGCATATCACAGTGCCTAGAACATAGTGCATATCCCATAAATAAAGGAATAATGAGTAAATAGGCCACTTATGGCATGACAGTTATTTCAAAACTGAAACAAAGAAAAGCAAGATATATTGGTGGCAATTATAAAACATCATGTATGTTTTCTGCCCAAAATATTCAAGCATACTAGGAATACATAAATAAATGAGTCATTTGGGGTATAAATATGTCTTATTCAAAATGGAAATTTGTAATCATTATATATCACATATTTAAATGAATGTACTAGAAAATATAATTAATGCTACAAGAAAATTATTGCACCTGATAGAGAAAATCAAATTGGTAGATTGATTAATTATATTCCTAATTATTTCTTACATTTTTGCTTTCCAGTTAGGGCATCTGCCTTAACTTTGGAATAAAGATGTTCACTGATCCTGACTTACTGGACTTTAATCCAGTACTAATGAATTGAAGCACACTGTGAACTATAAACATATTTTCATTCATCATGGCAGCTGCTCTTTGAAACTTGCATTGTGAGGACAGAAGTTCAATTAATGTGTTTCCCATTTGTTCTTCTAACAGATAGAGGCCAAATGACACAATGTGAAGATCTTCAACTAAGTGTCAAGAAAAAAAACTAGTGTTCTAGTGTTCTAGAGTCCTCTTTGCCATTTAAAATAGCCTTGTGACTGTAAGTGTGTCATCCATCATCTTGGAGGTTCAGAAATGGAAAGGAAAGACATTTTGTAAGTGGCATAGCATAAATGTCCATAGAATCCTGGCTTTGTCACTCCAACTTAGGTGACCACTAAACCATCTGTTTCCCTTTTCTCTTTCACTTACTTAGTATACATTTAGTGGTGAGCATAAACTGACACTGTACTAGATAATTAAAAAATGAAATAAACGGTTGTCTAGAGAAATGCAGCATTTAGTGTGAAAGGCAGACATCCAAACCTTAAATGATATGGTCAATAAAAGCCTTTCTCAAATTTTTATGTGAATAGGAACCACCTGAGGATCTCCTTAAAATGCAGATTGTGGTTCACTAGGTCTGGAGTGGGACCTGGGATTCCTCATTTCACACAAGCTTCCAGGCTATGGATACTGCTGATCAGTGAATCAGTTTGAGAAGTGAGTGTAATAAAATATAAACAGAGATATGCTACCAGAGCACAGAAGAAAAGAAACTAACTGAACTATGTAGGATCCAAAGAGGAAGTGAGATGGAGTTGAAGGATGAGTAACAAAAGGTGCAAAGGAAGGCATTTAAATGTCTTTGAGTAGTTGAGTAGAGGCACTATTTTATATAGAACACAGAGGTATGAATTACCATGGTGTGAGTGTAGAAAAATAATCCCACACTGGGGAGTCATGTACAGGGAGACCAGTTTCCAGGAAGAGCAACAGTTCACTTAGGAGGTAATGAAGGCCTGAATTACTTTAATGTATTCATGCGATTATTCATAGCTGAGTTTCCTAAAAGGTGTAGTGGAGAGGGCCTAATGAAGGGGAAAACAGGGAGGATAAAAAGAAAAAGGAAATACATTTCTCCCCATATATTTATAAGGTAAAAAGTGACAAGGCCATGGCCAGGTTTGGTGGCTCATGTATGTAATCCCAGTGCTTTGGGAGGCTGAGATAGGTGGATCACTTAAGGCCAGGAGTTCAAGGTCAGCCTAGGCAACGTAGCGAGACCCTATCTCTACATAAAATTAGCTGAGTGTGGTGCCACATGTCTGTAGACCTGACTACTTGGGAGACTGAGGCAGGAGGATCACTGGAGCCCAGGAGTTCAAGGTTACAATGAGCTATGATCATGCCACTGCACTCCAGCCTGAGTAACAACAGAGCAAGACCCTGTCTCAAAAAAAAAAAAAAAAAAAGAAAGAAAGAAAAACAAAAACAAAAAAGAAAAAGCAAATGACAGAACCAAATCACTGATCATATGTGGCTGAGGGTAAAAGGGGAGATAGACAGGAAAATTTATTGCTCTGGTGACTGGTAATGTTGTTTTTACTCAAGATAATGGTTATACTAGGAGAAACAGTTTCCGATTTGCTGGAGGAGGTACAAAGTGAAGACAAAACGAATTTGAACATTGAAAATTTAATGACTGAGGGACATATTTCCAGGGCCACTCTAGGTTTAAAGATCTATTATTGCTTCCCTATTATTAAGTAAATTTTCTTTGAATGCTGCATAGAGTGGCTACTTTATATTTTGTAATAAATTTAAAGGACAATTTTGAAAAAATTAACATTTTAGCATCATTTCATAAGTCCTTTGACTAATCTCATTTTCTCATTTGTAAATTCTCTGTGTATTCCTTAAAGTTGGATGTTATGACTTTTAATAGTATTAGGAATAATGCCAGCAAGATGGCAGAGGAAGGTGCCTAGACCTTGCTCCCTGACAGAAACACTGACTTAAAAACAATACACAGCTCAAAAAGCCTTTATAACAATGGTAGAATTCAGTTAGAAAGTTGAAGTACACCAGGCAAACACAAAGTCAAGAATAGCCCCATTGAAATGGGAAGGAGAAGCAAGCTCCTCCTAAGCTGTTACAGTTCATAATCTGAATGAAAAGCCCCAACGTACAGCTTCTGCCTTGGGGAAAAGAAGAAGATTGGAATGTAGGTCCAAGTTTCAGCTTTTGGGGTGGGAGGAGGGCACTGCCTGAGAGATTGGTTTCTATCTCTCCTAACTTGGAGCATTAACAGGGAACCGGGATGCTTTGGATGCCTGAGAACAAAATGCAGCTCAGTGAATTGCGGCAGCACCAGAGAAACTGCAGTACTACAGACAGATATCAGAGAGAGCAAGAGATGACAAGTTCCTGAAAAATAAACTGGCAAACCTCTCATTATAAAATTACATGCACAAGTTCAGGGAAGATACATTCCCATAAAAGGCTTGAGGCCACTAGAATCTCTATGCAGGCTGATTTATGAAGGTCTTCCCCGTACAAAACCAGTGCACAAAGATTGGGAGAAGTGGCTGTGTTTCAAATGCAAAAATCACAACAAAACATAAGGCATACAAAGAAATAAGAAAACATGGCCAATTCAAAAGAATAAAGCCAATTTCCAAAAACCAATCCTAAAGAAACAACAAGATCTGTGAAAGTAGCTAACAAAGAATTTAAAATAATCGTCTTAAAGAAGCTCAACGTGCTTTTAGAGAAGACAGAAAACTAAACAAAATCAGAAAAATGATGCATGAACAAATTGAGAGTATCATTAAATAGATTTTTTTAAAACCTAGTAAAACAGAACCAAACAAATTCTGGAGCTGACAAATAAAATAACTGAATTGAAAAATTCACTAGAACAGATGAAAGTAGACTTGATCAAGCAGAAGAAGGAATCAATGACTTCAAAAACATTGAAATTTCAAAGGTCACTTGAAATTATCGAGAGAATACCAACAACAAAAGAACAAAGAAAAGTGTTGAAAGCCTAAGGAACTTATAAGACACCATCAAGCAGAGAAATATATACATTATAAGAGTTTCAGAAGAAGAAGAGAGAGAATGGGGCAGAGAGCTTATCTGAAGAAATAATTCCCAAATCTGAGAAAGAACATGGTTGTCCAAAAAGCTCAAGGAACTATAATGTTGAGGAATGTAAAAAGGCCCACACTAAGACACATTATAAAGTCAAAAGACAAAGACAAAAAGAGAGTCTTAAAAGCAGCAAGAGAAAAGTAACTCATCACATACAAGGGAACTTCCATAAGATTATAAGTGGATATCTCAGCAGGAACACCTGCATTACAAGAGAAGAAAGATCTCAAATCACCAACCTAAATTTACACCTTAAGTAACTAGAAAAAGATCAAACTAAACCTACAGTTATCTGAAGGAAAGAAATAATAAAGGATAGAGCAGAGATTAATAAAATACAGAAGAGAAAAAAGTCAGCAAAACTGAGCTCATTCTTTGAAAAGAGCAATAAAATTTACAAACTAATCTTCTCAAACTCTTCAAAAAAATGTAAGTGGGGGAACACTGCCTCTTGATGCAAAATCCCTCAACAAAATACTAGCAAACCAAATCCATAACACATTAGAAGGATTATACATCATGACTAAGTGGAATTTATTCCTGGAACGTGAGGATGGTTCAACATATGAAAATCAGTCAGTGTTATACACTACATTAACAGAATGATGGACAAAAACCATGTGATCATCTCAACTGATGCAGAAAAGGCATTTTGCAAAACTCCAAAAACTTTCATCGTGAAAACACTCAACACAAAAGGAAAATAAAAAGGGAATGACATCCACATAATAAAGGCCATATGTGAAAAGCCTACAGCCAACATCATGCCAATGGTGAAAAACTTAAAACTTTTCCTCTAAGATCAGAAGCAAGGCAAGAATACCCACTCTTGTCACTTCCCTTCAACATAGCACTGGAATACCTAGCCAAAGCAATCAGACAAGAAAAAGAAGTAAACAGAATCCAAACACAAAAGGACTAAATAAAATTATCTATTTTTACAGATGACATGATATCTTATGTAGAACACCCTAATAATCCTACAAGAAAATGTGTTGGAACTAATAAACATATTCAGCAAAGTTGAAGAATACAAAATCAACATGCAAAAATCAGTTGTATTTCTATACATTAACAGTAAACAACCTGAAAATAATTTAAGAAAAAATATGATTTTCAATAGTATCAAAAAGAATACTTAGGAATAAGCTTAAGCCAAGAGGCAAAAATCTTGTACACTAAAAACTGTAAAACATTGCTGAAAGAAATCAACAAAGACACAAACAAATGGAAATACATCATGTTTGTGGACTGTAAAACTTAATATTGTTAAAATATCCACCCTACCCAGATCGATCAATGAATTCAATGCAATCACTGTCAAAATCCTAATGGCATATTTTTTGTAGAAATAGAAAAAAAGAATCCTAAAATTCATATGGAATCTCAAAGGACAATGATGAAATGATCTTCTACAAAGGCACCAAGGCTACATAAGAGAGAAAAGATATTCTCTTCAGCAAATGATGTTGGGAAAACCGTGTATCTATATCCAAAAGAATGAAATTCAACCCTTACCTTATGCCATATACAAAACTTAAAATGGATTAAAGACCTAAATGTAAGATCTGAAACTATAAAACTCCTAAAATAAAACACAGGAAAAAATCTTCATGACGTTGGATTTGGCAATGATTTCTTGGATTTGAAAGCACAAGCAACAATAGCAAAAATAGACAAATGGGACTAATGTAACTTGAAAACTTCTGCACAGCAAATAAAACAATCAACAGAGTGAAAAGGTAACTTAAGAAATAGGAGAAAATATTTGCCAACTATATATCTTACAAGGGGTAAATATCCAGAATGCATAAAAAACTACTAAAACTCAACAAGAAAAAGAAAAGCAACCCAATTAAAAAATGGGCAAAAGACTTGAATAGATATTTCTCCAAAGAAGATGTACAAATAGCCAACAAGCATATGAGAAGATGCTAAACATCACTAATCATTAGGGAAATGCAAATCAAATCCACAGTAAGATATCATCTCACACCAGTTAAGATGGCTACTGTCAAAATAATCAGAAAATAACAAGTGTTGGTGAGGCCATGGAGAAACTGGAACACTTGTAGACTATTGGTGAGAATGTAAACAGTATAGAGATTTCTCAAAAAATTAAAAATAGAATTATCACATGACCCAGCAATCCCACTTCTAGGTACATACACAAAAGTATTGAAAACAGGAAATCAGAAACATATTTGTGTACTGACATTCATTGCAGCATTATTCACAATAGCCCAGAAGTGGAAGCAACATTAATGGCTACCAACAGATGAATGGATTTTAAAAAACATATTCAGTGTATTAATCCATTTTCATGCTGCTGATAAAGACATACCAAAAACTGGGCAGAAAAAGAGGTTTAATGGACTTACAGTTCCACATGGCTGGGGAGGCCTCACAATCATGGTGGAGGGCAAGGAGGAGCAAGTCACGTCTTACATGAATTGTGGCAGGCAAAGAGAGAGCTTGTGCAGGGAAACTCTCCTTTTTAGAACCATCAGATCTCATGAGACTTACTCTCTATCACAAGAACAGCACAGAAAAGACCTGCCCCATGATTCAATTATCTCCCACCAGGTCCCTCCCACAACATGTGGGAACTATAGAAGCTACAAGATAAGATTTGTGTGGGGACACAGATCCAAACCATATCATTAAGCCTGAAAAAAGAAGGAATAACCCTGTTGAGATATACAACACGGAGGACATTATGTTGACTGAAATAAGCTAGTCATGAAAAGACAAATGCCACATGATCCCACTTATATGAAGTATCTAAAACAGTCAAACTTTTAGAAACAGATAATAGGATGGTGATTGCCAGGGACTAGAGGGAGGGAGAAATAGAGAGTTATTGTTTAATGGGCATAAGGTTTCAGTTTTGTAAGATGAAAAGAGTTCTGGAAATGGATGATGCTGATATTTGTACAACATTCTGAATGTACTTAGTACCACTGAACTGCACACTTAAAAATGGTTAAAATCGTAAATTTTCTACTATGTTTTGACCACATTAAAATGATTTTGAATACAGTATCTTCTAATCTTGCCTGTGGTGGTTCATATAATACAATTGATTTTCTATCTCTTCCTCTTAATTATTGCCAGCATCATTTCAGCTGCTTTTGTACAAAAGTGATTATTGACCATATCTTCTCTTTTCATAGTACCCTTTCATTTCTCATGAGTTCTATTTGATTATATTCCAGACTCTTTAAATAAATTATTCTGAAATTATTTGTCATAAAGAAATTATTTTTGGTAGTGAATAATATTGGAAGTCTAAAAGAAGTACTATATGGTAAAATGAATTTAGTAAACTTTTGTCTCTATTTGTAGAGCTGATTTCCTTTATATAATGGGAGTTTCAAAATCATGAATCTCCAGGGCCAGAGAGGTAATATAGTGTAGTGAAGCAGGCTGGGTATAAGAATTCTGGCATTAGCATTTTAATAGTACAGTTGAAACTTAGCCTTGGTGCTAGGGAGACATGGGGGTTCAGTAGGAAGTATGGCAAACTGGAGAGCATAGGGCCCAGGTAAAGGGGTAGCTATTCATAGTTCCAGGGAATTGATGCTATGTGGGAATGCACATCCTCCCAAGATCTTCTGATTTTTACAGAGAAGTAGAGATTTGCATTTTCATTTGAAATCTACTGATCTTACCTATACTGGTGCAAAGATTTTAAAAATACTATTCACAGTTGTTATGGGTTGAATATGTCCCCTAAAAAGGTATATTGAAGACTTAACCCCAATACCTGTGAATGTGACCTTATTTTGAAATAAGATCTTTGCAGATGTAATCAAGATACATTGAGGTCATTAGGGTGGGCCTTAATACAATATGACTGGTGCCATTATAAGAAGAAGAAAAGAGAATAATACATACGAGAATGCCATGTGAAGACTAAAGCAGAGATTGAACAGAAGCATCTACAAGCCAAGGACCACCAAGGACTCTCAGCATCATCAGAAGCCAGAGGCGAGGTATGAAACAGATTCTCCCTCAAATTCCTCAAAGGAACCAACCTTGCCAACAACTTGATTCAAACGTCCAGCCCCCACAACTGTGAGACAAAACATTTCTATTGTTTTTCTAAGTACCCAATTTGTGGTACTTTGTTATCGCAGCCCTGTGAAACTAATGCCATAGTAAGTAAACATACCTGTGAGTTTTATATGTTGTTTGCCACCATATCATATTAATAATCTTATTACGGATTTTTAAAAACGCAAGAATTTTTAAAAGTACATGTTTGTGGTATTCCTCTTTGGAATATAGCAAGGTACTCTGTGTCATTATCAACATCTCCACCATCTTCTGATCTCTTATACCAAGAGATGACCAGAAAGGTAAGTATTTGAGTTTATTACCTCAATAAACATTAAGGACTTACCAGGTACCAGTTACTGGACTAGGCACAAGAGGTAAAATTGAAAAAGAAAATCCCTTTTTCCTCAAGAAAGTTACCATTATAAAATCAGTTCTAATACAGTAACTGTGATGATGATGGGGTAGCACAGATTGCTATGAGAAGACAAAGGAGGAGCTCCTAACACCAACAAGAGGCTCAGAAAGTGATCACAGGGTGAAATGATAGCTTGTTTGTCCTACAACTAGTATATACCGGAACTAAATTCAAACCCAAACCTCGTTCTACCTTACTTCTTTGGTTTTTTTCATCTGCAAAATGAGGGTAACATTACTCCTTAAAGCTCTGTGGTGATTAAAAGAAATAGGAAGCACATTGGCTCAATGTCTGATCATGGTAGACCTTACTGGTGCCCACTCAAATCTGGCCTTCCTCCCTGTCCTGGATACACGGAAGACATTTCCCAGATGGAAACAGAAGAATACACTTCCCAGAATCCTGCTTGCAGTTAGGGGGAGCCTTGTGACCAGTCCTGGCCAAAGTGTGAAAGCATAGAAGGGCCAGCATGTGATTTTTCACACTCTTGTCCCCTTGCAGGAACCAAGGAGACCATGTGTTCTAGATGGTAGAGCTGCAGATGATGACATTTGTGTCATCTAGGATCCCCCAGCAACTATGTGGAATAGAACCTCTGCCAAAGGGGTCCTTTCCACATGATAAAAACAAAGCCTTGTTTTGTTAAGCCATCAGGATTTGAGAGTAAATTTTTCACAGCTATTTATCTTAATGTATCCTAATTAATATACTGGTCCATAAAACATGCTCTGCAAATGGCAGTTTTCTTCTTTCTTTTAACAATAATTTAGAGATAACCATTAAGTTTTAAAAAAGTATTAAAAGTTAGGCTGTGTATTACCCAGCTGCATACAATATTCTTATTCTAGGTTCTGAGACAAACCAAAAGCTGCTATAATAGTTGAGAAAGTAACTGTGTCCTAAGATGAGCTGAAATAAAAAATCCATTCATTGTCATAAAAAGTCACATCTCATTAAAGATCATTTCTCTCATTCCTCCAGACCAAATTATTTAAGTTTTAAAATAGCAGAAGAACATTGAAAAAACATATCAATGCTAAAAATTTCAGCTTGAGGTTTCAGTCACTATTCTTAACATATCTTCAAAGGGTTTTGAAGACTTCCAGGAAGGGGTTATTCAACAAAAAGAAGTCTTTTATTTTCTCTACAAATGGGACATAGGAAAAAAGATGAGAGTAAATATAATACCAACTTTTCTGCTCAAACAAGTCTAAAAACTTTTGCCTAATATTCCATGTCTTGATGATATGTTCTGATTTGCTAACCAACCTCATTTCCCACTTTTTCCCAACATAGACTTCATTTTAACCAAGTCTTCTCAAAGTCCACAAACAAGTCATATTCATTCTTTCTTTATGTCTTTACCCATTTGCCTGAAATGCCCTTCTCTCTTACTTGGAGAATGAGCTCTGCATCTGCTTCCTGTGGTTGTATTTTGTCCTCCGGGATTCAATATTTTTTTATGCCTAGTAATTTTGTCTCTTTTCTGGACTATAACTCTCCAAGAACAGGAATTTTTTTTTTTTTTTTTTTTTTTTTTTACACTTTACCTCCTTATCCTCAAAGCTCTGGCACAGTACTGAACACACCACCAGCAGTAAGTAAATTCCTCTTGGTTGGCTGGTCTGTGAGTGTGTGTGGAGAAGGATGGGTAATGAAGTGTGAGCAGGGAGAGTGGAAAATTGAAGTGGTTTTAGCAGAAAGTCTAGCAGCTGAAGAATCAGTCTCTGGAGGCAGGGGGCACTTAAAAAATGTCTTCCACGGTTTTGTTTTTTAGTTGAGTATTACCAATTAGTGACCATTTAACAATAGGCTTACCACAACTGCTCCATAGAGAATGAAAGTATGCAGTGAGGCACTTCAGAAACTTTCCTGCTTGGAAATAGCTCTGTGTGGCTGTAGAAAGAGGCCCTGGGAATGTTACTACTGTTCATATTTTAAATATCAAGTACTATATTCTCTACTATTGCCTCCACTTTTGAGAAAAACATGCGTGATCACTGGGTACAATGTATGTATTATATCATTTCACTCAAACTGTCACCCAAGTTCTGGATGTAACACAAAGAGGTTTTATGTAACAATGTTTCAGTTTGTTAATAATGTGATGCATACTCATGTGAAGTGCATTGGTACCAGTAAGTAAAAAGATTTAAGATGTGTAGGTAGATTTTTCTCAGCTTCCTGATTGTACAACAATATATTGTACCCTGTCAAAATTGCTATTTTCAAATATATTCTGTTAAAATAGATGCTGAATTAGATTTGATGTTCTGAAAATGAAAGGTCATATTCTCGAGTCAGGGCCATGAACTGAACTGCTTGAGTGGAAGTACAGGAGGAAAGGATTGGGAGGGAGATGTTCATTTGAGCATAGTTACTCATTGGATAAGCATTTCTTGAATGCCAGGTTCTGTTCTAGGCACCGAGGAGCTCCAAGGATCCAAGATAGACTTGCTCTCCACAACCACGGAGCATACATTCAATTTGGGGAGATAGGCAATATGCAGATGAATAAATGTTCATGATGGCTTCAGGCAGCAGTGAATTCTAGGAAGAAAATAAAACAGGGTGATGTACCAGAGTGGTGAGGGAAGGGTTGTTGAGGAAAAGCTCTATAGGGAAATAACATGTATCAAAGGCCTAAGTGACACAAAGGAGATAGCTTTTCCTCAATGTGGGGAAAGAATGTCCCTGCAAAGGCCTATAGGCTCGAGTGAGCTTAGTATGTTTGTATTTGAGGAACAGGAGGAAGGCCAGCATGACGAAGGAAAAATGGGGGGGCAGATGAGACAGGACAGAATGGCATGGGGCCAGGCTGTAGGCCATGGCAAGGAGCTTGGGTTTTAATTCTGTTGAAGATTGGAGCACTGACTTCCTGTTTTATTGATTTTGGCAGGACCTGCATACAGTCTGCCTCCGTGTCCACCTGTTCCTAGCTGGTGGCTTCAGGTGCATGTTTTCTCCCTTTTCTTGTCCTGACTGCTGTTTTGAGGAAGCCACCATCTTTCAAACAGGAAGGCTTCATGTCTTTGAGGGATTATTTGGAGAAAACACATATTCTGTGACTCATTAGCCGTTTCTCAAAGTACACTTGGTCCTCATGTGTGTCTATTTTTGTAACAAACAGAATACTAGTTATGAAACAAACCTAAATGTGAGGATGGGTAAAATGGAGTGCCCTTTAGAAGCTCCATGTCGTCTCTTGTGGTGTTGGTCCCAGGGCCAACATATTCATATGGCTCAGTAGACACAGCACTTTGGGCCTACAATACTTTTAGGGGTACATAAAGTGATTTAATTATTTTAATAATAAAAAAGTAACTTTTAATTAAATAATATATTCACCTTTATACCAAAGCATTCATAAAATATAATTTAAATATTTTTATGGAGGAAGGGACTGAGGAAGCAAAAGGACCCATAGGGAAGTCATGATACCACCCATGTTACTGCTTATATAATAAGAGACATTAACGTACTGTGTACTGTTCAATAGAATTATTATTCTGAAAGAAATACATTTTATTTTGCCTGTTTTAGCTTATTAAATTAATGGACTCTAAACTATTTGAATAATAGACTACTGTACCATTGTATTATACATGGTATGACATATGCATAGTGTTAAAGCAAACTAAGTATGGCCTGAGAAGGACTCTGTACTTCTATATTTGAGTCCTTTTGGATGAACTGCAATCGAACTTAATAGGTAGACAAGACTGAAAGCCTAACTTAGAAGTATGTGCTTCTAACAATAGATGAGTCTTGGCCAATCCCAGCAGCCATACTTCAACCACTTATACCCTGCTGAGTGTTCAAACTGTGTTCAAATAACGCAAAATGACAACCTGTAACAATTGAGCTGTTTCTGTACCTCACTTTCAATTCCTGTACGTCACTTTACTTTTTTTGTCTATAAATCTGTTCTGACCACAAGGCACCCCTGGAGTCCCTCTGAATCTGCTATGCTTCTGGGGGCTGCCCGATTTGCAAATTGTTCATTGCTCAATTAAACTCTTTTAAATTTAATTCAGCTGAAGTTTTTATTTTAACAATAATTATAGATATATAAGCAGAATATTTTAAAGACTAGATTAAAAGGGAAAAATAATGTTTATATAATTTTCAAGTTATTAATGATATATAAAATCTTTGCTCTTAATAAAATTATTATTTTTTTAGTGAAAGTTATATAATTGCATATGCTGAAATTGTGTGAAAGTCTTACTTTAATATTTTGTAACCTAAGAGTTTAGTTCAGCTTCTTAAACTTGGCTGAAAATTATACTTCACAAAAATCTGTATTTCTAATAGAAAGAGTACAGGAAAGATGGCACTTAAAAAATCATGATACTAATTTTTCAATCCTATCTAACAATTATGCAAATGTTTTGTTGAAATTCATCAACGTGTTGTCTTCTTGAATACTTGTTTTTGACACCTAATCAGAAGTTGTTGAATTGTTAACATTTTTAGCAATGAGTTCATGACCCACTGAAATTCTTTATTTAGAAAATTTGTAAACAGGTATAAAATGTTACCAAGTTTTTTGTTGCTGGTTTGGGTTTTGTTTTTAGTGAGGAGTTCTTGCTAAGTTTCCCAGGCTGGACTCAAACTCCTGGGCCTAAGCGGTCCTCCCACCTCAGCCTCCTGAGGTATTGGGACTACAGGCACCCGTTAGTGTGCTTGGCTTAAGAATTTGTCTTTTGTTTGTGTCTTTTTAATTAAGAAGCAATTATTAGAGTACTTATAGGTGACATATTTACAGCTGCTGCTGAAATGAAGCAAAATCACATAACAATAGAAATACTTCTAAAGACTCATTTTCAAAATGCTTTTTCCTTTTGTGAGTTTCTTTCAAAAAGACAGTTGATGAATCACTCATTGATAAAACACCAATTTTATCTTGATGGAATCAATTTTAAACTGTCTTTAAAAAGTATCTACCAGGTAGCATTCTACAGAGGCCTACCTGTAATTGCAGCAAAGTTCAGCAAATTTGGAGCACTTAACTAATTTGCAATGTAAACTCAATTTTTTACTTCAACAACCACTTCAAGTACTTTGGGAAGATAACCAGTAGAACACAACAATTTCGTGGTCATTGTCTTCCTCATTACAAAGTATTTAAACGTTACAATATTGAAAATAATAAGTTTTAAAAGTGACTTAATGGGACAGGGAAATCACAATCCGTAGCAAAACAGTGAAAGGGAATCCAAGAGTGTTAGAGTAATTCTCAAACAGCATCGACTCTCATAATATGCCCTGGGTATAACTTATACATTTGGTATGAACTGAACTTTGCTAATATACAGAGGGTGTGAAGGTGCCAGTGTAAATATCTATATTAATGATAAGTAAAGCTTAATTTCTTTTCTATTTTTTAGGCAAGAAATACTTATAAATTGGAAGCTTGATAATTTCATCTTGCAGTATAACAAATTATTTTATTTTAGAGGCCACTCTATTAAATTGCTATTGTTTCCCGTTTTTTTAAACTTTATATTATGTTTCCCTTCTCCTAATATTTACTATGACATGGATTGCTTTTCTTATTTTTGCCAACCAATGTGCTTTAATGACAACAAATAAACATAGAGATTACAGACACCTTCCAAATATTCTACACATTTATGCAGATTATTTTCAGAGTTTCTCATATCAATTGAAATTAATAATAAAATTTAGTTAAAAATTTGTTTCTATAAAAGAACAAAACCATGTTCTTTGCAGCAACATGGATGCAGCTGGAGGCCATTGTTCTAAGTGAATTAACTCAGGAAAGGAAAACAAACATGGTATGTTCTCATTTATAAGTGGGAGCTAAGCATTAGGTACTCATGGACATAAATATGGCAACAATAGACACTAGTAACTACTACAGTGGGGAGGGAGGGAGGAGAGCAAGGGCCGAAAAACTAACTGTTGTGTGCTATACTCAGTAGCTGGGTGACAAGATCAATCATACCCCAAACCTCAGCATTTTACGATGTACACACGTAACAAACTTGCACATGTACCCCCTGATTCTCTTTTTTTTTTTTGAGACAGATTCTCGCTCAGTCGCCCAGGCTGGAGTGCAGTGGTGCGATCTCGGCTCACTGCAAGCTCCGCCTCCCGGGTTCACGCCATTCTCCTGCCTCAGCCTCCCGAGTAGCTGGGACTACAGGTGCCCGCCACCACGCCGGCTAATTTTTTTGTACTTTTAGTAGAGGCGGGGTTTCACCATGTTAGCCAGGATGGTCTCAATCTCCTGACTTCGTGATCCGCCCGCCTCACTCTCCCAAAGTGCTGAGATTACAGGCGTGAGCCACCGCGGCCGGCCGTGTACCCCCTGATTCTAAAATAAAGGTTGAGTGTGGCGTGGTGGCTCATGCCTGTAATTCCAGCACATTGAGAGGCTGAGGTGGGCGGATAACTTAAGATCAGGAGTTCGAAACCAGCCTAGCCAACATAGTGAAACCCCTTCTCTATTAAAAATACAAAAATTAGCCGGGCGTGGTGTCATGTGCCTGTAATCCCAGCTACTCGGGAGGTTGAGGCACGGGAATCACTTGAACCTGGGAGCCAGAGGTTTCAGTGAGCCGAGATCAAG
Source organism: Pongo abelii (assembly GCF_028885655.2). Lineage (NCBI taxonomy): Eukaryota > Metazoa > Chordata > Mammalia > Primates > Hominidae > Pongo > Pongo abelii. The sequence goes on along the minus strand of NC_071996.2, from coordinate 67,182,550 downwards.
CCACTACACTCCAGCCTGGGAGACAGAGCAAGACTCTGTCTCAAAAAATAATAATAATAAATAAAATAAAATAAAGGTTGAAATTGTAAAAAAGGAAAAAATTATTTCTGTAATTAAGATGAAATTTTACAAAGCCTCTTTTTACTAAACGTACCTAAATTAGCAGAAAATATTCAGAGAGCTATGAAATCATATGATCTCATGAAGACTGGGCAAGCAAATTTAGATCTTCAGCAATGAAGTTATTTTATTCACTTACCTTTTGTTTTCTTTTTACAAAAGTCTCATATACTGAAACAACAAAAATATGCTGAATGCTCATCAACCAAAAATATCCAAAGATAGAAGAATTTGTTGTGTGTTTAGCATTATGAAAGGATGGAGAAGCAAATGTTACTTATATTAAGTTGGAATTTTAAAAGTAAAATGAAATTATCTAACTTATTAAAAATTGAAAACCAGAGGGCAATGAAGGATTAGTATTTCAAAGGCAAAATATTAGAAAACTAAAAGAGCACCTTAATAGTTGAGATAAAGTTATACCATTAATTGACTTTATTTTCAGTTCAAAGTGTTCTATAACTTCAGTTGCTGATAGTTCAATTCACATTTGAAGCAAGTCTGAAAGTTAACTTAGAATGGTATTCCTAAGTGTTTTCTAGTCACGATTTCCTAGAAACCCATTGTCCATCCGTATTGCCTAGACTTTGCCAACCTACTTTTATTCAAAAAGGAGGCAGGGGGAAGGCTGGAAAAATAAACCAGGTTTGAAGTAACATTTTACAAAGGTTTAAAACCTTTGTAAAAAAAGGTTTTAAAAGTCAATGGTCACAAAAAAATTATATTCAGCTCATCAAATTTACCTTGGCGTAATCCATATTTACCAACTTAGTTCCTCCTAGCTATTTTCATCATCTTCTATCATTAACTAAGACAGTAGTCCTCAGTCTTGAAAGTAGCAGAAATAACCCCTTGAGGGAAGTAATAGCCACCTACCTCTCCAACCCCGCCTTCTCTGTCTACTTTGAGGCTTCTTCCTCCTTCTGCCTCCTGAATGTTCCTGCCTGAGGTTTGTTCAAGTCTTTACTTTTCATACCCTTGCCTCTGACAATCTCATTTGCTCTATGATTTCAGTTATTGTCTCTCTGCAGAAAAGTCCCCAACAGATGACTCTAGAGGAGACTTTTCAAACTACAGGCAGGCATTCCAACTTCCTGCTGTCCATCTACATATGGATATACTACAAGCAATGCCAATGTAATGTATACAAAACCAAAAGCATGATTGACCTACATTCTCAGTTTAACTCCTCCATTTCTGTTAATGCTCCATTCCCTACCTACCTTGGCCTTGAAGCTCAGGGCTTCTTTGAATTGTCCCTCTCCTTTCCCACTGTCCTACCCTTACTATCATCACATGCACTGTTTTCAATAGCTTTTTAAATCGTCTCTTTACTTGCATTTAAGGAACATGTCAACTTGAATCATCACTCTAAAGCATGGCTTTAGTCATGTGTCATATGTTCTTTGAAAACCTTTGTTTGCTTCTCATTATCTATAGAAGAGTGTTAAAATTGCTCCATCTGGCATTCAAGAATTTAAAGATCTGTCAAACTTTTTGGGGGTCATCCTCCATCCATTTGATTACTTACAGCTTATACACTCAAGTTGAACTTTATTACTTAATATTTTCCTAATATGGCATGCAATCTCTTGCTCCTTCATATTTTGCTGATATTGTGTATTCTGTTTGTAAGTTGAAGTACTATGCAACTTTAAAAACCCAGTTCAAATTATGTATTTTCCAAGAAGCTTGAACTCCCAGGTTCAAACTTTAGCTAGCTGTAATATCTATTCTGATGAGCACCATGATGTAATGGAAAGGGCCTGGGCTTTGAAATTCTATACAGCTGGGTTTCAAAGTCATTCCATTAAATTTTTTATAACAGAAAAGATATTTAACTAATTTAAATCTTGGTTTTTCCATCTATAAAATGGGTATAATACCACTTACCAAGAAGTTCAAAGGAAACCCTGTGTGATGTGATTGATGTCACCAGGAGAGTCAGTAGAGTGACTTCTAAGAAGCCTGAGAAAGGAGAATTTTCTTTCATTCAGATACATCAGATGTCTACTATGGATCAGGCACTTTAAAATAAAGAATAATGAGTGAGCTAAACACAGTCCCTGCCTGCTTCAAGCTAATAGCCTTAGAATATAAATTCACCTGGCAGGGCATGGTGGCTCACGCCTGTAATCCCAGCACTTTAGGGGGCCGAAGCGGGTGGTTCACGAGGTCAGGAGATAGAGACCATCCTGGCTAACACGGTGAAACCCCGTCTCTACTAAAAATACAAAAAAATTAGCCGGGCGTGGTGGCAGGCACCTGTAGTCCCAGCTACTCAGGAGGCTGAGGCAGGAGAATGGCGTGAACCCGGGAGGTGGAGTTGCAGTGAACTGAGATTGCGCCACCGCACTCCAGCCTGGGTGACAGAACAAGACTCTGTCTCAAAAAAAAAAAAAAAAGAATATAAATTCACCCTAGCCCAGGGTCTACTCTACTTTGCAGACTCAGGAACTTGACCTAAATTTTTTTTTTTTTTTTTTTGAGACTGAGTCTCACTTTCTTGCCTAGGTTAGAGTGCAGTGTTGCAATCTCGGCTTACTGCAACCTCTGCCTCCTGGGTTCAAGCAATTCTCCTGCCTCAGCCTCCCAAGTAGCTGGGAATACAGGCATGTACTACCACGCTTGGCTAATTTTTGTATTTTTAGTAGAGAAAGGGTTTCGCCATGTTGGCCAGGCTGGTTTCAAACTTCTGACCTCAAGAGACCCACCCACTTTGGCCTCCCAAAATGCTGGGATTATAGGCGTGAGCCACCATGCCTGGCCTTGACCTAGAAATGATTGGATTAATGGATGTGACTCTTGTACATGATATCCTTGAGACTAATATTTGAAACCAGAATAACAATGTATTTCCTTCCTTCCTTCCTTCCATCTTTTCTTTTCTTTCTTTTCTCTGAGACAGGGTCTTGCTCTGTCACCCAGGCTGGAGTTCAGTGGCACAATCATGGCTCACTACAGCCTTGACCTACCAGGCTCAAGCTATCCTCCCACCTCTGAGTCTTCTGAGTAGCTGGGACTACAGGTGCACACCACCATACCCAGCTAATTTTTGTATTTTTTGTAGAGATGTGGTTTCACCATGTTGTCCAGGCTGGTCTCAAACTCCTGGGTTCAAGCAATCTTCCTGCCTCAGTCTCCCAAAGTGCTGGGATTACAAGCATGAGCCACTGTGCCTGGCCCAACAATGTCTTATTTATCCTGAAAATGCAACGGTCAAACAAACTGGTCCCCCAACATTGGTCTACCCACATAGCCATATAAAATCAGAACTAGAAGGGGAACAGATTCAAATATTGGATAGACCTGGGCTATGATAGCCAGACAGATAATTTCCAAAGCATGAGGGTAGACGTTCTTTCTTAACACGTGTTTGTAGATATGTGGCATCTAGAATATCCAGCCCAAGAGAGGCCCTGGAGTGATCCCCCTCTCCTATTTTCCTTCATTTTCTGAAGAATTTGCAGAAGAGGTTTCTACATGTTCCTATAAAACTTAAAGGTAGGGATGGAAATGTTTGCTACAGATCGCTGCACAAGGTGTTACCTCATGGTGAGGCTGGGAGTGTTTGCAGAGAGGAAGAGCTGGAACTTTGAACTAAATTTTGAGCAAGGCCTAGGAATCATCATGTGGCAAAATAAATCACTGGATAAGTGGGAATGAACTTGACTGAGTTTAGGCAACGTAGCAAATCAGAGTCAAATACTAGATTTCAGTGTCCAGGCAAAAGAAATGTCATTATATCCACACTGATTTTTAAGTTGCGGATTGTTATGTGTTTGTTAATATATGACTTAAGTTTCTTAAAGGCTGAGACAAGATTTTCTAATAGAACGCCATACCCCATAGACAATAGACTCTGAACTGATGCATAAGAAATAAATGAATGATCCATTTAATCCTTAAAGAGCATACAAATTATCTAGGCATCCTTTTTACATGGAGTAAGCCTCCTTATGAGAGAGATATTTGGGGGTTGGAAGAGGACATGTGAAATGCAGGCCTTAGATGGCATGAGACTTAAATAGTACCAGGTTGGCATCAGAAGGGAGGTTGAAATTTTATCTCTAACTTCCTCCTATCCCTTTGATACTCAAGTGTCCAATAAGAGAGAAATCTCTAAGACATATTGACTCGGCATGAGTCAAAGGGAAATTATAGAGTCAAAATAATCTTACCAAATAGTGTTTCTCTGGCTTCGTCCACACTCATTCTGCAGGTTATTTATCCCCTCACAAAACTGTAGAGTGTAAAGTAAACATTGTAAGTTGTTAACTGTTATTTTTATATGTCCATCTATCCATCACTAAGTTTGTTCCAAAAAGGATTTGAGGTGGCTTGCACAAATACAGCAAGATAACAATAAAAACAATAGATGCAAATAAAATATATAGAAGGAAGTCAAGATCAATGCGGAGAATAAGAAAAGAAAATAAACTAAAGCCAAGGGTATTATTCACCCACAGAACACAGGATTTAGGGATCTGTGTACTTGCTATAAATGGGGTACAAAACCACAATACTGAGCTTTCTTATATAAGCACTTGATCTTTGCTGGTATATTCTAATTCCTTGGGAAATCCAAGTTCCTTACAACATGAAAGCCAAAAGAGAATCTGTAGGGAAGGGATATATTAGCATTTCTTTAGGTACACCATCCTATTTCCTTAGGTATAACACTTAAAAACTGTTACCAGAGATTTTCAATTCCTATAGCATGTTCTTTAAGGGAATTTTCATTTCTGTTTTATCTTACCATAATCCCAATCCTTTTACTTCTTTTTATCTTTTTAAAATTGAATTCTGCTGCTCCTTTAAGACATTCATTCAAGGCTAGTCCTTGGATTTACTAGCACTGCTGTTGTAAATAAGAGATAACTAATTTGTTTATATTTCTAAATAAAAGTCAATGAGATGGGAACTACATCCAGCTACTGAGTGTAATAAAAGCTGAGATATGAAATAGCTATACTTTACACTTCCATATTAAAGCCGGTGGCAGGATCACTGTGAGCCATCTGGAGCTCAGAGGTCTAAGAGTATGCACAGTTTTGATCTAATAAGGGCAGGCTTGCATAGGTGTGGCGAGAGGCACTCACTAAAAGTTGTGCTTCAAGAAAACCACTGCTGTGGTTTTCTTTACCACTTTAAAATAAATGATATTGTATTGACTATAGCTCATAAAAGCGAGAGACTGACAGACTGGGCCCCAAATTTCTTCTTCTCACAAAGCAATCACAAGCAGGAATATTACAAATGCTGAAACATTTTTGGTACTACTGAGAATTAAGGGACTTAATTGGGGCATTATGGGAATTCATAAGCATGCTCAAAGTTTTACATGAAGCGGTTTGAGCATCTGAAGGTTGTGTTAGAAGATAAATGAATAGGCTGGGCGCAGTGGCTCGTGCCTGTAATCCTAGCACTTTGGGAGGCTGAGGCAGGCGCATCACGAGGTCAGGAGATCGAGACCATCCTGGCCAACATGGTGAAACCCTGCCTGTACTAAAAATACAAAAATTAGCTGGGTGTGGTGGCGTGTGCCTGTAGTCCCAGCTACTTGGGAGACTGAGGCAGGAAAATCGCTTGAACCAGGGAGTTGGAGGTTGCAGTGAGCTGAGATTGCGCCACTGCACTCCAGCCTGGCAACAGAGCGAGACTCCATCTCAAAAAAAAAAAAAAGAAAAAAGAAGATAAATAAATAAATTCATAGTCTGGGCATGGTGGCTCACGCCTGTAATCCCAGCACTTTGGGAGGCTGAGGCAGGCGGATCACCTGAGGTCAGGAGTTTGAGGCCAGCCTGAGCAACATGGAGAAACCTCATCTCTACTAAAAATACAAAATTAGCCAGGCATGGTTGGCGCATGCCTGTAATTCCAGCTATTCAGGAGACTGAGGCAGGAGAATCACTTGAACCCGGGAGGCGTAGGTTGTGGTGAGCCGAGATCGCGCCACGGCACTCCAGCCTGGGCAACGAGAGTGAGACTCCATCTAAAAAAAAAAAAAACCAATAAATAAATTCATAAGAAGTATAGGTAGCTTTTTCTGTCAACTCAATTAGTGTTCCTAGAAGTTTCATTTTTAATTAGGCCCAAATATTATTTTAAATGGTCTTTCATGGGAGAGGACCACTTAACAGAAGATACTAGGATCCCCAATTGATCGTGGTCCTATAAAATAGGGCCTGCACCAGTTGGCCGCAGTACTATCCTATCTTAGAGGAACTTAACCTTTTACCATTATTCTCCTATGCTTTATTTCACTTGGGTGTGAACTTTTTCTTCTAAAAGCCACTGAAAGAAATGTATGGTCACTATATAAGTTTGAAGAAGCTTAAGCCTGGCCCAATTAAATTAAAAATTGCTTTGGTAGAATGACTAGCAATAAGCTAGGGCGCTAAAGAAGTCCTGTTTTAAAGGAATAAAGTATAGACTATGTTATGATTTGATGAAAAGCCTCCCTCTTCCCAGGAGCATTTGTTAATTTTAGGCTGACATGTGATATCTCAATACAAAAAATTAAGCCAGAACAATGAAAGAATATATTCAAAATGTTGAAAGAAATTAATGCCAACCAATAATTCTATAGCCAACAAAAACATCCTTTAAATATGAAGAGGAACAGAAAAAATAGTTTGACAAAACCCAATGCCTCTTCATAATAAAAACACTCTAGAAACTAGGAAGAGAAGCAACATTTTCAACTTGATAATGGGCATTTATAACAAACCAACAGCAAACATAGTATGTAGTGCTGAAAGATTGACTGTTTTCCCTTACGATCAGAAAAAGACAAGAATTTATGTTCTTGGCACTTCCATTCAACATTGTGTTGGAGGTTCTAGGAAAAGAAAGAAAGGAAGGAGGGAAGGAAGAAAGGAGGAAGGAAGGAAGAAAGAAAGAACTAAAATTGTCTCTGTTTGCAGATGACATAGTCTTACCTATAGAAAATCCTAGGAAATCCACTAAAAGATACAACAATAAAAACAAAAACTGTTAGAACTAATAAACTAATTCAGCAAGGATGCAAGGACACATAGTTAATATGCAAATCAATTTTCTTTTCATATTAAGAACAAACAATCTGGAAATATAAGAAAACAATCCATTTATAATAACATTAAAAAGAACAAAATACTTAGGAATAAATTTAAAAGAGAAGTACAACATTTATAATCTTAAAATGATAAAACATTTTAAAACAAAACTACAGAACACACAAATAAATGGAAAGATAATCCATGTTCATTGGAAAACTTAATATTGTTAAGAGGGCAATGCTCCTGAACTTGAACCCCAGATTCAATGCAATCCCTACCAAAATCCCAGCTGGCTCCTCTGCATTAGCTGATCTGAAAATTCATGCAGAAATTCAAGGGACTCAGAATAGCTTAAATAATCTTGAAAAAGAAAAACAAAGTTGGGGGACTCACAGTTCCTGATCTAATTTTTTTTTTTTTTTTGAAATAGGGTCCGGCTCTGTCACCCAGGCTGGAGTACAGTGGCACGATGATCTTGGCATACTGCAATCTTTGCCTCCCAGGTTCAAATGATCCTCCTGCCTCAGCCTCATGAGTAGCTGGGACTATAAGCACACACCACCACACCTGGATAACTTTTGTATTGTTTTTGTAGAAACGAGGTTTCACCATGTTGCCCAGGCTGGTCTTCGACTCCTGGGCTCAAGCCATCCACCTGCCTTGGCCTCACAAAGTGCTGCAGTTACAGTTGTGAGCCACCATCCCTGGTCCCCTGATTTCAAAATTTAAAGTTTACTACAAAGCTACAATAATAAAAACAGTGTGGTTCGGCATCAGAATAGACAAATCGATGGACTAGATTTGAGAGCTCAGAAATAAACTTTCATATTTATGGTCAATTGATTTTTGACGAGGGTGCCAAGACAATTCAATGGGAAAATAATAGTGTTTTTACTGATTGATGCTGGACAACTGGATATATACATGCAAAAGAAAGAAGTTGGACTCCTTCCTCATACCATACACGAATATTAACTCAAAATTATCACAATGTACATGTAAGGACTAAAACTATAAAACTCTTAGAAACAAACATAGCCAAAACATGGAAACAATCAAAATGTCCATCAATTGAATGAATAAAAAATGTAAATACATATAACTTTATTCTTCACTAAAAATATAATAAAGTATGGATACGTGATACAATATGTATGCACCTTAAAAACATATGCAAAGTGAAAAAATCCATTCATAAAAAATACACATATTGTACGATTCCTTTTATATGAAATATCCAGAATAAGCAAATCTATAGAGACAGGAAGTAAATTAATGGTTACCTTGGACTGGGTAGGTTGGAGTAAAATGGAGAGTGATTGCTAATAGAAAGTGATTGAGTGATAAAATTTTAATATAACATCTCTCAGGAACTAATAGAATAAACAAAAAATCAGTAAGAATAAGGAATTTAAACAGCATGGTTAACATATTTGTCCTAATTGACCTACAGATACATAAGCGAAGAAATTTGAGAAAACCTCTTCTTCTATATCATACATAGAATATTATTAAAAATTGACCATAGTCTTGGCCATAAAGTAAGTTTCAAGAAATTTCAAAGGACTGAAATCACATAAAGTATAGTCTGTGATAACAAGGCAGTTAAATTAAATATTTTAAAGAATCAAAATCGACAGCTAGGAGAATATTGCAATGGAAAGTATAAAATACTTTGAACTGAATAATAATACAAATCAATATGCTAAAACTTCAAGGATACAGTTAAAAATCATACCTGGAGGGAAATGAATGTCTTTAAATGTAAATATTAGAAAATAAGGAAAGCTAAACATCAATAAGCTATAAGCATCCATGTAAAATATTTAGAATATCAACAAAAAATAATCACAAATAAAACCAGAAAAAGAAGGAGGGAAATAAGAAAGAAAAAGATAGAGGTTAGGAGCAGTGGCTCACGCTTGTAATCCCAGCACTTTGGGAGGCTGAGGCAGGTGGATTGCCTGAGGTCAGGAGCTCAAGACCAGCGTGGCCAACATGGTGAAACCCCGTCTCTATTAAAAGTACAAAAAATTAACTGGGCGTGGTGGTGGGTGCCTGTAATCCCAGCTACCAGGGAGGCTGAAGCAGGAGAATTGCTTGAACCAGAGAGGCAGAGGTTGCAGTGAGCTGAAATCGTGCCACTGCACTCCAGCCTGGGTGACAGAGTGAGACTCCATCTCAAAAAAAAAAAAAAAAAAAAAAAGTATAGAAATTAACAAAATAAAACACAAATGAAAAATAAGGTTATTCTTGAAAGCTTAAAAACTTGATAAACTCTGGCGAATATAATCAAGAAAAAAGGAGAGAAAGCACTAATATCCAACGTCAGGAATGGGCATAGGGAAGCACAGTAAATCCTTCAGATATTAAAAAGTTTAAAATTTAGATGAAAGACATACATTCCTAGAAAATACTACTTGTCAAAATTGACAGTAGAAAAAATCACATTTACAAGAATAAAACAAACAACCCCATCAAAAAATGGGCAAAGGATATGAACAGACACTTCTCAAAAGAAGACATTTATGCAGCCAAAAGACACATGAAAAAATGCTCATCATCACTGGCCATCAGAGAAATGCAAATCAAAACCACAATGAGATACCATCTCATGCCAGTTAGAATGGTGATCATTCAAAAGTCAGGAAACAACAGGTGCTGGAGAGGATGTGGAGAAATGGGAACACTTTTACACTGTTGGTGGGACTGTAAACTAGTTCAACCATTGTGGAAGTCAGTGTGGCAATTCCTCAGGGATCTAGAACTAGAAATACCATTTGACACAGCAATCCCATTACTGGGTATATACCCAAAGGATTATAAATCATGCCGCTATAAATACACATGAACATGTATGTTTATTGCGGCACTATTCACAATAGCAAAGACTTGGAACCAAGCCAAATGTCCAACAATGATAGACTGGATTAAGAAAATGTGGCACATATACACCATGGAATACTATGCAGCCATTAAAAATGATGAGTTCATTTCCTTTGTAGGGACATGGATGAAGCTGGAAACCATCATTCTCAGCAAACTATCACAAGGACAAAAAACCAAACACTGCACGTTCTCACTCATAGGAGGGAATTGAACAATGAGAACACATAGACACAGGAAGGGGAACATCACACACCAGGGCCTGTTGTAGGGTGAGGGGAGGGGGGAGGGATAACATTAGGAGATACACTTAATGTTAAATGACGAGTTAATGGGTGCAACACACGAACATGGCACATGTATACATATGTAACTAACCTGCACGTTGTGCACATGTACCCTAAAACTTAAAGTATAAAAAAAAAAAAAAAAAAAAAAGAAGCGATGTGAACAGAAAAGAGGGAGAAATACTTAGGAAGTAGAATTGCTCAGACTTAGGACTGATTGTGTTAGGCTGGTGCAAAAGTACTTGAGGTAATTGAAAAACCCACAATTGCTTTTGCACCAACCTAATATCTGTAGGTGAGAGGGGATTGGCCAGCCTTTTGATGCTGCATTTGCATCAGCACCACCCTTACCTAGGCCAATTGGTTGTGCTCAGGGTGAGGGTCATGGGTTCAAAACACAGCAGCAAAGGAGCTCCTCAGTAGGACACATTGGCTGTGCCAGTCTGAATAGCCTCTGACTCTGGTTCCGGAGGATGAGCAGGAAGCAGAAGACTACAGGAATAAATGTCTGCAGACACTTCTCTGCATCAAGAACAAGGGAGGACTTTCATGAGGGCCAGTAAGAGTCTTCTTGAGGATGGAAGGGGTAGCAGGATAGATGCATGGTCCCCAGCAGATTCTTGCCTTTCCTCGAGATGGTGTGGATAAGTGGGAAAGACCTATTGTTCCCCAAAGTGATCTTGTCTGCCGTAAGTGTTTCTTTATGTAGAGCCACTTGGTAAGGTGAGGCAATTAGCTTTTCTGTCACCCAAGTCCTAATCTCTAGCAGTTCCCTGGGAGGAAATGAGAGTCACACTGCAATCTCAGACAAGGGCATCCGGCATCCTAACACTTAGGTAATCACCCCCACTCCCGGTGGTTATTCCCCCTGGACTAGCCCATGAAAGCATTTTTCAGATCTACAAGAGTACCTCTATTTTACTTTTATTCATTCTTCTGTGAAAGGAAGGTTTCACTCTGAATAAAGCTATGTTATCCATTAAAAAAAAAATAAGAATTTGGAATAGTCCTATAACTATTAAAGATATTGAATCATTTATTAAAAATTTTTCCACAAAGAAAATGACAGGGTCTGATGGCTTAACAAGTTAATTTTATTAACTATTAAGGAAGAAATAACACAGTTTATATAAGAAATAATCTGTATAAACTCTTTAAAGAAATAAAAAGAGGGAAAACTGTCCACTTCTAACAAGGCCATCATTACCCTATACAAACATCTCAGAAGAATATTATGAGAAAGAAAAATTCAGGCCAATCTCACTCATGAACATGGGTGCAAAAACGTGTAAACAAAATATTAGCAATCTTATTAAATATATGTATAGATATGAGTAGGGTTTATCCTACGAATGTACACTTAGTTTACCATTAAAAAAGTCAACACAGTTAGGCCGGGCTTGGTGGTTCACGTCTGTAATCCCAGCACTTTGGGAGGCCGAGGAGGGCAGATCACGAGGTCAGGAAATCCAGACCATCCTGGCTAGCACGGTGAAACCCCGTCTCTACTAAAAATAGAAAAAATTAGCGGGGCGTGGTGGCGGGCGCCTGTAGTCCCAGCTACTTGGGAGGCTGAGGCAGGAGAATGGCATGAACCTGGGAGGCAGAGCTTGTATGAGCAGAGATTGCACCACTGCACTCCAGCCTGGGCGACACAGCAATACTCCATCTAAAAAAAATAAAAAAGTCAACATAGCTACTTTTTATACATAGAATGATGGAGAAAAAGCATATGGTCAACTCTAGAGGCAGAAAAGTTGATTTAATAGTATTCATTCATAATAAAAATTCTTAGCAAACAAGGAAAATGAGGGAACCCTTCTCCTCTCTTATCTGATAAAGGATATCTGTGATAAAGATATGATATCATATTTAATACCCATCCTTTTGAGATCAGAACTAAGACTCAGATCTGTGCTGTTGACTATCTTGAAGAATCTGTCTTGAAGAACAGAATGAAAAGCCCTGCTCCATTGAGTATTAAGACTTGTTATAAATCATAATGATTATGGCAATGTGATATTGACATAAATATTGGTAAATAAACTAGTGGAATAGAAGAGAGAGGCCAGAGCAGACCTATGGGTAGATCAGCAATTGAATTATGACAAAGGAGCCACTGCAAAGTTGTGAGGATAGGATAATCTTTTCTATGAGTGAGGCTGTGATTTACCTACTCATATTAATAAAAACAACCTATATACCTTCACACCATAAGATAAAAACAGAACTTAAAAATAACTCTTAAGTGAGTAAGAAAAAGACAAACAACTCATCATAGGAATGGGCAAGAGATTTGAATTGGTCCATCAAAAGAGAATGTCCAGGCCATGCTCTGGGGCTCACGCCTGTAATTCCAACACTTTGGGAACTCAAGGAGGGAGGATTGCTTGAGCCCAGGAGGTTGAGGTTGCAGTGAGCTAAGCCATGATTGTGTCACTGCACTCCAGCCTGGGCAACAGAATGAGACTCCAACTCACAAAAAAGAAAAACAAAAAGAGGATGTCCAAATGGTAACTAATCATAGAAAAAATTGCTCAAACTCATTAGTCATAAAGAAAAGTTGAATTCCCCAGTGAGATACTGCTATGCACTCACCAGAATGTCTACTGTGACAATTCTAATATACTAATTGTCAAGGATGTGAAGAACTGGGAAAGCTTATGCATTCCTGGTAGTGATAAAAATCAATACAAACAATTCGGGAAACTTCAATATCTACTAAAACCGAACATACATATATATATACCATGACCTCACAATGCCACTCCTACATGTATACCTCCAAGAAGGGCATGCCTATGCGTACCAAGGGAAGTGTGCAAAATGTGCATTGTGGCAGTATTAATAATAGTCAAAGCTGGAAACAGCCTAGATATCTTTCTGCAGTAAAATGGATCAGTAAATTGTGGTATTACATACAATAGAAAACCAAAAAGACTACAGCTACTTGCAACTGCATGGAAGAGTATTACAAATGTAATTTTAAGGGAACCAAGTCAAACATAAAAGGGTGAAACAGTATGATTCCATTTATATAAAGAGCAAATCTAGAAAACCTAATCTATTTTGTTTAGGGATGGATAGTTAGGTGTAAACTATAAACAAAAAGGAAGATTTGATTATTCCGAACATTTGAATTGGGCTGGGAGTGGCGGCTGAAGCCTGTAATCTCAGTAGTTCGGAAGGCTGGAGAGGGAGGGTTGCTTCAGCCCAGGAGTTTGAGACCAACTTGGGCAACATGATGAGACCTCATCTCTACTATAAGTAAAGAGCTGAATGTGGTGGCATGTGCCTGTGGTCTCAGCTATTTGGAAGGCTGAGGTGGCTGGATTGCTTGAGCCTGGGATGTCAAGGCTGCAGTGAGCTATGTTCCTGCCACTGCACTCCAGCCTGGGCAATAGAGACACTGCAAAATAAAAGGAAAGAAAGAAAGGAAGAAAGGAAGAGAGGAAGAAAGGAAGAGAAAGAAGGGGAGAGAGAGACAGACAGAAAAGCAAGTAAGCAAGCAAGCAAGCAAGAAACAAACAAACTAACTTTGAATTGAAGGGAGGGGCAAAAGAGGAGTTTCTGGAAGGCTGACAAGAATCCATTTCATGACCTGACATCAGTATTTTCCTTGTGATAAGCCATTATACAATGTTGTTTATGAACTTCTTTTCTGTATGTATGTTATCTTTCACAATACAAAGGGTTAAGAAATTTAATGATGAGCAGAGAGAGAGAGGAATGCAATGAGGACACATTTTCCAGGAGGGGTAGAAAGACCGGGATTCCTGAGGAAAGACAGGAAAGGGAGGGACAAAGAACAGAAAAGGCCCACAGAGGAAAGGGGTCAGAGGACAAGCTGCTTCTCTGCAATTTTACAGGCCCAAGTCCAAAAGGAGGACAGCCACCCAGGGGACTGATATTGCTCTTTGATACCCACATATCTGCTTTATTGTTTCAGAAATCTGTCCATTATGAGGATGAAAATTTCTCTTTTAAAACTTCTCTTTCATAGAAAAATACCTCTATTTTCTTAGGCTGTAGCAGGTCTGACAGGATTCTGTACCTTTTATACTGCATAGTTCTTTATTTAGAATCATTTCTTGTAAACCACTTGGATAAAAAAACCTAGTTCCTTTATTGACTTGCTTCAAAAATGTGAATGAGCTAATTCTAAAAATTCTTGGTATAGATTCTCAAGGTATTACAGGGAGTAAATTTAACATTTAGTGCCAATCTACAAGACAAAATTATTTAGTTTCTCATTCTCAGAGACCTGTTCCTTTTCTTTTTGTCCCTGGTAATCTCAGGGATTACAATTTCTACCCATTGGGGTCAGAGGACGAGCATAAAGCCTGCAAACTGACCCTCCCTGGATTTCCACTAAATAGGAGAATGCTTGGAAAGGGGAGACAAAATAGAGATATCTTTCCAACCAAGGAATACTCTTTCTTGAGGTTAAGAAATTATGGCAATTATGCTAGGATGTGGAGCAGGATGCACCATTGGGGAATAGCATTTCCAGTGATTCCAAAGACATATGCAGATTCCACCTATCCCTTTCCCCAAGAAAAAAAAAAAATCAGAAGTGTGCTCTCTTTCTTTCTCTCTCTCTCTCTGTCCCCCCCACCGTGTGTATGTGTGTGTGTGTGTGTGTGTGTGTGTGAGAGAGAGAGAGAGAGACAGAGACAGAGAGAGGAAGGGGGGGAGGAGAGAGAGAGAGTGTGTTGTTGGGAGTGGAGACAGTGTAAACTTCAGCCACTAATTCATGTGCTCAACTATATTATTCTTAGAAGAAGTGGCTGCCTGCAAGAGTTCTGGATAAAATTGGGATAATGATGTTAATGATTAAAGTTTACTTATTTCTTTGTTTCTTTAGTTCAAGTTGTCTGCAACTACATACCTCATTTGTTTTTTGCTGGAATAACCTCAGTATATCTGTATGCTTTTAAATTAAATTCACTTAAACCAAGGCATAGAATCTGTAATTCAGAGAACTGGATGTGAGTGAGGGCTTTGTCTGGCACATGTGTCAATAAATGTTAGTTATCACCATGATTAGTAGTATTATTTTTTCCTGAGAAGGAGAATCACCATTTTGTCCTAGCTTAGCCAAAGTATTGTATAAACTGCAGTGTCCCCAACCTTTTTGGCACCAGGGACCGGTTTCATGGAAGAAAATTTTTCCACGGATGGGGTAGGGGTGATGGTTTTGGGATGAAACTGTTCCACCTCAGATCGTCAGGCATTTGTTAGATTCTCATAAGGAGCAACCTAGATCCCTGACAGGCATAGTTCACCAATATGAACTATATTAGATTCTCTCTTATGAGAATCTAATGCCCAGCTGATCTGACAGGAGACAGAGCTCTCGCGGTAATGCTGGTTCACCAGCCGCTCACCTCCGGCTGTGCGGCCTGGTTTCTCACAGTCCATGGACTGGTATGGTGTGGTCCAGGGCCCAGGGGTTGGGGAGCCCTGGTATAAAAGATCCCAGAGATCACACCCTCTGTGACCCAGGTCACTTCTGGGCCTTAATTTTGACATTAGGAAAATAAAGAACTTGGATTCCCTGAACTGTGACCCAAGGATTTTCTGTCTTCACGGAGTGCCCCAGGAT
Organism: Pongo abelii; assembly: GCF_028885655.2. Lineage (NCBI taxonomy): Eukaryota > Metazoa > Chordata > Mammalia > Primates > Hominidae > Pongo > Pongo abelii. The sequence goes on along the minus strand of NC_071996.2, from coordinate 67,166,606 downwards.
TCCTCACAGGCTGGGAATTAGTGACCCCTGGGTTCTCCAGTGGTCAGTGCCTCGGTGGGCGAGGATGCACTGAGATGGGGGAGGGGAGCTGCTGCTTTCTTCTGGAGGCAATGTTTACCTTTCCCTGGGCAGAGGTTGTTGAAATTAAGAAAACCTGGTAAAGTAGATGCCAGGGACAGATATTACCTAATTTGGTCAAAGAACAAAGACCCTGTGAAACATTTGGAAATCCTCAACAGTGCATAGGGACGGGCACACTTACTGGAAGAGCAGGAACAGCATCACCCAGCATTTCAGAGTAGAGTTGCTGCATCTCAGAGGGTGGGCATAATAATGCCATTACTATTTCAAACAGTCTGGGTTTTTGAGAAGGAAGCTTCTGGGTTGGAATATTGACTGCACTAGCTACTAGTGCTATGTTACTAGTGCAAGGTACTCCATGGCTTTGAGCCCCAGTTTCCTTTTGTGCAAAATGAGATAAACATCTAATTTATGGAGTTGTTGAGAGGTTGGAATAGGTAGCGTAAGGCAACCTGAAATTCATTAATGTAAGCTTCTCTCATTACCATGAAACTAATAGTCTTTCTAATTCCAGACACCTTCAGGTTTACTCATGCTTTACTGAGAATTCTCAAAATCTCAGTAGTTTTCTATAATGATTGGACTCCTTGCTCCCCATCAACCCCCCAGTCTTTGGCTGCGGAGTGGATGGAAGAAGAGGCACGTGGGGAAGGACTGGGGCAAACCCCCTGGTGTCCTGGCCTCCCGGCCTCCTGGCCCGGTGGGGACTGTCATGGCGGCCCAGCAACAGATTAGGTGATCTCAGATGGCAGAGCAGGAAGAATGCAAGGGTATGAGGGTCAGGGCTGCGCGGACCCCTATCCCGCCTGCGGTCCTCCCGGCAAGCCCAGCGGGAGCGCCCGCTCGGCTGGGTCCCCGCCTCCAGCGGCGCCGGGGCAGCCCAGACCCTGGGCTCAGCCTCGCGCCCCGGTGCCCACCTGGGGAGGCGGCGGTCCCGGCCTCGCGTCCCGGATCGGACGGCGCGGGAGCAATGCCAGCGGTCCCGAGCGCCCCGGGCCACGCGAGGGGCCGGCCAGCCGCTCTCGCGCCCTCCCCGCCCCCTCCCCGCCTTGCCTCGCCGTCCGCGGCCCCCACCCACCGGCCGCTCCTCCCCTCTCCCCACCCTCCTCCTCCGCCCCCTCCCCTCCCCCGCCGCCTCGCAGATTGCTCGGCCGCGCGTCTCAGCCGCCGGGGCCCCGAGCGCAGGCGGCGAGGCCACCACACCTGCAGAGCGCTCGGGCTGCCCAGCCGGCACCTCGCCTCCCGCCGCGCGATCCCCTTCTCCCCACGCGCCGAGTCTCCCATGACGCCCGAGCCCCCCGGCCGGCGACAATGACCACTTCCCTGCAAGATGGGCAGAGCGCCGCGGGCAGGGCGGCTGCCCGGGATTCGCCGCTGGCCGCCCAGGTGTGTGGCGCTGCCCAGGGGAGGGGCGACGCCCACGACCTGGCGCCGGCACCCTGGCTGCACGCGCGAGCGCTCCTGCCCCCTCCGGACGGGACCCGCGGCTGTGCTGCAGACAGGTAGGCAACCCTGGAGGGCGCGGGGGAGTGTCCTGGCTGGGCAGCCGGCGAGGGGGTGAGGAGGCCGTCCTAGGGGGTGAGCCATGTGCCCAGAGCTGGGCCAAGTTTGTAAAAGTCTCTGAAGACAATCCCCTTTGAGCTGGCTCCTACCGGATCAGCAGGACATTGCGATCTCACAGCGCCTTATAAATAGCATCACCGTTTCATTGAGAGCTCTCATCTCTCTCGCCTCTGCCCGTCGATGGTGAAACTAGGAGGTCAGGCTGCAGGTTGATCACCTTCTGTTCCTTCGTGGCCATGCATTTTCACAAAGTAAACTCTATTTTATTTTATATATTTTAAAAAATGGTAGCATAAATGTATTCACCTCCCACATAGAGTCTTACAGCGACCCTGTAGAAGCAAAGCATGGATTGACATTTGAGCAGTCTTGCTGTTCGGCAGGAAAGAATAGAGGCTTTAAAGGGTTTCCCAATCTACATAGCATTCAGCACTAAGTGCCTTTAGAGTTGCACATACTTTCGGAAAGATAAAAGGTTACCACAATACAAAAATCTATAGTCCTTTATATTCATACATTTAAATGTTACTTTTTTTTTTCCTGATTTTCAAAGCGCTCCAACTTCAGTGAAGTTAAAATTACTCTCCAGTGGACTATAGTCTATAGTACATTTATACTAGCAAGTTCTATTAACTTACCTCCTCAAAACACTGCCTTGCTGTTTAATATCTATAAGCACTTGAAAAATCAACAGACTGTGTGTGGGCAACATTGTGAATGAAATTTGAAGTGAGATGAACCACAGCTATAATTAATAAATCATAACTTCCAAAAGTGATTAGTAAAATATCATAAGGATGAATGCACTAAATGCAACTTAGAGACTGTCAGTATCATGGATGCATAACAATGTATGACTTCTCAGGTGATGTTTGGATTAGTAATTGTATAGTCTATATTTCTGTTTCAGGAAAATTATCAAAAGTGATGGAGTTTCTATGCCTGGTGATTTAAAGGCAAAAGAGAGAGAGAAGGTGGGGGGGGTGGATGGGAGGAGAGAGAGAGAGAGAGAGAGGAACTATAGGAGATTTGTTTGTATCTAATTAACATACTATATTTTGACCCATAGAAAGTACATCACAGACCTTTTCTGTATACTTTATATAATATGAGCTTTGTCACAGAGTGGTACATGTTCGCCTTAGCACACTTTTTTATCCTGACAGCAATTATATTTTACATTCTGTTTTATGTAAATTACATCCTATGTTCTCTTACTGTAGGAGAAAAAAGAAAGATCTTGATGTTCCGGAAATGCCATCTATTCCAAACCCTTTTCCTGAGCTATGCTGTTCTCCATTTACATCTGTGTTGTCAGCAGACCTGTTTCCCAAAGCAAATTCAAGGAAAAAACAGGTATGCATTTTTAAATTTTAAAATTCAAAAATCTTGGGAGTTCTGAATCCATACAGTCTTTAAGATGTTCCGTAATTTACAGTATTAACAAAGGATTAGCATGGGCTCTGTTAAATAACTCTGTTGACTGACATGGTCCTTTGGCATTATTTTCCATTTAGGGCCTTATTTTTCTAAGGTGTATAATGGGAGTGTTAATCCATCTTGGGATGGATTAAAACAGAGAATATATATAAAGTGCAGTGGTTGAGAGCAACGATCATCCACCAGATAGGTAGGAGAGATGATCATTTTTAAGCCAGGAATTGGGCAGAGGCTGGGGCGGGGTGGCCAGTAGTAGTGGGGTGAGAAGGGGATTGACTGATTCCTTTAATACTTTCTTTAATTTTTCACATTTTCAACCCAAGCCAACCTCATTTACTAAAGGAAAGTGATATAGTGATGCTGTGGCAAAAGGTACTTAGAGTTTAGGGTCAACATGTCTTCATTTCAGTGGATTCCTCAGTTTGGAGGCTCTGGCTGCAGAAGATAGATGACTTGTAGTGATAATCAGAAGACTAAGGACCATATCTTTATGATTTTCTTCTTTTCTAGTTTGGGACTGACTTAAGCAAATTAGATTTTAAGGACCAAGAAACTAACAGAAAATACATCATGGCTATACATTTGGAGGGGAAAAAAATAGTGTATCATAGAATAATTCATCTCTTGTCATATACTTTCTCCCAGTTTTGACCCAGCAAAACAAAGAGAAGCCTCACTAGACAAAATGCACCTTAGTCTTACAAGGGTGGAAACGATAAATTGAAATAGCCAGGCACTTGAAATGGGAGAAGGATAATGAGCAGAGAGGACAAGACAGTTGGCCATTTTTTTGCATCTATTGCTCTCTTATTTCTGCACCTTTATTATTTCTAATGGGTTCAGCTATGTGTATTTATATTTTTAGGAATGGAGGAAATACCTTAGGAAGCAGATGAATTATTGATCATATACAGCAATGATAGAGACGGTAGGAAATATGTCTGATGGAAGCCCTGTGTATTTATTTTTTGGGGGAGGGGCTTGCGGTCACTTGGTACACAGGTTTTTGGGTAAGGATTGGAGAAAATGGGAGTAAATTTTTCTAGAAGCAGAACTATGTTCTGAATTGGCATCTTTGAAATGGGAAATAAACCCTTAAGTGGGTGGGACTGTAACTTTGTTTGGGGAGACAAAGAGGAGACTCTCTTGAGACCTTTATTATCAGGATGAGGTTTAAAGTCAGATCCCAGGGAAAAAACAGCCCTAGTGAAACTTCCAAGCTGTTTGAGAGTTGACTTTTTGGTTTGGGTAGAAAATGGAAGTAAGGATAATAGATTTGACTGTGTGCCACGGTAGTGGGGGGGAAAAAAAAAAAAAAAAAAAAAGAGGCCGGGCGCCACGGCTCACGCCTGTAATCCCAGTACTCCCAGCGCTTTGGGAGGCCGAGACAGGCAGATCACGAAGTCTGAAGATTGAGACCATCCTGTCCAACATGGTAAAACCCCGTCTCCACTAAAAATACAAAAATTAGCTGGGTGTGGTGGCCTGCACCTGTAGTCCCAGCTACTCGGGAGGCTGAGGCAGGAGAATCGCTTGAACCCAGGAGGCAGAGGCTGCAGTGAGCTGAGATTGTGCCACTGCACTCCACCCTGAACGACAGAGCAAGAATCTGTCCCCCACCGACACCCCTCCCAAAAAAAAAGATTCTGGATTGTCCTTGAGCCAGAGTAAGAAAAGGAAATGTCTGATGATGACATAATGGTCATCTGGAAGAATTTAATAGGTAGTTCCCAAATTACTAAGGGCCTGCTATGTTTCTCACAAATGCTAGGCAGTAAGGCCCCTAGCTAAGCAGCAATACCACGCAAGATATATTTAAAAGATGGGGCTTTGATTTGGGGTTGCGGGTGGAGCCCGAACCAGAAGGAAAGTAAAGGGAAGGAGATCTGGGCTGACTCACTTTAATGCTATGAATGGACACTTGCAGAATGCCTGTGTCTAAGAGATTTGTTGATGATACAGGGTTTGTTTTGAATAGAAAGTGAGAAGAGGTGTTGGTATGCTTATGTTAGTATAGGGGACAAAAGAGAAAGAATGGGTAATGTGCCAGGGTTAAGGCAGGATGTGCCCTAAGTGTGGATAGTCATCAGACTAGAGTAAGATGTCTTAGAGATTGATGACATTTCCTCAGATCAGGTTTAAATTGGAAAATGGGGAAAAAAATAGCAAACTGGAAATGAGGAAAAGGTGATATTGTTATTGACCACAATAGGTTTCCTGCTCTGACCTTGTATCCTGTGTCCACAATGAACTTCTCAAAGAACACTGTACCCACACACACAGCTGTACTGTTCCCTGAGCAGAGAGTCCCCGCTTGATTTTTAAAGATCAATCCCAGAGGGCTGTCCCTACCTTTGAAGGACCCTTCTTGTTGATCTATTCCTTGGCCCAATGGTTGAGATCTCTATGAAGACAAGGGTACCCCAAAGTTAAGGAAGAGGGAGGCTGCTTTTTACTTTCTTTTATGTTTCCTTTTTCCCCCACCTGGACTTTGCATTTAAAACTGATCCTTTTGCTTTAGTTTCTTTATACACACTCAGTTCTTTGAAATGAGGAAGGTTTTGAGAATGGATGACTCTATGTAAGTGAGTCCCCCAACTCAGTAGCTTTGTAACACATATTACCCTTTTACAAGATGCTGTTTTTGGCCCAGTTTATCTGTAACCTTCAGCTGAGATGATGTAAGTGACTGTGCGATATGTTCTACTGAGTATTATTTATGGTTGAAATATTATAGGAGAAGATGTCTCTTTACTTTATATTTTCTCTCACTTGTACTTGTTATTTACAAATCAATGACCAGAAAATTTGAGATAATCCAGACTAAAAATGTTAAATTTCATCTGGCCTTTCAAAATCACAGTCAAAAACCATCTTACAAGTCATAAATTTTGTTTACTATTTGAGATGCCTACATAATGCATGACTGGTAAAGTGCACTGAAGCCACAATTGGGATATGCTTTATCACTTTTTGCAAATAAAATGTCCCAAAGTGTACAATACTGTAGGCTTTCAGTACCATTATTTTTAAATGAAAGCTAGAATGAGAGAGAATCCATATTCTTTTTTTTTTTTTTTTTTTTTTTTTTTTTTGAGAGGAGTCTCGCTCTGTCGCCCAGGCTGGAGTGCAGTGGCGCAATCTCGGCTTACTGCAAGCTCTGCCTCCTAGGTTCACGCCATTCTCCTGCCTCAGCCTCCGGAGTAGCTGGGACTACAGGCGCCCGCCACCATGCCCAGCTAATTTTTTTTGTATTTTTAGTAGAGGCAGGGTTTCACTGTGTTAGCCAGGATGATCTCGATCTCCTGACCTCATGGTCCGCCCGCCTCGGCCTCCCAAAGTGCTGGGATTACAGACATAAGCCCCTGCGCCCTGCGAGAATTCATTGTCTTTATTCCCTTTCCCTCTTTTTATAATGATGGCCAGATTTCCTAGGCATCTTTCTTTGTGTTTACTAATAAAGCAGATTTAAAGTATGCCTTCCGTTACATACATGGTCCAGAAAAGTTACTTATATTAAAAGTGACTTCCATTATGAACTTAATCTCTTTTTTTCTAATTTCTGATTTAAATTTATAAGGAAATCATCTGTTAGTAATGAACCCTAAACACCTATTGTTTGAAGAAAAGCAAAGAGTTAGAAATCTTTGTTTAGCTCTTGCAGCAGAATCAGTTCTTGTCTTTTTTGTTGACCCCTAGGTAATTTTTGTGCTTGGACATAGCCTGTGTAGTAGCTCTGGTTAATTGCTTCCCAGGACTATGTTGTACAACTAAGTAAGAATACGGCCTCTGAAGGCTTTAGAGATTTTAAAAATGCTATGAAAAACTGAGTCATGAAATGTTTGAGTTGGATGGGATTTTTCACATCTTCTATTCCAATGTTCTTCTTTAGTGATATGTAAATTGAGTTTAAGGAATGCTATGTGGCACAGCCAGCACCTGAAATCTAGATTTCTTGAGGCTTTGACGGTCCCTTTTTAGGAAGGTACAATTTCTAAAGAAAGCGAGGACTGTAAATAAGAGTAGTATAATAACACATGTATACCAGTGTTATTAGTTACAACTCTCCTCATAACACAAGAACAGGGGAGACAAACACCATTTGTTAATATTCATCTAAGGACCTGGAATTCCTCTTTTTATTTCTTCCCGAATTGTAACTGTTTTTTCTTCTAGCTTTCTTCTCCATCTTCTCCCTGAAATTGGTCTGAGAAATCTATTAAATATTTGATTTTATTATCGAATAAGATTTATTAGTATTATTAATAACCAGCTTTTGTGTGTAGTTTACAGTCCACAGGATATTATTTCATGGGAACACAAGAAAATGAGTATGTCACCTGCATTTTAAGATTACAAAAAGAGTATGCAAAAACCAGAAGGGATTTGCCCATGCTTCCACAGTTGAAATAAAGGGAGATCAAAAAGAATATCGTGTCTCAATGTGTCCTGTCCCTCACCACACTGTTTCTAGTCTATTCTTTATTAAATTAAGCCTTTTTTTGGTATGTCTCAGAAAAAGAAAATTTTATCTCAAATAATTAAAAAATTAGTTTTCCATATGCTCGGCCTTTTATTTCTTTTTTCTCTACCATGTCACGGACTTTCAAAGGATAAGCAGATCTCTGTCCCCAAATTAAAGGGCCTCTTATATCATTCCTTTGTGATGCCAGTAATTATCTCACTTTGGACATGCTGAACTTGTATGTGTGGTCCTATAGGAATCTTGTGTGGCTGCTACATTAACTGAAATTTCATGTACTTGTTTTTCTAGTATACATAGAAGTAAAAGAAGAGAAACCCTATGTACATATTGTAGTTTTTCCAGACTCAGCAATTGTCAAGATTTTGCCTCATTTACTCCATTTCTTTTTAAAAAATTTTATTTTCTTTGATAAAGTATTTTGAAGTATATCCTGGACACCCCATCATTGCATCTCTACATAGTTTAGTATTCATCTCTGAAAAATGAATTTTCTTTTATATCCCAAATGCCATTATTCCCTAACAGAAATAACAGCAATTCCTTGGTATCATCTAAAACCATTCATAATTGAATTTTCTCAGTTGGAATGGCTCATGAAATTCTCAAATTACAAACTGCTTAGCTTTCAAATGTCTGAAAATTAGCTCTTTGGAAGTTTAATTTCATTTTTAGATGGAAACAACATCATAAATTGTGTTTAGGCCCTCTGAGCTATTTTACAAAATCCCATTTAATTGGAAACAAAACATATATGCAGAAAGAATAATAGAAACAATACTCTCTCCTCTTAGGGTTTCAAACAAATCTATCTTTCCAACGGCCATTTGCTACTTTTGAATGCTGTCACTTGATGAATATAATTTTTTGGGAGAATTTGAAAGTGTGCAGATCTTTGTAGCAGTGTTGAAGCAGGCTTTACAGCTGTGCTTCTCAAAGTGTGGTCATTAAATCACCTTCTTCAGAATCAGCAGGGATGCTTATTAAAAATATGGATACTTGGACCTCTTGCAAAACCCACTGAATAGGAATGTTCTGGGCGAGGTTATAGGAATTTGATTTTTTATATTTTTTTCTCTTTGACATGTATACAAATCAGTGCTACTCTTAATCTCTACCATTTTCAAACTGGGGCAATTGGACCTTTCAAAACTGAGGACAGTTCTGTTTTGTTGACAAAGGTGAGTATGTTACAAATGGCCTTTAGTTGGTATTTTAGCCAGGTATTGATTGTTCAGACAAAACAGAGCCTCAAATGAACCAGCCTGAAAGGCTATGTTGTAGTACCTGAAGGCCAAAAGGTCACTGGTCTCATGAGAGGCTGGAATTGGGAACAAGAAAGTCAGCAAAAATCAAGTCAACCACTTTCTCTATTCTCTCTCTTTTGTTCTCCCACAGACATACCACATAGTCTCTGCCTCTCCTTGCAAATTCACACCATTTTTGAGATTTCTTTGCAGTCTTGCTTGCCCTGATTTCGTGTCAGCGCCAGTGGACCCAAGTGGCTGCTCCCAAGTTTTCCACCTATTAGTGGTTCAGTACTAGGTAACTGACTGGGAACTCTATCTGGAGAGGTATGTTAGTCCAGTGTGTCCAGCTCCTATTCAATCAGATGTGGCCAAGGGGACAGTGAGCCCTGGACCACTGTTTAGTCTGCAAGGGTGTGGTAACATGTGAGAAAGAGGTACAGGTTTAGGAGGTATGGCATATGGAGGCACTGTGTCCTAGGGGCAGCTAGTGTCCTAGGGGAAAAAAAAAGATCTCAAACAGGACACAAAAACTAATTCTAATCATATTTATATGATATATGATGATCCACCAATTGGTTTATTTGACTTAACGTACCCAGTTCAGAGTGTTCAGTTCCTTTGTCTCAATTCACTTAATGTACATGAAGCATACTTATGGGGCAGTAGTTTCAGTTGATGTCACCCTTCAGGGATGCTCAGCTTCCTTGTCCATTTTCCTGAGCTTACATCTTACTGAGGTCCCTTAATCCCTGATGACAGGAGTTACCAACTCGGGTTCCTTCCCACCTTATGCTAGTTACCTTCACTGTAGGAGAAGTTAGCTTTCTTTTCCTATTTTAAAACTTAAATCCCCTAGCAGATCTTCTATTTGTCAAGGTTTTATTTCTAGTTTGAAGGTTGCCTCTAATTTTTGGTTAATTTGCAGGGTACATTTGCAGTCCAAGCTTTATCTACAATTTGGGTTTTCTTTTTAACGTTATTGAAATCTCACCTTCTGGTTTGTTTTTCCCTAGGGGCATATAATATGTTCTGTCAAGAGAAAGAAAATTGGAGTCATCCATGGTTCAATATAAGTGTGGATTTTAATTAATAGAAAAAAGATTTCTGCAGTCTTATGGATATTGCTTTGAAAAAATGTCAGCTTATGTCAAATAGTAATAAACTCTATTGTATAAGTATATACTCATGTGTATTTCAGTGGTGGTAAGCAGACCTGAGAATTGTCCTTTTGGCATTCCAGATAAAGGTCAGCTCAAGGGAGACCCCAGGGAATGGCCACAAGTCTTTGCCAAGGCAAGAGAGTAGAAAGAAAGGGTTCAGGATTAATTTAGAAGAGAAATGGCAGGACTTACATAGGGAGACCATCCTTTACTTCTTGTCCTTTTCTTTGGCCCACTCATTTAACATTTTTTCAAAGCCACAGAAAAAATAAACACAAATAGGAGGTTTAATATTCTTAACCAGCTTACAAATGCTTGTATTCCAGAAGATCTTTAGTAAATTGGCCATTTATTCACATACATTTTTCCATAGACGTATTGTTACATGCAGTGGTTAGGTTATCAGGCCAAAGCCTTAAAATCCATAATGACTCCAAAGTATAGTACTCTTACAACATTGCGTGCACCATTTTTAAAATTGCTTCTGTGGAAAGATGTGTCAATATGATGTGATTGAAAGATGTTGGAACAGGAATCAGCAAACCCAGTTTTTAATACAGTCCTACTACAGATGAGGGGTGTTATATCAGCCCATTGCTCACCCTTTCTGTACCTGAGAGCTCTACGATTTTATTGTATTCCTAGAGCAAGTGATTCTTCTGGCTCCAGAAGCAGTAATAGCTCCTGTGCAGCAGATATAGGAGTCGCGGAAAGCAGGGTTTCTTTTGTTCCACTAGCCCTAGAAGCTCCCTCTCAGCCTCTGTTCAGGTATTCCCATATAGTGACCACACTTTTTTGTGATGAAGAGTATGTTTGGGGTGCCATAGGACAAAGAGCACAGGAGTCACATTCAAGGAAATAATTGGGGCAGAAGGGTCTGGTTAAACTAGAAACTGCAGCAAAGTCATAGTTCAAATATTAGATGAAGAATCAGAAAAGGAGTCACATCTAGTAGGAGCCAGCTTGAGTGGTGAAGTTAAAGTACAGGACCAAGTATCTAAACTTAGAAATAAGGATACGAGATAAGATGTGAGCACTTGAGACCGGCATAGGTCCAATACACATTTGGCTGTACTTGGTTTAATAGGTATGGGGTGGTTGTAACCTCTGAATTCTCTAAATTTATCTTTCTCCACCCTCAAATCATCTATTTGATTACTTAAGCCAAAATTCAAGGAGTTCACTTTCTGTTCTTGTTAAGTACTGCTACATCTTTCATCAAAGTAGGCTTGAATCTATATACATCTCCCCATCTCTGCTGCTACCATCCTAATTTAGCCATTGTCTTCTCACCTACAGGAGCCCCATAAATGGCCTCCTTTCTTCTGTTAGCTTATCTTGGTTCATTCTACATACACTTGTTATAGGGAACTTTCGGAAATGTAAATCACAGCATGTAATTTCCTGGTTTAAAAAATTTTAATACCTTAGAATGAAATCCACATTTCTTCCTTTGACTGGCAGGACTCTCCATGGCTTTGTCCCTGGCTACCTCTGAAACCTCATGTACATTCAACCCTTTGTTCATTAGACTCCAGCCACAGTCCTATCTATTTGTGAACTTAGCAAACTTTTTTTTCTATCTCAAAGGCTTTATCTTAGCTGTTTTCTGAGTCTGAAACCTCTTTCCCTGGCTCCTAACATACCTGATTCCTCTTTATTCTCTAGATTTCAGTATAAGGTCATCTCATCAAGGAGATTTTTTTTTTTGACCAGCCTAAAGTAGCCTGTTTTTTTTTTTAAATTTTTTTTTCCCATCACATTTCTCAGTTTGTTTCCTTGGCTGCACTTACCATAATCTGAATTGTCTCATTCATCTATTTGGTCTAGTTGTTTTATTCTTTTTCCCGCTATGTGAATTATCTTGGCTTTATTGTTCTTGGGTTATTTCATAGAAAGAATGAATGAGTAAATGGATTATTGAAGATACATAGTTAAAACTAATTTAACAAATTATATTTTGACATATTTATTCTAATCATTATCAGTCATCTTCATTAAATTAGAATAAAATTAAATTTGATTAACAGATTCTATTTACCAAAATAAATTATATTTTTATTTTTTAAAATTTTTTCTTGACAATTATTTCTTTGTAATGCAAAAATAAAATTAAATCTAGATCCTGGACTAATTGGATTTTAAATGTACGTATCTTTTGCTTTCATTTAACACATATGAAAATTTGATCATGTGTAATCAAGATATTTCTGATTGTATACTTTTTTTATATAGTATAATTGTAAGTGAGTGCTCAGTGAACTGCTATACTTTCTTTAGGTTTACTGTGTGTTCATAAGATCCACAGCTTTAGAAAAGATTAAGTGGAAATATTAGTTAGGTTTATAGTGTGAGTCTCTCAGAGCAAGAGGTATATGCTAGCAAATGTTTTAATTATTAAGAATTAATGTCAGTGGTGAATTATTTAGGTCAGTGTTCATCACATGGAAATGGGGAGACATATACCCTTTGAAAATACATGAAGACTTTCCAAGGGTTTTACAAACATAGATTTAAGAGAATCAGTTTTCACTTCCTGAGAACCCACCTGTGCTCCCAGTAACCTCCTCATGGTGCATTACCCTGGGGCATGTAAACGTCCAGGGCATCACACACAGGGAAAGCTTCCTTTAATGATTAATCAAAGCATCACAAATAAGAAGGAGTTCCTTTTTAATGTCTTAAGCCTCTTTCTGTTAAGGGTGAATCATGGTAGAAATGAGGATTTTGACCAGTGTTGAAATATTTTGAATTCAGATAGATGATGGTGTGATGAAGTAATCACAATTTTCACTTTTCAGTTTTTGACTTCAGTTCTTCCATGTCCTGACTGTTGTCAAAGAATATATAATAACCCTTGAGGGATAACTTCTTAAGAGCAAAGCAAGGAGTGCATCAGTGAGAAATATTGATTACTGAAATGGCCTTTTGTCATGTGTTTAAATGTATTATCTGCTATTCTCGATACATATTTATAGGATGCTGAAAGAAATCCTATAAAAGCACTGAATTTATGTAATTTATATAATAAATATATATTTATAAATGCAAAGAAATCCTATAAAAGCTGAAAGAAAATGCACCTACAAACACCTGATATGATATAGGTTAGTGCTGCTAGTGAAGTTCCATGGGAAGTAGACTGGGAGCACAGGTTTCCCTTCAGGAAGTTTGCTGGGGAGAGCTCGTGGAAACAATACTTGTAGGAATGGACACAGGGAGAAGTTGGGCTGCAGTACAGCCACAGCAAAGGTCCAGTTGATCCCACAGGAGAGCTCTGGAGCTGGATTGGCCCTACAGGATTGTTCAGAATTAGGGCACAGGTGCTGGGCTGTCTAGGAAATGTCAGAACTTGGGCATGGCAGCTTTCTTTAGCATAGTGAATGGCAGTCAGGGAGGCCTTAGCCACAGGTCTTAGTGGCTGATACTCTAACAGCTGGGAGAATGAGTGCTTCAGTCTTGAAGGAGATGGGTTTGATGCTGTGCCACAGCATCTGCCATAGTTAGTAACTGATCTTTTAAAATGTTAATAGAAATCTTTTTGGGGACTACCAAAGTTTTCAAGATAAATTGGTGAAAACTCAAGAATAAAACATGTACATGATTTCTTTCAAATTTTGTATGTGTTATTCAATATTGTACTTAAATCTATTTTGGCAAATCATACGATAAACTCTTTATTCCAATTCCAGTCAATTCCCATCCTATTTTATCCTAAAATATTTTAATATTTTCTAATACCTAAAAAATGATATGCTAGCTACTGGACTATTTTTTTAATGTGCGTGTACCATTTGCATTCCTGAAAAACATAAGAAATTTTTATCATGGTGACTACTACATTTAATAGAACTATTTCTAATTTTATACTTGATTTTTATTTAGTTGTATCGAAAAGCTGAAACCCAGTGGTGGAAATGTACAGTAACACAATTGCCAAAGGAATTCTATGTACTTCCTAGCACTTCATCATACTCCCCAGAACTCTTAGTTCTGTATTAATTTAACTTTTTTTTCTTTTGTTTTTTTCCATTTGTCCAAGGCATGAACCAGGCATTGGCAACTGGGATATATAAGGGGTTGCTTTGCTTTGTTCCTAGTTGATATGAGATAGGCACCATCAATGTATTACTTTAATTTTGATTGCTTTCAGCTATTTCTCTTCTAAGATATAATTCATAATTTATTTTTCAGTGTTTAAAATTTTTTTTTTCTCAAAATGTAACTAATTTGTTTGCTTTTTTTTGAGAGAGAGTCTTGGTCTGTTGCCCAGGCTGGAGTGCAATGGGTGATCTTAGCTCACTAAAACCTCCACCTCCTGGGTTCAAGTGATTCTCCTGCCTCAGCCTCCTGAGTAACTGGGATTACGGGCACTCGTCGCCACGCCTGGCTAATTTTTGTATTTTTAGCAGAGATGGGGTTTCACCATGTTGGCCAGGCTGGTCTTGAACTCCTGACCTCAGTTGATCTGCCTGCCTCGGCCTCCCAAAGTACTGGGATTACAGGTGTGAGCCACTGTGCCTGGCCAAAATGTAACTAATTTGAATTGAAAAGTAAAATTGGACTTTATCTGATAAAATGTAAGTCTAATTTGGCCAATTGCTTTGAGAGTGAGGATTAACTTTCCAATTATATGGCTGACAGTTTTCTTTAGAAACTAAATCTAAAGCCTTAAACTTTTGATGAAAATATATGTAAGACACATTATAAGACAAAAGCATCTTAGGAAAGAAAATTGGAAACGAATCATGCAGAAGCCTCGTACTTTGGTTTGGCCAAGGTATGATAAAATCAACACATTTTCCGCGTGTATTAATTTGAACAAAGTACATTTAAGTTGAAGGGTAAAAAATCATTAATGGCTAATGGTAAAGCTTTGTTGATGGTAAAGCTTTGTTGAAACTATCCAGAAATTGATAAAATGAATGAATCAGGGTGACAAATCTTTATCAAGCCAGATGGTTTCTAATTTGTCGTTTTCAGTTGTATTATATGAGGTCCTTAATTGATTTGCTGGTTAACTGATTATTAAAGATTATTTTAGCTCTGATGGAGTTCAAAGATTAACATTGCCTTCCACCACCTCTGTGCTTCCTCTTCTCCCTCGCTCAGATTAATTTTTCTAACTAGCATTTATTACTGTCTGACATGTGTTACGTTCACATATATATATGCATTCATCTACTGCCTTTCCCCAGTAGAACATAAGCTCTGTGAAGACAGGAACTATTTTTTAATTGAGTAAGTTTTATTTATTCAATCTCTAGCATGTAGAATAAATAATGCCTGGCACTTCACAGGCCCTCAGTAAATTTTTGCTGAATGAAAGAATAAATAAATGGAGAAATGAATGGATAAAGAGCAGGGAAGTCACTGTTATTAAGGGAGAGAATATTTGGAAACGTACTGATATTTTAATATAAATGATATCAAATGTGTAAAGAAACTTTGAAAAGTGAAATTTAGTTTATTTTCCAGGAAGAGTCTGATATTGTTTGATGTTAAAAAAGAGCCTGGTAAGGATAAATGTTTGAGTATTGATTTACCACTATAAGCACATTCTAAATTTGGATTACCCTTGGTCAGAATGGGTTCTGTTCTTTATCTCTTTGGTTCCCTTGTAAGCATTTTCAGTCTTAGCAGCCCATGTATGCCAGTTAAAAAGCATGCATACTTTATGGGGCTGAGTCCAGCAAAAGCTTTTCAATCAACCCACATTCACAGTGGAAGATTACTTTCATTCCTGGGAAGGGTGACATATGCGTGTGAAACACAGTATTCAGATGAAAGGGCTACTTTGGTATTATTTAACTGTGTATTGGCAAGACTAGCCAGTATCTAGTTTCTCTTTAGAGCTATTTTGCATTATATTACAGTACTCTTACTGTGCTGTGCCAAGGAAATTAAGATCAGCTGGAACACTCTGTAGGTCATTGGCTTGGAATCTTAGGGCACTGGGAACTTGATGTTTTGTTTTAATGACCTCATTTAGGCGAAACCTGCCTTTGTCCCAGAAGCCTAAGGGGCCCTTTACAAAACCATGCCAGCACCTTGGGAAAGATATAGGAGAGGTTCAGAGAAAAATGACTAAATATTTAAAGGTATTGGGTCAACCTCCATGTATAAAGTACTTTATAAATTAATTGACTCTTTAGTCGAGAAAGATAAAGAGGAGTCCTAATGAAAGTCTCTTCAATACAGATTTAGCTGCCAAGTTCCATGATATCTGAAACATACTTTTAAAGTTGAAGGATGTAATTTTAAGAAAAATGGAGGGAAGAAATGATTACAAGTCATGTTGGGACTTATGGGTATTGTGTTGTGGGCAAATGATTTCTAAAAGGGATTTCTAGGGGCAATCACTCTTGTGGAATGATGAACCTCCTCCATATTTCTCAAAGTGGGAGTATAAGATGCATATATGCATATGGGATGTGTGGGGATTGTGGGAGGGCCATATGGGAAGTTGCATGATAAACATGGAACACCTTTTTGGAACATTAACTTTAATTGAAAATATGGGAAAAACAACATTCTTACATTAAAATAAACACTCCTGTATTTATGAGTAGAATACATAATGTGCATGAATTTTTAAGAACAAATTATACGCCTCAGATATTCTTACCCTGAGATGGCAAAGGCTGTGCAATTACTTTCTTTTGCATGTTGGGTACCTCTGGTGGAAACATTTGAGAAGTGCTAGTGTAGTTTTCATTTCTGTGGGAAGTGGCTCCTTGTAACTCTCATGAGGGTTGGTTATCTCTTTCTTCTTTAGCCATAGTCCTTTCTAGAGCTTCTCTGATTTTATTGGTATCTATATCACTACTATGAAAGATAGTAGTGATTTACTATTATCTTTAAAAACCCATATTGGGTTTTAAACATTTGAACTATTTTCCTACTCTACTTTTCTGTAGCGTGGCAGGAAATAGCTCTCAACTAAAGTCTCTGAAGACCACCTTATTCCCGAAGACCTACTTTTGAGTCTTTATGTTGATGTCTGAGCAGTTTTAGCCATTTTGACTACTTTTTCCTTCTTGAAATACTTTCTTGACTTCTGCCTCTTAAAGGTTCTGTTGTAGGATTTGAGTGTTGGTATTCCTTAGGGTTTTGTCCTAGAACTTTTTGTTTTCATTTTATTGCCAGGATGATCTCATCTACTTCCACGGCCTCAATTACAGTGTGCATGTAAGTCTAGGCTAGATCTGTATACTGGGCTGCCTGTTGGATATCTTCATGTATACAGTCCATAGACATCTCAAACTCAGCAGATTGCAAAACAAGTGAATACTCTTCCTCTTAAACTTGCTTCTTCTCTCGTTTTCCTTCCCTGGAAATAGAATATACTCTTCCTGTACTAGAAAATAAGATATCTTAGCTCATCTTCAGCTCCTCTTTATTTCTGTCTCCTCATCCAGTTGGGTACCAAGTCCTTTGGGAAGAACAACTCTTGGATTTATCCACTTTTCAAAACTTCTCTGCTATTGCAACAGCTCAGGTCAAATCATCTCTTACATAATTTCTTTTTGAGACTTTCCTCACTGATTCTCTATTTTTAGTAGTTTTCTACTCCTAGAGGTGTTGTACGCTTACATATTTTTATTAAGGAGATAAAATTCATTAAGCATAAAATTAGCCATTCCCAAATCTACAATTTACTGGCATTTACAATTTACTGACGTAAGTGCATCCACAGTGTTGTACCAGCATCTCCTTTGTCTAGTTTCAAAACATTTTCATTGCCCCCAAAGAAAACTCTATACCCATTGAATAGACATTCTCCATTCTCTCCTCCCTCTCGGCCCCTCGCAACCACAAACCTGCATTCTGTTTGTATGGATTTACCTATTATGGATATTTCATTAAAATGGAATCATATAGTATGTGACCTTTTGCATCTGGTTTCTTTCACTCAGCCTGTTTTGGAAGTTTATCCATGTTGTTGAATGTAATACTAGGATTCTCACTGTGAAGTAATTCCAAACAGTTAGAGAACTAACTTTTTTTTTTTTTTTAAAGAAAGAAGAGATTGTTCATACATGATTGCTTCTGCTTTGTGTCTTTGTTCTCAATCCCATTTTATTTCCCCTTTTTCCTGCTATGAGGGAAACACTGTTCTGAGGTTGGTGAGTATCCTTTCTTTCCATGTTTTTATGCCTTTACACATATAATACTATAATGTGTCCTAATGATTTATTTAAAAATATATTGTATGTCTATCTCTGCAACTTGTTTTCATTTGACATTTTTGATTAATCCATATGAATAAATATAAATCACTTATTTTAATTTTATTTCATTGTATGCATGTACCACAATTTTTTGTTTACCCATTGAAGAAAACTGAGAATTTCTCAATTTCCATCATTAAAGACCACACTACAGTATACATTCTTGTGCCTGTGTGCAAGGGTTTCTCTATTGTATGTATTTAGAAGTAGAATTGCTTGGCTGTAGACAGGTGCATGTTCAGTTTTACTAGGTATTGCCAAATTGCTCTCCAAAGTGGTTGTGCCCACCAGCACTATATGCGTCTCCATTTCCACACTTTCTCGTCAACAGCTAGTATTTTCAGAATTTAAAGTTTTTGCCAATGTGGTGAGTGTAATGAGATTTAATTACCGTGTTCATTTGCATTACCTTGATTATTTGTAAGGTTGAGCATCTTTTTATTTGCTTCTGTCCATTCTTACTTCTTCTTTGTGAATTACCTGTATTATTCTATTGCATTGTTTGCATTTTTAAAAATGACTTGTAAGAATCCTTTAAATGTATTGATACCTATCTTTTTGCAATTGTAAACATTGCAATTATCTTTTCTCAGTAATTGTGACTTGCTTTAACTTTGTTTGTAGTGTTTCTTATGACACAGAATATTTTTGTTTTAATTTAGTTAAATCTAGTTTTGTACTTTTGGGTGTCTTATTTAAGAATTTTTCCCTCTCTGTCATGAATATTTTTTCATCGAGTTAATTTTTTTTTTTTTTGAGGTGGTGTCTCACTCTGTCATCCAGGTTAGAGTGCAGTGGCTTGATCTTGGCTCACTGCAACCTCTGCCTCCAGGTTCAAGTGATTCTCCTGCCTCAGACTCCCGAGTAGCTGGGATTACAGGTGCCTGCCACCACACCCAGCTAATTTTTGTATTTTTAGCAGAGACGGGGTTTCACTATGTTGGCCAGGCTGGTCTCGAACTCCTGACCTCAGGTGATCCTCCTGCCTCAGCCTCCTAAAGTGCTAGGATTACTGGCATGAGCCATCACACCCAGCCTCATGTAGTCGTTTTTATGTTTTACTTTTCACACTTGGGTTTTTGACATAGCACAATTTATTTTTTTAGGATAGGAATTTGATTTTTTATCAAATGACCATCCATTCATACTAGCACCACTTATTAATCATCTTTTCTTTTCCCAAAGCTTTTTAACATTTTTTTCATCATGTATTAAGTTCCCCTTTTCATAGGTGGAAGCAATAATGCTAAATGGCTAATCAAATTATCTTACTCCTAAAACCATTCCATGAATCCCCCTCACTCTTCAGATACTGATTTAAATGGAACCCTGAGGTACTATACAGCTGGACCACCTCTCTAATCATGCCTCTAACCCTTTCCATCTCATACTCTGTGCTTTGACCACGCTTAATTTTTTTTAGTTTTGTACAATGTCTTTCTTTTTCTTACCTGACTTTGGTCTTTACATGAGATAGATGTTCAATCTTCCTGCATATCTCTTTTCCTTAATCTTTAAATAGCTAGCTTCAAATAACATATCTTTGAAGACTCAGCTGTAAGAGTCTTCTCTTCCCGTACCAGATATATGTTAGGGGCCCTGCTTAGGGATAATCTACCAGGTCAATTACATTGCATTATTAGTGTTCCACAATCCAGGAATCTCTGGGGGCAATAGGGATCAGTTGGCTTGGATTCTGGATTCTAGCCTTGTGCCGGGCACATACTAAGTCTTCTGTATATACTTGCTGAATGAACGGAAGTTTCAGATAACACTCTCACCTACAGTAGGATTCATTTTTAAAATATTTGTTAGATGATCATCCATATAATCTCCTCTTGAGCATTTTCAATGATAGTTAGCTCATTAGCTTATAATCAATAAAATCCTTTTATAATGCTTTCTTATGAAGTACGTGTAAACCAAGTTTGTCTGTAATTGTAAGGAAAAAAATAATTGCACTTTTTTTCAGGATATTGCCTCCATCCCTATGTAAATCTCAATTTTGGCCTATTATTCCAGCATGTCAAGATATTATTGAATTTTGTTAATTTCAGTAATCATCTCTCTCATCATTTCCTTATATGTTCATAGGTATAGAAGATGTTAGTGTCTTCATTCAAGAGTTAGAAGAAAGACTGTATTACTTGATTAAAATTACAGAGATAGGAAGTGGCAGAGGCAAGGTACGAATTCAGACTGCCATATATTATGCTGTTTGCAGACTCCTAATCTCCCTTCCCCTCCCCTCCCTTCCATTCCCTTCCATTCCCTTCCCTTCCCTTCTCTTCCCTTCCCTCCCTTCCTTTTTTTTTTTTTTAAAATTGTAAAATACATTTGGAGACACACAAAAAGTATTTTGTTTCATAAATAGACCAGGCCTATACTATGGATAATATTGCTGAGTAGAATTCCAGAGGTGGGCGTCGCTGATACATTACTCTTACATGGTATAACCAGTGTGCCTGAGGGAGCAGAACCGGTTTTAGATTTATGTAAAGTTTCCTTTCACTGAATGTTAACTTGGACTTCATGATTTTATTTCTAGATATGTAAAATTATAGTAATTAAACAAAATTTAAATATAAAAATATTTTTTACTTCTTTGGGAAAAACAGTTCTTCAAAACTATTAAGATTGTATCCTGAATTGTGAAGGTCT
Organism: Pongo abelii; assembly: GCF_028885655.2. NCBI lineage: Eukaryota > Metazoa > Chordata > Mammalia > Primates > Hominidae > Pongo > Pongo abelii. Next base: position 67,145,734 of record NC_071996.2, on the reverse strand, counting down.
GCAGTTGTAAAGTAGTGTGATTTATTTTCTCTTTCACTGGCTTATAAGGGTGCATATATCGTACCTTTATATTAATGATGACACAGTTTCTCAGATAATTTCAAATATGTTGTTATTTTTATTCTTTTAATATCTGAATGTAATAAATGGAATCCTTAGTTTTGTTCTAGTTTTGCAGATGGAAAAGCATAAGGTCAAAGATCAAGGGTTAAATATACAGATTATGCCTGAGAGAGCCAGGACTTGAACCCAGATTTTCAGATTTCAATCCCAGCCCTGCCTACCTAACACAAAATTCATAGGTAGAATTCTATTTAGAAACTACGTTCAAAATACCTTCTCTGTGCTTTCAGTATTGTAGATGTTTATATAGTGAAATATGGGTTGTGACAACAATAAAAAGAGTTGTCCTTTACACCACCCATGAAACCAACCTTAATATATTCTGATCTCCCTCTACCTCCGTAGTGTTTTTCTTATGGTATCGGTATACTGCCTTTATGAAATATCAAAAATCCTTTGTATTATTGTTTCAGAAAATGTCAGAAATCATTGTTGTTATTATTATTATTATTATTATTATTTTCAATTTGTAAGATTTTGAATGACTTTCAGAAACTGCTAGGGAAATTGGATCATTCTAAGATCAGGATGTATTCTTACTGAAAGAGCTTAGCTGTACTCTGGGGTGTTAAAATTAATTTTCATTGACAGATCCTTGTCTGGGATTTAACTGAGATTTAAGTGAGTAAAAATTCTGCCCTGTGGCCTAGAGAACAATTGGACAAAGTAGATGAAGTGGAGAGGTATGTGTTTTCTCAACCTTTTTTTTTTCCATTGGAAAGAACCCAGGTCACTTGCAGAGACGGTAGAGATTTGGCAATGGACTGGTCCTGCTGTTGTGTGGTCACTATTAGCAAGCCAAATACTCATCATTATAATAAATGTGGGGCTATAAATATCAGTGCAGAGAATACTGGGTCTTAAAAGCATGGAATCAAAAATGATTTAAGTATTTAGAGATTGAATTAAATTCCATTTTAAAAAAGAAATTAATAATTCTTTATTTTACTTGTCGATATAATTATCCTTCCATCTTGAAAAGTTGTATTACACGTAATGCTTTAGGATGGCAATTCTCAAACCTCAGTGGGTATATCACATGCCTAGAGTATTTGATATAAGTGCAGATCCCTGGGTCTCATCCTTGGACAGTCTATTTCCATAGGGTGAAACATTAAAACCTTTAACAAATACTTGCCGGGAGATTCTTACAATTCTGGGGCAGCTTGACTCTATACCACTTTTGAAGAAACCCTGATATAATCTGATTGAATCAGGGTTTGAAATAATGACATTTCTCCTACAGAAGGAGTGGTCAATCAATACAGGAGGGGCTATTACTCATACATCCACATGCTTTATATATATGAGGTTCTATAATTTTTTAAAGGATAACCATTGTCTACATCTGTTTGCTTCATCTCAAAGGTATTAGAAATTGCTTGAATTTTAAATTGCATTGATTTTAAAATTAAAGTGTATTTATTGTTTAACAAACAACCTCTATGGCAACGGGAATTATCCTTTCTCTATGACCCCTAAAGTGGTTGCTGAAGTAGATCACACATGGGGGCGCTGTTTAAATATGTTTTGTCTGTGGATAGTTCCAAATCCATACAGCAGAGGGTGCATGCTTTAAATGACACAAGGAACCTGTGACCTGATTGTTTTAGTTTGAATTATTCTAGGTTGCATTATCAATTTAATTTAGACTATTAAAGAAATATGACTTGCTGAAACTTAAGTAAGGATCATGTGAAGTTTTTATAAGTTAATAATTTAGACATGTATTCAAATTATTCTGGTTTCTTTGTGTTTTCGCATTACATTATAAACAGTGACTCTACGTAGCATCTCTTCTAGGTTGGGTCTTTTCTTTTTTAGTCATAAGAATTAAGATTCTGATGTGCAAAAGTGCTAGTTGATTATAAATCCACAACAGACAGATATCTTCTAGAGATGATTTGCTGTGTAATATTTTATAGTGTTTTGCCTGATAATTGAAGATATACGTCATTCACATCATAATATGCTATTTTTCCTCCTTCCTTCCAGACTTAGTGCATATGCAAATACTTTCTTTATAACTTGTTCTTTTTATGTAGCATTTTCCCATATATGCTTCTATCAATTCTCTATTAGTTACAGTAGAATAAATAAACTTGAGCTTGGTTAGTCAGAAAAGCAATGCCTACTTTGTCATTCTTTTTGCCAAACTGTGAAGTTTTCTGCAGGTAGCGACTGTTCCTTATTCTTTTTTATCTCTTCAGTTTCTGCTATGAAACATTGGATAGAGTAATGTCACTGCTGGTGTCAGTTCCTAGATATAGGCTATAGTGGATTAAAGATGGTTGTAAATTCTTTACTACATTTCTCATTGAGAGAGGACATCTATGTCCTATCCTCTTGGAAGGCTCTGATTATTTTACCCATATGATACTTTGGCAGTGATAGTGTGACCATTTCTGGTCCAAGGCTTTGATTGGCTTTGATTCCATTTCCTGTTTCTTGGAATACTCTCTTTGGGAACCCTGAGCTACCTTATCTGAGCCCTCTCTGACTATATCGAGGCACCGTGCTGGCGAAGCCATGTGTAGATTCTCCGATAGTCTCAGCTGCTCCCATCTTTTCAGCCATCTCTGCCAAGGTGTTAGACATGACAGTAAAGCAAGGTTGGATGGTCTAGACTAGCTCATTCACCAGCTGCGTGCCTTTTAGGGAAAGTGACCTTCACTGACACCATGTAGAGCAGAAGAATTGCCTAGATAAACCCTTCTCTCCAATTCCACAAAGTCATGAGATGTAACATAAGGGTTATTGTTTTAAGACACTGTTTTGGAGCAGTTTGTTAGTATGATAATAAGAGATCCATAACACAGGCTAAGTTCTGGAGAGAAAAGTAGATGGTGGCAACTGGAAGGAAACTTGGAGAACATCTTATTTAACCACATCCATTTATAGGGAAAAACTGTTTTCCAGAGAGATGAAGTGGCATGCTCAAGGTCATCTAGATGGCTATGGTCACTGTCAGGACTCTTATCTGACTTTGTTGCCCTTGCCTTTAGCACATCCTATAAGATCATTGAACTTTTTACTTTAAAACTAGTAAGCGAAGACCAATAGATAGAGTGTAGAGACACCTGAAGACCTCCTACCATGCCAGAAAGAACTTTGCAGTCTCAAAAATACCAGGTTCCAGGAATACCCTGCCCAATCATTTTGTCCTATGTAACCACGATTATAAAAAGTTACATTCCAGTGTAATTGTACATTTAATTTAACATTCAAATATAGTAAAAGATACTAGAAAAATAATCATGTGCGCAGATGTATGCTATCATATGTAAGCAGTCACAGCATTTAGGCAATTTGTATGCCAAAAATTCTTTGGTGAATTTGGGAGCTTGGAATGCATTTTCCCATAGAAACAATGCTATTCAAAATTCAATTTAATACCTAACATACCTAAAGTATAGTACTTGAAGTTATCACCATAATTATCAGATTTCTTTGAGGAAATGCTTTCTGAATGCCAACTTGTTATCTATGGACCCGTCAGTCCAACCCTTCCCTTTATTTGGCTTTGGCAGAAGGACTTCCTGTTTGTTGAGCAATGGAGGATAGCACCGTATATCTTGCTCTCAGCACCAGCTTGCATAAGATGTCTTCTTAGGCTTCAGGATGAAGGGAGAGAAGGTTCTAGGGTCTCAATGCAGTGAGAGAATGTCCTCTACTTAGTGAAGAAACAGCATGGTTCAGGACTTCTTGTTGGTTAAATTTCTTAGTTCAAGTCAGCTCTTGGTGATTCCCCTCCCCTCCCTATTTTAAGTATCCTAGGGACTGGTTTACTTGCTTTCCTTTCTATCTGCCCAATAGCTTCCTCTTTCTAAGGTATCAATTTTGAAACTCATTAGAGAACAGGATGAAGTATTTCCATTTTTCCCTATGTTCCTATTTCTAAAACTAAGAAAATGTTTTTATTTTTTGCTTCTCTTTCCTTGTCTCCTCCCACTTCTCCTCCTTCTTCCTCTCTCTCACTCCTTCTTTCTTCCTTCTGTCTCCCTCTCCTCCTCCTCCTGTATCCTCCTCCTTGCATCCCTCCCTCCATTCTTTTTCTCCCTGCCTTTCTTCTTCTCTACCCATTGTCTTATTTTTCTTAAAATCAACCCAGCTTCTTTAATGGTTCGAGAATTGTTAGCTAGTATAGTTAATTAAATTCCTCAGTTTATTTTTAGATTTAGGGAAAGTGAGTGGCATTGCTCTGTATCTTTGCTGCTTGTATAAATAAGACAAAATTATAAGTGTTCCTACTAGATTATAGGCATTTGGAAGGAGGGGCTACATCTAATTTTTCTTTATAATCCCTATCACATAATTTTGAAATGCTTAGCAGTATTTATTGTGCAAATTAAATATTATAGCTACAGCTTCTCTTTATTAATATATATCTGCACTATAAAAGAGGGTGAAATGCACTGAAAATTATTTTGACATCCTGTAAATCCTTGCACATTGCCTGTGTTTCTAGTTTGTATATTGTATATAGCAAGTGTATGTGAGGTTATAAAGTCAAATCTTGCTGTTGATTTTCTCTTTTACCTTTATTTTTCACTTTTACTGATCGTCTTTCACTGAATTCACTTTCACTGATATTCACGATACTGAGGGATTTTCTTCTTGGGATACAACCAAACAGTGGAACTGTGTAATGTTATGGATTGATGTGGTCAATTAACTAGTCATAAAAAGATATCTGACATTTAATCCTTCCGTTCCTTAGAGTTAGATTAAATAAATGAAGGTTTTGTAGGTTATTTCAAGGATTAAAGACTAGATCTAGGAATCATTTTTTTTAAAGCTGGTTTTTTGATGACAAATGAACTACAGTTCTTTATGCAAACAGAATCATTTGTACAGTGAGTGACGGTTCCAGCTTTCCCCAAGGATGAGACAAAAATTGTGCTGAAAAAGTTCAAGGTAATGTTTGAGTTTAATGTTTGCTTAAGCCTGATTTGAAGTGTAAAAATAAGATGCTAACAAGTCCCAAGTTGAAGAACATATTATTCCACAAAATGTTTTCTTTGTGTATTTATCAGTATTTTACTCTAGCCATTCTAAACTATTTGCTATTTTTATCTTCTTAGACCAAATGTACTTTAAGTAATTCCTCAAGTCATCAAGAAGGAAAACACAACTATGAGAGAATCCTAGATAGTTATTTAAAAATAAGATTAGAATAGCATGTAAGGCAACTTTTTAAAAAGGACTTTGGTTTTTAGTCCTTTCTCTCTGTGTCCTTTATTTTTGAGAAAGCTGGCATCTTAATGACTTGAGGGATAATTACTTGCTTCTCATGTTAGGGTTCAGGATTGCTCTCATTTTCCTTGGTGCACAAATATTTTAGGAACAATATTTCAAAAGACAAAACAACTCTTACTGCTTTATTGATGCTCGATTCATTTCTGTTATGTATTTAAAAGGTAGCTTGTTATGTTATTTCTATCACTGTAGGTCACTTGTGTTTGGGAAAAACTAATTTGTGACTGTGTGTTAAGTAGAATGCCTACAGTATATTCTAAGTTGGGGGTTCACGTTTAAGTACAAATATAGAATTCAGTGTGTGTTTCTATCTCTTTTTTTTTGACGGAGTCTCCCTCTGTCGTCAGGCTCGAGTGCAGTGGTGCAATCTCGGTTCGCTGCAACCTCTGCCTCCTGGGTTCAAGTGATTCTCCTGCCTCAGCCTTCCGAGTAGCTGGGACTACAGGCGCATGCCACCAAGCACAGCTAATTTTTGTATTTTTAATAGAGACAGGGTTTCACCATGTTGGCCAGGATGGTCTCGATCTCCTGATCTTGTGATCCGCCCGCCTGGTGATCCGCCCGCCTTGGCCTCCCAAAGTGCTGGGATTACAGGCCTGAGCCTCTGCGCCTGGTCCTATTGAGCAAATTCTAATTAGATTCATGATCTTATTTCTGCACTATTGCAATAGTCTCTAAGTGCCACCAACTGTTCTGCCAGATCATACCCGTCTCTTCTTCTTCTGTTATTGCTAGAGTGCTGTCTATAAAAACTCAAATCTGAACATCATATTCATCTATGAAAGTCATAGCTGAGGGACATCTTAATGACATTAATTCTTGAGCGGCTCCCCACTGCCTGTAGAATGGAACCTAAGCTCTTTATTGTTTCTTACAAAACCCTCTGTGATCTGACTCCTGACAGCCTTCCCGTGGCCTCTGTTTCATCCTACTCAACATCTTACTTCCCCTTCAGGCTTAGTTTGCTGTCCCAGAGTGAATTATCCCTTTTCTTAGATAGCGTTTCCTAATGTCCTCAAGAAAAACAAATCACATACTCCTTAGGCCTCACTGTGTCCATTGTGTTTGTTTGTTTTCATAGCATGTATAACATCTGTGCCCAAATAGTTTTTTATATCTGCTTTTTGTCTGCCACTAGACACTCAGATTGTTGAGAATAGGGATTGTGTCTTACCCATTGTCAGCACTGAGCCCTTGGCACAGTAAAACTTTAAAAAGTTGGATGAAAGCATGAGTAGGCTTACCAAACTGAAAATTCTTAATGTCTATTTGACTACATAAACATTGATTTATTGCAAAATCCTTTGCATGCTCTCAAGTATTTGATCATCTGGATTATTTTATTCTTCCTTTGATTTATCTAATAAACACATGTGTTTTTCCCTCTAAATACAGATACTGAGCTGGGCACTGGTGAATGAAACAGACATGGACCTATTAATGGATCTAATATTGTCTGGTTTAAAGGGCAAAACCAGGGTCTAACATTGTCTGTTAAAGGGCAAAACCATTTTCATGAAGAACCTTTAGCTGAGTTATGGCAGAAACAGACTTTGATGTTTACTGTAAAGTCTGACCTTGAAGAACTACAGGGATACACTTTTCTTTGCCTCTTCTCGAAATGCTGTTTTTATTTTTGTCAGTTTCCTTTTGTTATAAAAGTTTAAAGGAAAATATTTGATGGGTAAGTTAAAATGTGTACACGATACTTATGGTAAAAAATGTCTAGCCATAGAATCACTTATGAAGAGGTTTAAGAAGAAATGGATTGCATCTTTCTGCTCTTAAATGTGGCGACTTCAATTAACACCCTGGAGCTTGTCAAATTATGCGTCAGTCCAAAGTTCTCAGTGCACCTGTGGTAGACAATGAGCATTATTTAAAAATTTCTGAGTAAATAATCACATACAACCTCTGTACTTTATAAGACAGAATATAGGGGAAAGCATCCTGGAGGAAGAGGCCAGAAAGGTAGCTCTATGCATGGCTTTAACAGTCATCAACAGACACTTTACATGTTTCTTCATCAGTAATATACATATGATAGCCATTCCATTTATCTCACAGAGTATCGTGAAGATTAAATATGAAAATAGCCATGTGGGTGCATCAAATTATTTTGTTTCAAAATAATGCTTGCTTAAGTAGTCCAGAAATAAGTCTTATAAAAATGAGGGAAAGCCCTTTTGTCTTCCTGCATCCAAGGCAAACACTGTCAAAGGAGATAGCCTTTTTTTTAATTGAGCAGAGGGTTTTCATCAATATTCATCTACTGTGTTGTTAGTCAGCACAAGATAGACTTTTTTTTTTATTAGACGGACTGTAACAAGATATTTTAGATGCTATCTACTGATGGAAACTGAAGATTTTTAGTTTTTGAATAGACTCTCCTTCTCCCCTACTGACAATATGGTCACATCAAAATTTTTTGTTAATTCTGTTAATATGACTATGTAAATATCATTCAGTACTGCATAATGTGTTATGATTATGTTCTTTTGTTGTGAAAACATTCTGTTTTTCCTGTAGTTAATAATTGCTTTGTTGTTTCATTTGCTTCATTTTCTTTGATTCTATTTCCAAATTTATTCTCCTCTCCCAAGAAACGTAAAACAATCAACATAAACTTCCAAGTGGCCAACTGTGCAGGGACTCTGTTGGTTCTGTCCTTCACCCGAAGGCATCCCTCCTGGAACTTTCCATTCTTCTGCCTCTGTTCTGCCCCTGCTGAGAGACGTTGCTCTCCAGGGTTGCCACAGTACTGTCCTCACCTTGGGATTTTGCTTTGCCTTTGTTCTGGGAATTCTTTTTTTCTGTCTCCTGTATTGGATTCCCTGTTTCCAGGGTCTCATGATTTCTTCCTTTTCCTCTTTTTGTGGTGATGTACCTAACTGGGGGAAGGAGGAGTAATTTTTCTGAGTCTTTATTGGACTGAAAATGCCTTTATATTAAGTACAACTCAGAAATACTTTTGCTGAATATAGAATTCTAGTCATTTTTTGCTCAAGGCATTTTAAAATTGTCTTTTATTTATATACTGTTAAGAGTTCCAATTCATTCGCAATTCCAGCTTGCCATCTTGAATCTTTAAATCCTATGAAAACATATTCATTCATTTATTTACTTGATTTTATTTTTTTAGTAGTCAGAATGTATATATAGTTTAGTAATATTTAAAATACATTAAAATTATTCATTGAAAAGTCTTGCTCCCGTTCTTATATTTATCAGCACTTGTCACCTCCCTCAATACCTACAGGGATTTGCCTCCATTAATGTCTTTTATACATCCCCATGTACTTACTTATGTAAATATAAGTAATTGTAGTTATAAGTTTATTATAGGCATATTCTATTTGCTTTGCCTTTTGGCTTAATGGTTTCTTGGTGCCTTTACAGGAAGCACTTTAAAAAGTACAGACCACTATGTAACATAAAGTAATTTGTATTAACTCATAATTTAGGATGGGTTTTTGCACACTTGCAACTACATGTTGATTAAACAAAAGGCTTATCATGGGGAATGACAAAGATGGGAATAACTGATCAGAGAGGTAAAGGCATGGAGGCAGAGTTGAAATGCTTTGAGAAAAGCAGAGCAATATTAAAAGGAAATAAGAGACATGGAGGTGGGTATGTAGAACAACTTTCATAAACTGAGGAATATTTTCACATTTGAAAAAAATTGTTGGTATGATAGAGTGCTTTACTCTATGCGGAGCACATACAAAGTAACAGAGAGAGAAGTTTTACAATGTCATTAAGTCATGATTCTCTTCTTTCATTTTTTTAGATTGTGAGTAGGTTGCCATGCACATGAATGTCAGACAATGAAGAGGAAGGCCATATGAATCCTATGTGTCTAGTGGCTGATGCTGGCCACAGACTTGGATCCCAGCCTGGTGGTGCCCAAGAGGTAGGGCCTCTATGTCAGAGCTGGCTTGTTTAGGGTGGGTCCCAAAGGTTTCACTGGGTGTATTAGTCAGTTTTGACACTGCTGATAAAGACATACCCATGACTCGCTGGGCGTGGTGGCTCATGCCTGTAATCCCAGCACTTTGAGGCAGGTGGATCACAAGGTCAGGAGATCGAGACCATCTTGGCTAACATGGGGAAACCCTGTCTCTACTAAAAATACAAAAAATTAGCCCGGTGTGATGGTAGGCACCTGTAGTCCCAGCTACTCGGGAGGCTGACAAAGGAGAATGGCGTGAACCTGGGAGGCGGAGCTTGCAGTGAGCCGAGATGGTGCCACTGCACTCCAGCCTGGGAGACAGAGTGAGACTCCGAGTTGGTGCCACTGCACTCCAGCCTGGGAGACAGAGTGAGACTCCATCTGAAAAAAAAAAAAATACCCATGACTGGGTAATTTATAAAGAAAAAGAGGTTTAATAGACTCACAGTTCCACTTGGCTAGAGAAGCCTCACAATCATGGTGGAAGGTAAAAGGCACATCTTACATGGTGGCAGGCAAGAGAGAAGTGAGAACCAAGCAAAAGGGGTTTCCCCTTATAAAATCTCAGGTCTCGTGAGACTTATTCACTACCACAAGAACAGTATGGGGAAAACTGCCCCCATGATTCAATTATCTCCCACTGGGTCCCTCCCACAACACAAGGGAATTATGGTAGCTACAATTCAAGATGAGATTTGGGGACAATGCAAAACCATGTCACTGGGATCAGTAGCCTGTGAAGCAGGCTCTGGGTCAAGTTTACCAAGTGTGTCAGCTCAGCCTCCCAGAGCAATAGATACTGCTTTGGACAAGGCAGTAGGCTCAGAAGATAGTTCTTGAGGATTAGTGAGGAATCATGGGGAAGTTAACTGCCTAAGGCCTTTGGAAACCAATGGCCCTCAGACCAACAACCCTGGGAATTAGAGAAGATCAGGTCTCCCTAGACCTGTACTCTGAAAATTAGCAAATTAACAGAATGATATTGTAGGATGAAGTTGGACCTGAGCAGAATAGCCTTTTCCCTTGACCTCTTTTATTGAAGAACACAAGTACTATTAAGCCACCCTAGGCCTGAGGGTCTATTATAGGCGTACTCTATTACAGGCACCTCTACGTGAGGTGTTATTGGTTGGGGGAAAGGAGAATAGCAATTTTTCTTTTTGACCTTCAAGATTTTGTCACTCAGTAGACACTTTCAATATAATGTTTTGGTCAAAACCCCTTACTTAATGGACTAAAGTGGAAGGTACTTCTATGGTATGATGGCAATAGAAACAAAAGCTAGTCTAATCTTCCTGTGTGCTCTTTCTCCATCCCTAGTCTTAGAAAGTCTTTATATTCTACACAGAAGATTGATGTGGAAGAGTATTTCTAACTGCCAGTTTATCTATTTAACTGTTGTTTTGAGAGGAAAGCTCAGTTAAATACACAGACAGAATTTCTGTGCATAATCTCCAATCAGCTTTATATTAGAACTGAAAACAGTTTCTTAGTGCTAACAGACATTCATTAGGCCAAATAATTTTGCTGTGTTAACAAACTGTATAATCAATTTAGGATTGCAGCCAAGTATTAGCATGTTATTCCACGTGTGACTTAGCTGTTTTCAAAATAAATCAAGTGGCAGTTTGCAAACATGATTTAGAATAGCGGGACCAGTGCAGTTGTATATTCAGAGCATTTTAATATGAAAATAATGGAGTTAATATTTTCTATTCAAATAATGAAGAAAATGATTGTATCTTATTTGTGAAAATTTAAAAAGGTGAAAGCACTTGTACAAAGCACTATCAAAGTGGTTTCAACCATAGGTTTGGATGAAATGATAGTGCGGAAGAGACATGATTAGGCTTATAGAATTCCTCCAGTGTCAGGGTGCTATGTGCTGTATATAAAGCATAAACTGAATATCAATTTGTGTAGGATTATAATCTGAATAATGGCTTCATTGTTTCCTTCAACCAAACTATTGAACTTGCTTTATTTGAGTGTGGCATAAGGTCATGAAATTTATTTGTTCATTTTATATCAGAATTGAATTGATACATCCACGTAAGTATGTTCTCATTCACGGTACTCACTGGGAGATAACTTTAATTCTACTGTTATAGTTACTGCTCAGTAATTTTGAGACAACTAACTTTCTTTTCATTATTCATAACCATCTTTTAAGCATTCCCATTGGTGACTGGTCTTAATTCCTTGACAGTATCTGCTTTTGAGAATGAGCAAAAAGTCGTTTAGAGCCAATTCTGGGAAATGAAGTAAAACACTCAAACTAGAGAATATATGAAGAAAGTAATGAGGCTCTGAGTTTCTTATGCGACCTGGACACATTTATTCCTTAGGAAAAATATGAAAATTGCTTGTGGAGGGTAATGGTATGGACTGAATGTATGGTTCCCGCTGCCTACAAATTCATATGTGGAAATTACCCTATGTGATGGTATTGGGATGTGGGGCCTTTGGAGGTAAGGAAGATGGAGCCCTCATGAACAGGCTTAGTGCCCCTATAAAAGGGACCTGAGAGCTAGCTAGCTCTCATTCACCACGTAAAGACCCAGTGAAAAGTTGTCTGCCTGTAACCCAGATGAGGGTTCTCACCAGAACTCGACAATGCTGGCACCCTGATTTCAGACTTCCAGCCTTCAGAACTGTGAGAAAGAAACTTTTGTTGCTTATAAGCCACCCAGTCTATAGTGCTTTGTTATAGTGGTCCAAGTGAAGTAAGACAAGGTTATTCTTGGAATAAGAGTTCTGTGGTTAGGATCTTTGACCCCTCCAAACCTCATGTTGAAATTTGATCCCCATTGGTGGAGATGGGGCCTACTTGTGTTTGGGCCATGGGAGTGAAGTCTTCATGAATAGATTAATGCCCTTCTTGGGTGGGAGGCAAATTAGTTGTCTCTCCATGAGCTCTGGACAGAGCTGGTTGTAAAAAGAGCCTGACACCTTCTTTCTCTCTCTTGCTTCCTCTCTTGCCATGTGATCTGTGCACATGCTGGTTCCCCTTTGCCTTCCACCATGAGTGGAAGCAGCCTGGGGCTTTCACCACATGCTAATCTTCCAGCCAGCAGAATTGTGAGTCAAATAAACCATTTTTCCTTATAAATTACTCAGTCTTGGGTATTCCTTTGTAACAACATATATAGACTAAGACAAAGGATATAGGATATCAAAACTTTTTCTGTGACATTGCCTGTGAAACTGCAAAGTAGAGCTTATAGAATTTTTTAAAAGGAGAAATAAAGTATTATTGTAGTTGTAATTTAAATGCATTCACCTAGGACAGTTTCTTGAAAGCAAAAATATAATAATTATAAACCATTATTAATAAGAGTTGAATACTAATCTTATATTTTAACTTTTCTAAAATGTCTGTAAATGTAAACATTGACTACAAGAGTACTCTATGTACTGTGATATGTACGTTCAACCTACACAAAATACAGTCCTACCTCATCAAAGTTACTTGCAACTAATATGCTGGATTTATAACCATAACTACCATTAAATGAATGTTATCCAAAAGCAATTTTTGGAATTATTTATCTGAATTGGGAATTTTAATAAAGGTGTCTTGGAGGTTTAAACAGAAGTCATCTTTTTCTCAAAATAGCCTTCCCTGCAGCAAGCTGAGTATTTAAAACTATTGCATTGATTTTAGAACGATGTTACTTAAAATAGCTTGCAGCTTCTTCCTATTTATGCCAGAAAATAATGATCTCTCTTTTGTTAATAAACTGTCAAATAGATACAGGTGGCTAAAAATGAAAATACAGGCTGATTTTAAACAATTTAGAATGAGGCTCCACATAAGGAGGTCTACCTGAATAACTTCTGAGACAATCACTTTTGAAGATTTCACTCACTTGCTGCATATATATGTCCTGGCATATTTGTTAAATAAGTATAATTATTGCATAGTTACACATCATAAATATTTGAACTTGAGGTAAAAAAAATGCATATTCTCCTATAGTTACGGTTAAGAGTACTTTTCTCTCTCCACCTACGTATGACTCTATAATGATGTCCACATTTGCTTTCTCGATGTTTCTGCTGTGACCACTGGCAGAAACAGCATAGGCGACCAGATGGTCTGTTGATTTAAGTAGAGAAATTCTTTGGCCCTTATTTAATTCAGTTGTTCTACTCAATCTGCTCAGGAGAGTCTAATGAGAGAACATAAGGCTGCTGCTGTTAAGATGAGGTACATTGGCAACATTTCTGCATTTCTTGCCCACCCTTGGCTGGGCAATATTGTTAGTTTTCTTATCTTTATAAAACCATCAAATGAATCATTTAAATAATAAAAATGGTTTGCATGTGACATAATATTTTCAAGAGGAGTTCTAGGTTTAAATCCTGTTACCTATAGAGAGTTTTAGAAGATTGGAAACACATTTATCTGTTAACAGTTGACAAGAAGTTGATTATCTCATTTAGCTTGAGAAATATTTTGATGACCACCATGCTTCCAATGTGGAAAGATAGGAAAGAGTAGTTGGGACGTCCTGAAGGAATGCAGACAGTCCTTTAGAACCGCTTGTTTATTTCAGAAATTATCGTGGCAAACGCTGCCTTTGAAAAGATCCTTCCAGTGCTCACCTCCTTTTAATGTGGACCACAGTGACGCCATTTCACCGCCTCTTTCATGTGATGTTTTACTTCTGTGAGAAAAGCTTTATGTCCAGTGCAGTTTTCTTTCCCATTGGTTTTGATATCAAGAATGAAAAATTTCTTGGGGAGATAATCCTAATTGTCAGTTTTCGATTAGTAAGCTTAGCAGACCTTGCATTGGGAAAAATAAAAATGGGTGAAGATCTTTGCCTTAAATTCTTTATTGGAGTTTAAACTAATTGACGGCCTGACTCCCTCCTTCCTTCCTTTCCTTTATTGGCAGTAATATTATTCGTTAGTATGTAGTATGAAAATTGGTAGATATAAGCAATATGACATTATTAAAGACAATTCCTATATTAAAGACAATTCCTACCTTAAAGACAATGACTGTGGAGACATGGGGGTTCAGCATGTTTAGGGGCTACATTGTTCCAATAAACTGAATTTTAAAACAAATTATTAACTGAAAGACAACTTTCTTAGGCAGAGGAACTATCTTGAACAAAGTAATTCACCTTAGATAATGAACGTCCAGCACAGTGCCTGAGACATAAAGGATGTTCATTACTGAGGGGCTCTGTATTTAAGGATGTCTTCACTTGACTCGTACTCTTGTTTAATCACTTGCCTGTGTATAGAATTCTAAAGTCAACTTTGAAGATATTGATCCATTGTCATCTGTCATCCAGTTTTGCAAAGGAAAGTTTTTTTGCCGATCTGATTTCTTGTTATTTAAATAAGACTTTTTTGTTTTGATTTGTTGTTGGTTTTTAACTTTCTCACTGGAAACTGCAGTTTTTCTCTTATTGTTGCTATTATGATAGTTCATTAAAATATGTTAAAAATTGTCTTTAAAAAATAACTATTTCTGCTCTGTACTTGGTAGGCTCATTTAATCTCATGCCTACAGTCTTTTATTCAGCAAAGAGAAAATTATGTGTTTAATTATTTTCTTTCTTCTGTTTTCTCCTTCTGGGTCCAAATTTTGCCAAGCATTATGTCAGCCTTGTGGTTTTCAGCAAGTTAACCTCTAACATCTTTGATCATCAATTGCATTATTATAAAGTGGAAATTATAATCCCCAGGAGGCCAGTACCCAGTATGGTAATTATTCTTTCTCCTTCAGATGTCTTGCTTCTCTAAGCTTATCATTTTGATCAAGGGATTTGAATCTAAATATAGACTTCTGGCTCTTAAAGTGATGTCTAGGCTGTTTTTAGCATGAAGGTTATTGGGCATGACTCTGGTCTTCCTCAAGGTAGCACTGGCTCATTTCCGAAAGCTCCGACACTGTAGCCTGTGTTTTGTGGCAAATGCAGAGATCAGCACATAGAAACGAGTCAAAGCATATATGGGAAGGGGAGACATAATGTTAAATAACAAGGAAACTCTTAGAGTTTGTTTTAAGGTAAAAGTCTATAAAAGACAACAGTGGGATCTATAGTATTTTTATGTGGGTTCATCTGATGAATGGCTGCCACATTTATCTTCCCAGAAGAACAGCTGTCATCATGTCATATTCTTTGTTAAAAATCTTAACTGGATCCCCACTGCCTACAAAATTAACATCAGATTCCTCAGCTTAGTTTTCGAGTTGTCCAAAAGATTAACTCCAATGCAACTTTCTGGTATCGTATCCCACTATTCTCTACATATTCCTTCACTCAAATCCAAATATGTTACTCTGTGCTTCCCAGATCTATCCCATGCTCTTTCCTTGGATTCCTTCACTTCCTCCCATTTATTCCAGGACGTTCTTCTCTTTTAAGGTTCGACTTCATGACCTCTTCCTTTAAAAAACCTTTGCCAATCTCTATAACTCGAGGTTCTATTTCTATGTATGCCCCAAAGCACATGCTGTGTGCGTCTCTTATGTGTAACATACTGCATTGAAGTGACTTAAGGCATAATCTATGTCATGCTCATCTGTGATCTACTAAGGTCTAACAGTACTTCACTTATAATCTGTGCTCAGTAGATATGGTTGACTAAGTGACTGGATGCATTGTAGTCATGCTGCATTATGATGTTTTACATTGAGAAAATAAATTTGGAGGTTGTTTTGTTTTTGTTTTTAAAAAGAGCTGACTGGTGACCAAAACTGTGCTTTGTTGACTACATTGACTTTACAGGTTTTTATATTATCTATATGATCACTTCTTAATATTTATTTATTTTCTCAGCTTTATTGAGGTGTAAATGACAAGTAGAAATTGCATATATTTAAGGCATACAATGTGATGTTTTGATATATGTATATATTGTGACATGATTAACATGACTAAGCTAATCCCATCATATAGTTGTCATTTTTTTGGTTTGGTAAGTATCCTTAAAATCTACTTTCTTAGCAAATTTCAAGTATGGGTTTCCACAAATAATGATAAACACTTGCTAATGACACAGGAGTATTGTCAGATATTTGGGAAATAGTTATTTAGCTTTCAGTCTATTTCCTGTCAGAAGTTTATATAAAGAAAAATGAAAATCAAATATAATGGCTGCTTGTAACTGAAAACATTGTGCATTTAAACGAAATTTTTTTGTATCATTTAGCTTGTTTTGCTCTTGAACATTATTTGAAAATAAACCAACTTATTACTTGGGATTGATGGTAGTAAGTGTGCTGACTGTTGAGATTTATTTCAAAATGCATGGCCAGGTGCAATGGTTCACGCCTGTAATACCAGCACTTTGGGAGTCCAAGGTGGGCAGATCACGTGAGGTCAGGAGTTCAAGACCAGCCTGGCCGACACGGCAAAACCCCATCTCTACTAAAAGTACAAAAAAAAAAAAAAAAAAAAAAAAGCCAGGCATGGTGGTATGCGCCTGTAATAACGGCTACTCAAGGGGCTGAGGCAGGAGAATCACTTGAACCCAAAAGGAGGAGGTTGCAGTTGAGCCAAGACCACACCACTGCACTCTAGCCTGGGTAACAGAGTGAGACTCCTTCTCAAAAAAACCACAAAAACAAAAGCATATAAAACAACCCCAAATGCATTCTCTCTTCTAGTTCTTTTCCACTGATGAAATCAAAGATACTGAACAATCCAATCTTTAAATTGGAGAATTCCTTGTAAGGAAATGTGTAACTTTTATAAAGGTACTAGCAGTTTCTTGATAAATATAAGAAAGAGTAGAACAAGACATTGTATGGCGGTTTGTTATGTGTGATTTATAATATTTGGGGAAGATCGGCCATAATTTTGTGTCTTTAGTCAGTAGAATGACATTGTTTTGTGGCAAGTCAACATATTCCTTTCTTTTTTTGCAATGGTGATAATATTTAGGAGAACAGCACTTAAGCCTCCTGAAAAGTATTTTTTTTTTTTTTTTTTAACATCGTAGGGACTTATCCTTAGTCACACATCTCCTAAATATTTAAATATTTTAGTTTTGTTCAGGAAAGGAAACCATTTTCAAATGTATATTAATGGTTTTTTTCTTCTTATAAATGGAAAAGTACTTAAAGATAATTTTGTTTAAAAACCTCATTTTGCAGATAGGAAGATAAAACTGAATTTTATTGGGCTGAATACAAATTTTCATTTAAAATAAATATAGCATAGAAATTGAAATTGGGTTAAACTGTGGCCAATAAATTGAATTAAATGCAATGCTGGCCTGATGCAGTGGTTCACGCCTGTAATCCTAGCACTTTGGGAGGCTGAGGCAGGCGGATTACCTGAGCTCAGGAGTTCAAGAGCAGCCTAGGTAACATGGTGAAACCCTGTCTCTACTAAAATACAAAAAAAAAAAAAAAAAAAAAGAAAAAAAATAGCCAGGCTGGTGATGGATGCCTGTAGTCCCAGCTACTTGGAAGACTGAGGCAGGAGAATTGCTTGAACCCGGGAGGTAGAAGTTGCAGTGAGCTGAGATCGAGCCACTGCACTCCAGCCTGGGTGACAGAGCAAGACTCTGTCTCCAGAAAAAAAAAAAAAAAAAAAGCAATGCATTCTAAATTCTGCATAATAATATAGAATTTTATTATAATGCCTAAGGGCATATGAGGTCACCTAATTGTGTCAAGGAGACAAAATAAGTATTTTCAGCACCAGGAAAGGAGACTCCCTCAAGTAAGAAAAGTCCAATTTCATCGAACTTTTCCACAATGTTTACAGTCAGAAAATCTATGAAGAAATGATTTCTATTTTAATGTAAGAATGAGTATGATATTTTACAATTTCAGATGTTTTATCTTATATTCTTTTACTATTTGTCCCACCAGTTTTATGTTTCTTATTTTTTCTTTTCTTGCCTTTTTTTGAGTAATCAAGTATTTTAAAATTATTTTATTATTTTACTCTATTACCTTGTGGTTATACACTATTTTACTGGATTTTTTTTGGTAATTACTCTAGATATTGTAATGTGCATCCTTGATTCATTGAAATGATATTGCTAACACTACTTAAATCTGTTCATTTACTTTCCACCCTTAATGTTAATATTGTCATGTTTTTTAATTCTACATAGATCTTATACTTCACAGGACATTAATATGTCCACTCAATATTCACTCTGAATTAGCAATATATTTACTTTTTTCGCTGTTCTACCTCCCCCACTAACTTCTTTTTACAACTGTTGATTCTCTCTACCTTTTACTCTCCTTTTTTTTTCTTTCTCTGAGGTCTATTTTCTTCTACCTGAATATTTCTCTTTAATGTTTATTTTAGTGCTATTCTGCTAGTGACAAATTATCTCCAGTTTTCTTTGTGTGGAAATGGTTTTAATGTAAGAGGGCCGTAGGGAGAACAGTGATATTTAGTGATAAACAGGGTTAAGTTAGAATGAAGGGAAAGTTGAGAGAAGAGGTTGAATTTTGTGGGATTTTGTTCCTGATTAACTGTGAGATTCAGAAGCATAGTAAAAGAATTTTATAGTAGCTGGGGAAGTGTGGATGGTGAAGTAAAACAAGCCAATGGACTGCTCTTCAGTAGAGTCTGGGGCCTGAGAATGGATGACCTGGGAGTTCTGGACCTGTGTTGATTGACATAAATGGGGAAGGGGGAGGGCATAAAGACATTTGTGTTGAGGGACTGAAGACAAGCAATCACAGGGAAACCGTAAAGAGGAAAGTGTTTCTACCACCATACTAACTTCTGTGTTCTCCTCTTAGCTATTTCCATGGCAGTGTGGAGGCCAGAGGAGGTATTAGGTTATGGAGACCTGAAGGTTCCACTTCATTCCTAGGGAGTGAACTGTAAGAGCTGAAAATAGGCCGGGCGCGGTGGCTCATACCTGTAATCCCAGCACTTTGGGAGGCCGAGGCGAGTGGATCACGCAGTCAGGAGTTCAGGACCAGCCTGGCCAAGATGGTGAAACCCCATCTCTACTAAAAATAGGAAAATTAGCCAGGCATGGTGGCGGGTGCCTGTAATCCCAGCTACTCGGGAGGCTGAGGCAGAGAATTGCTTGAACCTGGGAGGCAGAGGCTGTAGTCAGCCGAGATTGCACTACTGCACTCCAGCCTGGGTGACAGAGCGAGACTCCTTCTCAAAAAAAAATAAATAAATAAATAAAAAAGAGCTGAAAATAAATGGATTGATTTGGGAGATGCTTAGGAAGTGAAATTAGCAGAACTTGGTGACAGAGTGGATATGGATATGGTGTGTGAATAGAGGGAAATGTCAAAAATGACTCTCAGATTTCTGGTTTATGCAACTTGATGTATGTGGTGGCCATTCTGAACCAGAAACGCTGGATGGAGGAAGACTAGGTTTGGGTGGCAAATGGTGACACCATCAGTTTGGCTTAGACTTTTTGAGTTTGAATTGCATGTGAGTCATCCAAATGGGGATATCAAATAGCCAATTAAATATATGAGTCTATATGAGATATCTGGGCAGAAGATAAAAATTTGGGAACATCTTTCTATAAATTGTTAATTGAAGTCTTGGGTCTGAATAAGCTGGACAAAGGAGAATCAACAGAGAGAGGCCAGTCAAGAATGCCAATATGATGCTGAAGGACAAGTAGAATGAAGACAAGGGTCCTTAAAATTGAGGAGTTTATTGGTAAAAGATAATTTAGCTGGAGGGAAATTTTAGTGTCTTTTTTCTTTCAATCAAGGGGCTTGACTATGTGTAAAAGCCAGTGAGAGGAAAAATCTGCTTGAGAAAAGTTAAACTCTCCAGGAAAGAGAAGAAATCATAATGTAGAACTTCTAAGAAGCTGGGAAGGAAATAGACATATATTATTTCCCTCTTGCTGCTGTAACAAATTACAACAAATTTGGTGACTTAAGACATATTTATCTCAGAGTTTTGGAGGACAGAAATTTGAAGTCAGTTCACTGGGCTGAAATCCAGGTCTCAGCAGGGCTTCCTTTGTTCTGGTGGGTTTAGGTGGCAGGGCAGGTGTGGAGATCTGTTGCCTTTTCTTTTCCAGCATCTAGAAGCTGCCTGCATTTGTTGGCTGTTGATCCTGAATCGCTTAGATTCCTGGTTTGGTTTTTGCCTTTCTTTTTCTCTCTGTTTTCACGGAAACATTACCTTCTCTCACTCTGATCCTCCTCTTTCTCTCTCTTTTAAGGACCCTTGTGACTATGTTGGAACCCCCTGTATAATTCAGGGTAATCTTCCCTGATCAGGACCATTAACATAATCACATGTGCAAAATCCCTTTTACAATGTAAGATTACGTATTCACAGCTTCCAGGAATTAGGACATTGACATTGGGTGATGGCAGGGGAATTATTCAGCCTCCTACAAGGACCAAGCACAGTTAGAGGGGCAGGCCCTAAAGGAAAGAAGGGAAAATTTCCTAATTTAATTGAAGAGAAAGAAGGTAGAAAACAGACATATGGGTGGTTTGTATATGTCATAGTGGAAATACAATGTATTTCCTATTTCACTAAAGTAGAGGTTGTTTCACTTGTTTGAGGGAAGAGGCACTGGTAGTAGATCCATAGAAGAAAGTATCATCGTGACAACTAGAGCATGTTTTCACTTAGCTAATAGAACAGCCTGCTGTGTGCCAGGAGCCCAATGGGTAGAGGGATATAAAGATATCCAGCACAGGGTGATTATTACCTTTCTGTCACTGGGAGTTTTCAAAGCATGTTAAGTATACATTTCACTGGAAAAGTTTAGTAAGTTTTCCTGGGTGCTCAGTTACAAAAGATGACTTCATTGACAGTTCTAATATTTGCTAATTGTGTAAGTAATGCATACTTTCTAAATAGAATGTACTTTTTTTTTTTTCCTGAGATGGAGTCTTGCTCTGTTGCCCAAGCTGGAGGGCAGTGGCACAATCTTGGCTCACTGCAACCTCCACCTCTTGGGTTCAAGCAATTCTCCTGCCTCAGCCTCCCGAGTAATTGGGATTACAGATGCGCACCACCACACCTGGCTAATTTTGTATTTTTAGTAGAGATGGAGTTTCACCATGTTGGCCAGGCTGGTCTCGAACTCCTGACCTCAAGTTATACACCCACCTTGGCCTCCCAAAGTGCTGGGATTACAGGCATGAGCCACCGCGCCCATGCCTTTAAAGAATTGTATCATAAGGCTGGGCATGGTGACTCACGCCTGTAGTCCCAGCACTTCGGGAAGCTGAGGTGGGCAGATCACCTGAGGTCAGGAGATCGAGACCAGCCTGGCCAACATGGCAAAACCCCGTCTCTACTAAAAATGCAAAAATTAGCCTGGTGTGATTGGGCACCTGTAATCCCAGCTAGTTGGGAGGCTGAGGCAGAAGAATTACTTGAACCCTGGAGGCAGAGGTTGCAGTGACGCAAAACCACGCCACTGCACTCCAGCCTGGGCGACAGAGCAAGACTCTGTCTCAAAAAAAAAAAAAAAAAAAAGTATCATAGAATGCTACCAGAAATAATTGATCAGAAGTAAAGATATAGTAAGAATTCTTAAGAAGTTTTTCTGGATATTTGTGTAGTCAGAGCTCATGGCACTCTATTAAGTACTTACCCTTTAACTTGAGTAATCTGATAGCTTTTTAAAATTTAATTTTTCCACTGATAGTAAATGAATTATAAAAATTATAAGAATGAAAATAGATACATTAAAAATAACCACTTTGTGATCTCCTCTGTTCTCTTATTTTCCTTCCTAGAGATCAAGATTGTAAAAAATTTGGCATAGGTTCGTGGAAGTCCTTTTCTATGGGCTTACCTATGCTCATGTGTATAGCTGGTCCTCCAATAAGGTCATTTTCTTCAACATCATTTTTATCTAACATGGTTGAGGAAAGAAAAAAATCTATTCCAGGATTAGGCCACTGTCTGTGTGAAGTGTGCACTTTCTCTGTATGTCTGTGTGGATTCTCTCCAGAGACTCGTTTCCTCCCACTTCCCAAAGATGTGCAGGTCAGGTTAATTTTGATGTCTAAATGGTCCCAGTGTGAGTAAGAGTGTGTGTGTGTGTGTGTGTGTGTGTGTAAGTGTGCCCTGCAATAAAATGAGGTCCTGGCCAGGGTAGGTTCCCACCTTGAGCCCTGAGCTGCCAGGATAGGCTCTGGCCACCTGTGACCCTGAACTGGAATAAGCAGATAAATCACTAAATCATTAAATCATTATCTCACTTGTTTTTACTCATCCTTCTTAAATGTATATATAGCTCACATTTATTTCAGTGTTTAATATCAGAAGTGTTTTGGGTCTTTATTTAGAAGTCTGGTGATGTTTTTATGACCAGAAATGTGCCATAGGACCTTAACTTATATATTTTATCATTTAGCCCATGGTGAAACTGGTTTAAATCTTTATTACGTCTTTTGGCTTAAAGTCACGGTTTCTAAGAAATGATTGACAATGTTAAGTAAGGATTTACTATATATGTAGAAGTATAGG
Source organism: Pongo abelii (assembly GCF_028885655.2). Lineage (NCBI taxonomy): Eukaryota > Metazoa > Chordata > Mammalia > Primates > Hominidae > Pongo > Pongo abelii. Next base: position 67,122,958 of record NC_071996.2, on the reverse strand, counting down.
ATATTTTATTGTTTTTACACAATTGGGGTCATACTAAGTAATATTGTATAATTTGTTTTTTTTTAATTGGACACTGTGTTTTAACAGTTCTTTGTTAGTCCATACTTTAGTTCTCTTAATTCCTACCTAGTATTCCTTAGTCTGAATATATTACATTTTATTCATATGTGACCATTTCCAGTATATATGGTGTTTCCACATTTTGTAACAAATCATTCTTGTAAACAGTGATGCAGTGAACTCTTCCAGATACTTTTCTAATCATTTATGCTCCTTAGTCTGTAGAGAACCAGAAAAGGAGTACCTATGTCAAGGGCATGGCTTCTCAAGATTTTTACAGGTGCTGCCAAATTTCCTTCCATAACATCTGTTCCCATCTATATGCTTTTTATCAGTATTAGAGAATACCACTCTCTCACTTGACACTTGTAACAGCCTTTGGCTTTATCAGTCATTTACATTTTTGTCCAACTCATGAAGATGCCTTATGTTAATGTATGTTTCTCGTATTACTGATGAGATTATCTTTTTGAGTGTTTATGTTCAGTGGTATATTGTGTGTGTGTGTGTGTGTGTGTGTGCAAATTGTCTTTTCGTTCCTTATTTTTGTTCATTTTTCTTTTGGGTTTTTTTAAACTTTTCATTTGTAAAGAATGCTTTATGTATTTGGATTATTAGTTTATTCTTAAATATATTGCATATATACTTACTCAATATGTGTTTTGTATTTGAATTTTACTTGTGGAATCTTCTATAGAATTAAAATATTTATGAGTCAAAATTGTTTTTGTAATTCCTTTAGGTCTTACTTTGGAAGACTTTTCATATTACAAGATTATTAAAGCATTCTGTTTTTTTTTTTTTTAGACAGAGTCTTGCTCTGTTGCCCAGGCTGGAGTGCAGTGGCACGATCTTGGCTCACTACAACTACCGCCTCCCAGGTTCAAGCAATTCTCCTGCCTCAGCCTCCTGGGTAGCTGGAATTACAGGTGCACACCACTAAGCCCAGCTCATTTTTGTATTTTTAGTAGAGACAGGGTTTCACCATGTTGGTCAGGCTAGTCTCGAACTCCTGACCTCGTGATCTGCCCGCCTCTGCCTCCAAAAGTGCTGGGATTATAGGCGTGAGCCACCATGCCCGGCCATTAAAGCATTCTTGAGTTATTTCTTCTAACATATTTATAAACTAATTAATTTTTTAGAATTTCTTTTTAGTTGTCTGATGTTACAGTCTATTTTAGAGTATGGTGTTAGGTTAAAAAATCTAGATTTTGTTTACTCAGATGGTTATAGTTAGTCTTTTTAGAAAGTCTTATTCTTTATTGATTTTCAGTGGCATCTGTTGCATACATGCACACACAAACACACATGAGTCTGTCAGCACCTTTTTAAAAATTGGCTAACTACAGTTTTATTATATATTAGTGTATTAGTCCATTCTCACACTGCTATAAAGAACTACCAAAGACTGGGTAATTTATAAAGAAAAGAGGTTTAATTGACTCACAGTTCCACTGGCTGTACAGGAGGCATGGCTGAGGAGGCTTCAGGAAACTTACAATCACGGCAGAAGGGTGAAGGGGAAGCAAGCATGTCTTTACATGATGGCAGGAGAAAGAGAGTTGAAGGGGAAGTGCTACACACTTTCAGACAACCAGATCTCATGAGAACTCACTATCACAAGAACAGCAAGGGGGAAATTCGCCCTCTTCATACCAGATCCCTCCCCAACCATTGGGTATTACAATTCAACATGAGAGTTGGGTGGGGACACAGAGCCAAACCATATCAATTAGGTACACCAGGTATGTGAAGATCCCCCTCATTGATCTTGTTTGTCTGCCTTTCTTGGCTACAATTATACATTTTCTTAACTTTGAAATAGTTTGACTAGCACTGAAATGATCTGTTCCTTAAAGGTTATATAGAATTTTTTTTGTGAATCAAACCATCTAGGATTTGGCCACAATTTTTGGGAGTATCTCTTTGACAACTGTCTTTCTTCTATGGCAGTTAGTTTCTTTGAATTTTATGGAGTCAATTTGTATAAATTATATTGTCCAGAGAATAATCTATTTCATTATGTTTTATTTGCATAAAATTGGGGAAAGTAGTCTCTTATGATTCTTTCATTTCTCTGGTATTTCTTATTTTGCATATTGGTACCTTCTCCCTTTTTCCTCCTAGATTTGTTTCAGTATTTATCTATTTTATTGTTTTCCCCAAAGACCAGATTCAGGACTTACTAGTTTTATCATTTTACCTTTTTTTTTCGAGTTTTAATTTCTACTTTTATATTTATTAGTTTATTCTTTCTGATTTCCTCAGGTTTAATTTAATGATTTTTTTAAAATTTGGGGATGTTAATACATTTATTTTTGTTTAATATACGTGTATTTAAGCTTATGAATTAGAGTCTGAGAATTGTTTTAGCAGTATGAGATATGATATATAGTGTTTATTATATTTATTATTATTACATAGACATTTTACCCTTTCAATTTTCATTGTTTTCTTTGCCAGAAGAGTTATTCGAAGAGGCTTAAAATTTTCAGATGCTAGGAGCTTCTTAACCCCAGATTGATTAGTGATTTTTCCTTTTACTGTATTGTGATTAGTAACTATTATCTGTATTCTGGAATTTACTGGGGTTTTATCTTCAATGTCCAATGTGATCAAGTTTTTTTTTAAACCAATTTCTTAAACAGAAGGGATATTCTCTGATTTCACCTTAAAGTTAAATATATGGCAATTAAATCTATTTTATTATGTTACCCTATTTATATATTTTATATTTATACCTACTTTTTAATTCTCTTGTTATTCAGGCTTTGAGAAGGTTGGATAATAGTCAATTAATAGTGTGTTTCCATCTGATTATCTTTATACCTATTTTAGAGTTTGCTTTACAAATGTGTAGTATATGACACCAAGACGTTCATAATCATTTTATTTTTATTGTGAATTACACTATTTAGCATTATAGTGTTTTCTTCCTTGCTCCTTCCTTCCTTTTTATTTTTATTTGTCCTCTTCGCTTTTGCCTATTCTTATGAATAGGCAACGTGAAGAAACACTTGGTTATAGGGGGTTCTCTTTCCCATAGAATAGAGCAGAATCTGTTTTATGATTCAACTGAAAGTTTTTCTTTCAATAGGTGAGTTTAGCTCTGCAACATCTCCGAGATAACATAAAACGTTTGGCATTAGTACTGTTATTTTATGTTTTCCAATTTATAGATTTTTGAAAAAAATTCACAGGATGTTCTGCTTTCTTAGCTTTGTGTTTGCTTTCTTTTTATTAAAAAGGTTATATTTCTGTTATGATTATAAATGTAACTGTAGGAAAGTTCTTAATCCTCTCATTTCCTTAAAAATGATCTATTATTCCTTTCTGCAGATTTTTCCTCTTCATCCTCCCTTTTCTACCAGCTGACCTTAGCATTATAAAATAAATTACTTAGAATTCTCCTATGATTTATCAGTTTAAAATATCTTTTGATCTTAGTTAGCAAAGCAGTCAGCTTATATAGTATATATTGCATACCATGTCCTTGCTCCTTCAGCTTTCATCTTTTTGAAAAGTTTTATCATTCATATTTTCATATTGAAATTTCATAACAATTCCTATATTGTTATGGTTCATATTACTTATGTTTTATTATAGCAACATAATCACATACCTGATTGGAATTTAGTACCATGATTGATTTCAGTGTTTATTTCAGTTATTTCACTCTGGTTTTTACAATCATCACTTGGATGACTAAAATGTATCTTCTAGTAAATTCCTCAAGAAGATCCCATGAAAACAAGATTTTATATATTTGTAATATGTTCAAAATTTTGAACATTGTCTGTTGCCTTTATAATTAATGAGTTTGGCTGAATTTAAAAATCTCATTTGTATTTTCTTTTTTCAAGGATTTCATGCACATTCTGCATCCAGTGGAGTATCTAGAGGGCAGTGGTGTCCACTGAATCTGACTGTTGAATGTTGCTGTGGAGAAATTTGATAACAGACTGATTCCCCCCTTAAAATAAGCTACTAGAAAACTTTTGCCTTGCTGTTCAAAAGGTTTCAGTAATTTTACTAGGAAGTGTCAGTGTCTTAGTGTTGACTGTTTCTCTGGGGAACTATGTGACTTTCACTGAGTTTTTTTTTTTTTTTTCCTTCATTTTGAGACAGGGTCTCACTCTGTTGCCCAGGCTGGAGTTCAGTGGAGTGCAGCCTCAAACTCCTGGGCTCAAGCAATCCTCCTGCCTCAGCCTCTTGAGTAGATGGAACTATAGGTGTTCACCACCGCAACTGGCCATATTTTTTTTTTTTTGTAGAGACAGGGTCTTTCTTGCTCTATTGTCCAGTCTGATCTCAAATTCCTTGACCTCAAGCCATCCTCCTGTCTCAGCCTCCCAAATGGCTGGGATTACAGGTGTAAGCCACCATGCCTAACGATCAATAAGTTTTGACTACAAAAAAATTCTTATATTTTATTTTATTTGTTCTTTTCTGCTGTTTTGGTTTTCTTCTGTGTGGATTTCAGTTTCTGTCTAATGTTTCTTAAATTTAAGATAATTTTTCTGGCTGGGCGTGATGGCTCACATCTGTAATCCCAGCACTTTGGGAGGCCAAGGTGGGCAGATCAGGTCAAAAGATTGAGACCATCCTGGCCAACATGGTGAACCCCGTCTCTACTAAAAATACAAAAATTAGCTGGGCATGGTGGCGTGAGCCTGTAGTCCCAGCTACTCGGGAGGCTGAGGCAGGAGAATCACTTGAACCCAGGAGGCGGAGGTTGCAGTGAGCTGAGATCGCACCATTGCACTCCAGCCTGGGTGACAGTGTGAGACTCCGTCTCAAAAAAAAAAAAGATAATTTTTCCTTTCACTTTGGTTATTCACTGTTAGAATGGAGGGGAAAAGGGAAAAAATGGCTAGTGGTGGATCAGATCAGCTCATCAATGTAAAGACTGACTCTATGTCATTTACTTAAGGAAGTGAAAATTCATAGTAGAGTATGATGAGCTGGTAAAACCAGAGTTTCTGAATTTACCTCTGAAGATCTAGGCTACATATTTATTGCTGCAACAATCTATGTTAAGAATTTTCTGAGACTGGTGTTCTGAAGACAACATTTAGATTTAATGTTCACACTAGTGGTCACTAATAGAACTGTGTCAGATAGTGAAAGAATATCAAAATTTTCCTGTAAAGAAGACTTTGTGCTTTTGTTCAGAAAAAAATCATAAGGCTAACAATTGTTAAGATGAGAAAGGAGGCTTGTCCACTACGTAACCGGAGTGACTAGTCTTTCCACATTTATTGTATGTGAACATAATGCCTACTGTGTACAAAGAACACTCTGCTAGGTATTCTGGGAGAAGCAGAGAAAATAAGAGACTCGGTCCTAACCTTAAGGATTATATTTGTGTTGAGTAGAAAAAGTAGGGCCTGTTGAAGGATTTATAAGTTATCAAAACAATGCATTAGTAAGTATCAGGCAAGAAAGGAGAAATGGAAAAGTTTAAGTCCTAAAAAAAATTACAAAACAGGGAATGATATGATTTATATGGAGGGATGACTTCTTGGTGGAATAAATTTTGATCTATGTCTTTGAGAGAGACGATGAACCTAGCTAGGCAATGAGTTATCCCAAGGGGGCACAACACAATAGTATGAGATACAGGGAAAGATGAAAGGACAGTGCAAGTTGTATTTTGTGTGAGGCAGGAGATTGGTTGGATTAAAAAAGTATTTGTAGGACTTGATATTCAAGAAGCATCTACATTATTGCTTTTTTTTTTCTCTGTATAAAGCCACCTGGGGCTTTATACGGTCAGATAGACACTGAGATGGTCAGAGAGAAGTTAGACATGCCACTGCCCTCAAGGAACCTCCGTTCTAAATAATATAGAATGCGTCCACATAGGAGACAGTAGCTGAAGTTTGAATAAACTGGTGTATGAGAAAGAACAAAGTGGTAGTATTGGAAGGACAGGTAGGGTTTGAATCTGTAAAATGAGATGAAATAATACTTACTCTGCAGGGCTGTTAGAATAAAATGAAATAACATATGCAAAGTGCTTAACACTTAATGGGCAATTGATATGTCTTTGTCATCTTTCCTTCCTTCCCCACCTCTCAATTCTGAGATAACTTGTACTATAAAAAGGAGAGATCCTTGAAAGATGCACAGAAGTGAAATTTTCGGAAGAGGTGTGACTGGCCTTGGGCCTTCATTGTGGGGCTTAATGAACTGAGGAACATTATGAACAAAGAGGTGGGAATACAGAACATGCTTTTGGGAGCTTTGTTGAAGTTGAGTGAGAGAAGAGATTTGAAAGGGGAACTTGAAACCTAGAGGTTGGATGGTACTTTTGTATTAGATTGGTGCAAATGTAATTGTGGTTGTTGCCATTACTTTCAATAATAAAAACCGCAATTACTTTTGCACCGACCTAATAGCATTCTTCTTCTGCCCAGATTCCACTTTGTGTACTATAATAACTGATGGTTTATGTGTCACCCTGCATCAGCTTTTTTGGTAAACAGGAATCATGAATTGATTAACTTTGAATTCTCCGTAATAAACAGCACAGCACTTTACCCATAGTAAGGTCTTCAATACGTATTTATAAAGCAGGTTAATAAAACAAACAAATGCTTGGGTACGTCAGAAACAAGGGCTGTATGAATGTGACATTTTATGCTAATGTTGTATCAAGCTATGTATTTAATAATAAAATGTGGAAACACATGTTGTAGAGTGGAATAGTGGGGTGCCTTGGAGAGGGCCAGATGCAGTTTCCTCCCTGGCTTAGTGGCTATGGACTTTGTGAACTTGGACAAGTTCTTTTGCAGTATGTGCTTAAACCCAAGACCGTTTCTTAGCTGCCTGCTCTTCTGGCCTTAATTTCCTCATCTATTCAATACCTAGTACCTTATAGAGTTGTGAGCATTAAGTGAAAACTAGCTCAGTGCCTGGCACATAAGGGGTGCTCACATAAATATTGTTGATAATCACAATAATAGTTATTTTTATTTTTCCTAATTGAAATATTGATATGAACATATTTTAAGTGACAACATTTACTCTTATTCGATCCAATTATCAAAAAAAATTCTAAATAATGTACAGTGCTATTCTGTAATATTTTATTGTTGACTCTGTTGTGTTAAAAACACCTTGTAATGTTAGTTTCGTTTTTGGAGATAAAAGACCAATTCTCTGCAGTGGCATTTTAAGGAGTGTTTTGTTAGTGTCTGCCTTGGGCTCTTCCAGGCCTTCTGCAAACTTGATTTCCTTTGATCCTCACAGCAGTTCTGAAAGTGTTGGTCATAGTTTTTTATCCTCATTTTGCATCTGAAGAAAAGGCTCAGGTGACAAGGTTAGTGAATGGCAAAGTCATTTATAATAATTAATGAGAAAAAGGAATAGGCTGAAGTTAAATTTGGAATCAGTGTCTAAAATAACTAGGAAGTAAGATAAAGCACAGTCAATATGAGCACCTGCAAAGGATTACAGAAAAATGAGATTCCACCTGTCTTAAGTATGCAGCGTGCTATCTTGTTCAGTCTGCTGACTATGAAAAGTATCAGTAAGCTTCATTTTTCAAAGACAGTTGCCTTTTTGATAACATGGTCACAAAATGCCAAATTTTGCCCTTCATAATTTTCCCTGAAAATTTAGAAACTTAGTTTTCCAGTGTTCTGAAGGGATGACCTATCACACACACGTAAGCAGCTAGTCATCTATTTTTTTATTAAGTGTTTTTAAGCCCTTTTAGGGCATGTATATATTGCACTGTAATCTATACAGAACCTGGATACTGTTTTGAATTGAAGCATTCATTTTATAAATAGTGTTTAACAGGCTCTATGGTGTGATACAAAACAGCATTTCTAACTTCCCCATCATCTAGACTTCAAACCTCAGAGTAAACTTTGAGACCTTGACCCTGTGTTCACATCAGTTTTCAAGTTCTGCATATTCCTCCCCTCTATTCACTTTTCAAAGCAAGTGCCGTTTCCTTCTTGAAGCCTGCCCTGATCTTACCCCTATTGTGCAGTTGCTTCTACCTTGGTGCACCCTTGATACTTAGCATTTAATCACTATTAGTCTCAACTTACTACTGAATGGGGTATTTTAACTTAAAAATTAATATCTCTATTCCACTATGAGACAGTGACCTTAATTGTCTTAATAATAGTGTGTTCCTGCTGCCTGATACAGGGTTTGGCAAATAGTACTTTGCTTGATAATTTAGTGAAATGAATTGCTTTCATTATGATGGAACCCCAATAAAATTTTTGAGACCAGAGATAACACTTTTTTTTTCTTTTTTTTTTTTTGAGACGGAATGTTGCTCTGTCACCCAGGCTGGAGTGCCAGTGGCGCGATCTCGGCTCACTGCAACCTCCGCCTCCCGGGTTCAAGCAATTCTCCTGCCTCTCGGGCTCCCGAGTAGCTGGGACTACAGGCACATGCCACCACGCCCGGCTAATTTTTTGTATTTTTAGTAGAGGCGGGGTTTCACAGTGTTAGCCAGGATGCAGCGATAACACTTTGTAATATTTGAAGGCTAAATTGAGAAAAGAAGACAGATAAAGCCAAATATTATGGGTGATATTCTTGAAATTATTAGTTACCATGGTCTTTGTTATTGTTGGCTTGCTGAAAAGCAGCTCAAGGTTAGAACAGAATCTTTTACTTCACAAAATGCTAACCCCCCATCGCTATATTAGTTGGTATTTTCTTTCTCGGTAATTTTCTTTTAAAAGATCATGATAAACCTCACTAGATAAGGATCAAATTAATTAATGCCTCCAAACTAGATCTGTGACTTTTTATATTAAGCCCATTACTGCCACTCCCAACTACCATTCTGAGGGATTTTTGGTTTTGAAATTCAAAGCAGGGATCCTTGGAGTTGTAGTGTTTCTTTTTTCTTTTGAGGAATATGAGCTCACCATGCATATTAAACTCACTTATGGGTAAAGCAGTAAAGTGAACACTGCCTAGTAGCAGTCAAGATAACAAAATGGAAAGTTTGTGTCTGTGTTGCTGAGAATCTTCCATTTTGCCTTGTTACTACAACAATCACATTGTAATCTAGAAATTACCAGTTCTTCTCCTGCTGAAGGCAGTGGGTCAGGATTGAAGAGCATTGAGCAGTTCAGTAAAGCTTGTCCAGATGTCAGTCCAGAAGAGATTTTACAATTGTAAAAGCTCAGATTTTAACGTTGCAATTCTTTTTGTCATTTTTGAGTGTTTCTTTCATTTTTTATTTAGACTTCATTGAAATTTTTCTTGTTAATTATAGATATTTTCCATTGTAAACCTCCTCCAGCCTCCCTCCCCTAGAAACATTAGAATAAAATTTTCAGTTTTTATGAGAAGAAATGCAAAATGGTCATTAAAATTTTGAGAAAGTTTTGGCAGTGGTTATTTTTTAAATGCTTTTAATGGAATGAAATATGCTACATTACACACATTTGTGCTTTTTAAAAACATAAGTATTTGAGATTGATATATTATAGTTTAATCCCCTCTTTATATTTAACACTATTATTTAGGTTTATTGTTAAAATAATATTTAACAGTGTGTGATATCAAGGATAGCTGGAAGGTTTATAATACAAAAATTTTAGTGTTTAGGAAATGAAAGATATTAATATATATTAAAACTCTTTTATTATAACATAGAAGTTAACACTTTGTGCCAATTCTAACCTCAGGATTATTTTTTGTGCCTCCTGTATGTTCCAGTTGATCTCTTCATCAATTTTATGAATAGCATAAGTAAATTTAGTTTATTAATGTATTTATATACTTTAAATTGACCAATGTAAACAGATTCTTATCTGCCATATGTTGAAATGCTTTAGTAAAGACATAACTGCCTAGTCAACAAAGATGGCATTGAATTGCACTGTTTTGGAAAAAAAGTTGAGCGAACTAGATGCCTGTTAATCTGGTTCTTTAAATATCATAAACAAAAGTATCAGAATGTGTTTCCAAGGACAAAGGCGGGGTTTTCTGGGCTTTGATTGGTTGCTGCCTTGTCCTGTCCCACAGCCATCCTTAATTGGCTTTGGGTAGATTGGAATCACATAAGCAGGGTGACATTTATTACTTTCCTAGTTGTTTCATTGCACTGAGCCCTGAGATTCCCAAGGAGTAACCATAAAAGATTTCTTTTATTTTGTCCATGACCTACGAGAGAGGATCATTCTAAGAAGAGCAGGCATGAGTTTGAGTGCAAGAAGAGTCACTCTGCCTGCAATAACGCCAATAATTCTACAGAAAAGGGTATGTGACTTCTTTTTCCTTTTTTTCTTTAATTTTTCTTGCTGCTTTTTTTCCCTGTTACTGTGTGTTTATTAATACATAGGAAGCTTTACTTACGTACCCTTGAAAGAGCCTATAATTCATTAAAGTTGTAGGTAAAATTAAAGGACATATTATTGGAATTGAACTAGGAAAAATAATACTGCGCTGGAACATCGCTATAGTTAAAGACTTTCATCTAAAAGAAGTTTGATCTCGATTTCAGGTCATTGTGATTTAGAGACTGTATTGAAACTTTTTCTTTTTTTTCTTTCTACTGTAACTTCCATCCTCTTTGTTTTTAGTTCAGTAGGAAATCTGCTATTATGTCTTATATTTGTTTACTAAGGAATAGTTTCTTTGTTTCACCATAATTCATAATATATCAATCTCTTCATTGTTGAATAGACTATACAATTATTTTACTGTTTAAACATGTGTTACCAGTTTATTCTCAGGTTTCTACCCATTTCTATTGAGCTTCTGCGTATTTGCTTAAGAAAAACTTTCCATTAAATTCCCCTGTGAAAGGGCTTTCTGTTAATTATTAATGCAGTCAATCCTGTGTATGAAAATATTTTATTTATTAGTTTTTTGTAAAGATTATTTTTATGTCTCACTTACAGCATTGCATTTTACAAGGTGGTATATGTAACCATGTCATGTAGCTATAGTAAGCTTTTCTTGTAAATCTCCAAAATAAGAACATTGCACTGGACTTCTTAAAGAATCAAATCTGTCGCATTGAGAAGGAAAGCACTAAAACTCAGTTTTGGCAATATGCTTTCCAAATGGTTTTGGTGACACTAGAAACTGTAGTGTTTATTTTTGAACTCAACTTTTAATAGTTAACTGTTAACTATCAGTGCATTCCATTAAGTCAAAGGTCATGTTGCAATTTATTTGAAACATGGCAAATCTAACAGTTAAAGTGGCTATATTTTTTAAAAACGAAGTGCCTCTTTACTGTTTTTAATTTTTAGATTTTCAGCTTATTTTCTTATCCAGTCAACCATTTATATACTGAGAATATTTTATTTGGCATTGGAACAGCTATATGGTAATTTTGCCAACATGAGTTCTTTATCTTTCTTGAGGCCTTTTGCTAATTGTAAGCAAATTTAATTAAAAATATTTTGCTTTGGGTTTTAACTTTTATTTGGAATTGGACTTAGCAGTGCATTAATAATGACAATATAGGTTCCTGGACTCACTGAGGATGTGAAAAGGCATATTAACATTTATCAAGTCTATGTTCTCATGTTTGAGTTCTTCTTTATCCAGTTAATATTGCAGTTTAGATTGACTAAGAAACTTCTGTCATATGGTTTGTTTTTGATGACATGTTGGTATGATGGAAAATGTACTATCTGGACTCTCCATTTATTAGCCCTGTGACTTTGGGCAAATCCAGTAAACTCTTGGAGTCTTTACTTCCTCATCTGTATAACAAACTGAGGAGTTTTCAGTAAATAATATCTTCAGTCTTATTTGTGTCTATAATTCTGTGAACCAAATATTTTATATTTTCATGGTTATAGTAAAATATGTAAATTATTTTTATTATTTTAGAATTATTATAAAACATTAGGAAAGAATGCTGTAATTTTCAAGGAGTTTGAACAATTAGCCTAGGGGAAATTGGTTATGGCAAAACTTGGCTAGAAAAATAACTACTAGCACTGTTTGCCAAGTAGGAAAACAAGATTACTCTGGAAAGCGGTGGTTATTATTGATGTTACATCTGAGCTGCCAATGGTCACATCATTGTGATTTATCGTGGTATTTTAATAATAAGCTTCTTGTCAAGTTTCTATTATAATATTTATAAAAGTCAAAATTCCCTAGACTCAAATCTATGCTATTTTTTTCAGTGAGTGCACATATTTTGGTGTTTATATATTTTAGCACACCATTATGTGCTTCTCCTGATATTTTAACTCAGAAAATACCCATTTTTGTCCATTTGATTGTTCTGAAAATCTTAATATCTTTTATTTTAGGAGTTGGGTATTTTCTGATTTAAAAATCATCCATCTGCCCTGGTCACACCATGATTAATTTTTTCTTCCAATATAAGAAGTTATTTCATACTTGTAATTAATTTATTTTCCATATAGGCCATAATTTTACATGATCTTATAAATCAGTACAAGCATTTCTCAGAGAATTTGGGGAGCAACTTCTCATTTTCCCATGAAGGCAGGTGCTTTTTCCACAGGTTTGGTGTAAAGTTCACTCATCCTGAATGAGTGGCCCTTGACCAATAATTTATCAAATGGAATCCTAATCATTTAAAAGGCTGAGAGCATTTCTGAAAATGCTCCATAGCAATAGGGAGTAATTTTCTTATCAGGTAGTGTGTCTGATCCAAGTGGCTGTAAGAGTCTCCGGTAGTGATTAGGAACTTGAATTTTAAACATGGCCCTTCATGTGGTATAGATCTATTTTGTAGCAGAGAAAGTACGCCTTGATCTTTGAGAAAAAAGGTATTTTGGTAGATTCTCTATCAAGTAAATTGGAAAGAAAATTTTCACTTCCAAATTCTATTAGGATCTGATTTCTCTGATTTAAGTGAATTAAGGTTCTGGTGAAGAAGGCTTCCTCATGTGCCTTAGAAATGATCACATCCTCAGCAAACATTGTGAATGAATCTTTTACCTCATCGCATTTTTTTCAGATCATTACTAGGTTGTAGCATTTTATTTTTTCAAATGAGAAGACTGAGTCTCTTGGGTGTTGAGTGACTTATGCAAGGTCACCCAGAAGGTCAGTGGCAGAGCTAGAAATAGAATCTAGATCTTGTGACTTCCAGTATGCTTCTCCTAGATACGTGTTACCTCCTGGAATTAATATGGAAATGAAATTGCCTTATGGTGGGTATAATTGCCATTCAAGTCTGGAATTAGCTTAGGCAAATCCTTTCATCTTCCTCTGCACCTCCACCAACTCCCTTATGCTCTAGCATAGAAAACATTTTATTCAGAAAGCAATTGTAAGCAGCCAAGTGTGTGTGTGTGTGTGAGTGTGTGATAGAAAGACAGTTTATACCTGGAACTCCAGATTGGCACATTACATAAAGAAAACATTTTAAGGTCCCAGAGAGTTAACATAAGGCTCAAGTATTGTAAAGTATAAACTAAGTGTAATATAAAATTCACATTCTTTTATAGAAACACTACCAGGTCAGAAGGCCTTATGTCCATATCCTGATTCGGTCGGTTAGACATATTTCATGTTTCTATCAGGTTAACATTTTTTGTTTGTTTGTTTATTTGTTTGTTTTTTGAGATTGAGTCTTGCTCTGTCACCCAGGCTGGAGTGCAGTTGCGCCATCTTGGCTCACTGCAACCTCTGCCTCCTGGGTTCAAGCGATTCTCCTGCCTCAGCCTCCTGAGTAGCTGGGACTACAGGCGTGTGCCACCACACCTGGCTAAATTTTTGTATTTTTACTAGACAAGGGGTTTCACCATGTTAGCCATGATGGTCTCCATCTCCTGACCTCGTGATCTGCCCACCTCGGCCTCCCAAAGTGCTGGGATTACAGGCATGAGCCACTGTGCCCATCCAACATTGTTTTTAAGTTATGTTTGCAAGCATTTTTGCATTCTTCATCCATGCTACAATTACAGGAGATGTTCATAAGCACACAAGATCCTAAAGTGTCTTCTGAAATCTCAGAGAAAAAAAGGAATACTTTTAATGATATATATTTTTTAAAGATTCAAATCCTTTTGAAAATTGTAAATTCATGAGTATAATACGGAGCAATGCCATTTATGAGAAGATCTAATTCCCCATTCATATAAGAGAATAGTTCATGTTATAATCATTTCTTTCCTCATACAATTAGACTCATTGCTATGATTTTCTAGAAGTGATTTAGTGGAGGAACGAACACATATCCTTACATCACTATTTTTCCCAGAATCTTGTAAATATGTACAAAATCAGTCCAAGCTTCCTTAGCATTTGCCGTGCCCCAGGGCCTGCCTGGCCCTCAGCCTGCCCAGCTTCCCTTGAAGCCTTCACTGCAGCATGTCGTTTGCCTCCTTGTGCTTCAAACAGCTTTTAACATCTGTATATCTGCACTTCTGCTCCCAGGATTGTGCTCTGCAGCCTATAGACAACACCAGGCTCATTTGCTTTCCCAAATGCTGTCTGTTGCCTAAGTGTCGGCTCAGGCTGTGGTCTCATCCTAAAGCCTTCTAAGACTCTCTTGCTTCACATTTATCTTCATGGTGCCTTGATTTAGTATCAGTGGACACACCTTTGTTATTCATTTGTCAGTTCAACCACTACAGCCCTGTAACATCAATTTTATTATTACCTTTTAAATAATATTTAAGTCATATTGCCGTCTATAGGTGTGTACAATATGACTTTCAATTGCTCTATCTTGTTTATTTTTGTATATCTTGGACCACCATTTGGTTTCCAAAAGTTGTCTTTTGATTTTTGGTCTTACAACTAGATCTTAGTATTTTAAGGGAAGAAATCTTTAAAATGTTTTGTCAGTTATGGGCAGAATGTAATTTCATGTAACCAAAAAACACAAAGGACTGTAGATTAAGGAGGAAAAGAGATTTATTTTTCTTTCACTTTACAGGGATAAGTCCAAAGCTAATGTTGCAGCCCCACAATGTCCTCAGGCAACTGAACTCCTTCTCACTTTCTATTATTTCTGCTCTAGTGTGGGTCCTTTTTCCTTTTATGCAAAGATAAATGTAAATTTCCAGTCATCCTGTTTACAGTCTTTGCACAGAGAATGTGAAGGACCAAGAACAGGCTCGTGAGTTTTATACCAGTTAACGTGCCATTGTGGAGTAACCAGGAGTTTCTGCTTACATCTTATTGGCCAACTCTGGATACAAGAGGAGTTAGGAAATGCGGGCCTGGAGTGTAGCACACTGCCCTCCTCACCAGAATCAGGATTCATCACGAAGGAAGAGAGGAAGGGTGGATATTGGTGGATAACTCGCCATCTCCTCTACAAGTGCCTTGGACATTCTAGACATTTAGTAAATATTTGTCTGGGATTTTTATTATTCTGGTGCCAGATATGAAATGTGGCTATGCTTTTTGAGCAAATAATATTCTATTACTTGTATAGGCATTGTAGGTATGGTAACAAGTGGGGAGAGAGATTTCCTGAGCAGAAGAGGGTCGTGGAAGGCCATGGATGGTGGTCTTAGTTTAGATGGTGGACTAGCTTGGAAGGTGATAGTGAAGCGGTAGTGGGAATTGTTACTGCTTTTTATCCAGAGTTCTCATTCTTGCTAAACCTTGGTATTTCTCCTGCCCTTTTTACTTTTCTACAGAGTAACTTAGTTGCATACTCAACCCCGAAGGGTGTCACACAGATGAATGGTATTTGCATTTTCATAAAATGTTTCTTTTCCTGAAAAGTGAGTTTTTAGGAAGTGTGATGTAGCAGATTATTTGTATGCTTTAGAGCCAGGAAGCCCAGAGTTTGAGCTCAGCTTCATCACTTACCAGTGCCCTGGCTTTGGGAGCATTCTTTCAAAACCCTCTGAGAATCAGTTTCTCTATCTTGGGGATGATGATGCTTCCTCACACAACAGTTGTGAGGATTCAACAGAATAAATATTTAGAAGCATTTCACACATAGTAGAAGTCTTAACAAATATGAATTTCCCTTTTTCCACACCTGTGAAATGGCATGTTTTACTAGTTTCATAAACAGTTTAAATTTCCCTGTGACTGAGAATTTAAATTTTCTGTGCCCTATTCTCCTAAAGTGGTTATCCAAAGATTTCATAGTAGAAAATAAGTCAAACAAAAAGTGGTTTTTCTTCATAGATTGCAGCCAGGGAGAGAAAGACAATGTATCTTTCAAATGCTTGCTCCCACTGCTTTCCTTTCTGTAACTTTAAAAGGACTCTAATTTGAATTTAAAAAAATGAATCCAACTATATATGCTGATGAATATATATTTTTAAATCTTTTGGAACGTAGATTTAAATACAAGATAGGTGGTTAATTACTCCTCCTTGCAACGTCCTAAGGAGTATTAGACAGGGACTTCTGGGTTGTATATTTGAAAGGGATAAAAGTAGGTCTAGTATTAAGACATTGTTTCAGTAGGCAAGTGGTGTTACTATTAATAGAACCTTAGCTGTATGATGGTGGGAACTTGCTACTTTTGATCATCATCAGACCCCAATGCCCAGCACATAGAAGGCACAAATTTGGTATCTAATTACCAATTAGTTGGATAAAAACAATTTTTGTAAAGGCAAGATTGAGCTCTTTAGATACTGACCTACTATTTCCTTCCTAATATTTGTCTCTCTGTTGCTTTTCCTTTATTTTTGCCAAGTTTCTCATCTTTTGGGATGAAAAGCTATAATACTCAGGCCTTTTCATTACCTTTGTCTAGCTCCAACTTGCTGCAGTGGGCAATTTGGTATACCCTTCACACAGAGTATTGCCCTTCACACAGAACAATAAAAAATAGCAGCTACAACATGTTCATCATTGATTACACATTCACTTTAACCCTCATAAGAACTTTAAAAGCTTGGTGGCCAAACCCATTTTTGGATGAGGAAAATTGGCTTAGAGAGTTAAGTGTCTTTGCCAAAGCACCTCGCTCATAAATGACAGAGGTGGGACAGAGGTCCAGGCCTCTGCTCCACCTAGCACAGGAGGCTGTCTCTCAGAATTGCCTGGGCACATGTACTGCATAGCCACTCATCACCGTGTAGCTGCAGTAATTTGTCCTCTCACCTGTAGTCTTTTCATGGGACGAATCTCACCTTTTCTGCCAATCTGCCTTTTGCTCTCCTAGTTATTTTTCCTTGCTGTGCACTCTGTTTTGCCTCAAAGACATAGTGATTCAACCATCAGGTCAGAGTTTCTTAGAGCTCAACAGGACTGTAGGGGTCTCTTGGGACTTATTCAGAAATGCGTTATTTTGCTTTCAAAAGTTTATAATAATAATTGCTAACATTAGTTGAGTGCTATCAGTTTGCCAGCATTTTGCCCATTTTACAGTATGAGGAGTCTAAAACTCATGGCTAATAATAAGTTTGGGGTCTGAGATCTGATCACAGCAGATTCCAGGATCCCCTGTCCACTGTGAACACCTGGGCTGAACCCCCATGAGTACAGTTGCTGGGCATCATGATTTTGCACACTGTAATGCATGTTCCACGTTTGGCAGTGAAGGCTGATTAAAAATAGCTGGGCTAATGAACGGTCTCAGACTATTGCTCGGGGCGGTCTGTAGGGCTGGCTCTCCTGGCTGTGCCCCAGAACGCTAAGCCAAATATTGAAAATAATAATCTCTTTTTGGCAGGAAAAAAAGAAGCAAGACTTTTGGTAATTTGAGCTTCTAAACCCCTAGAAAAGATAAAGATTTTCTACCCCTGTAGGATATTAAAAATGCTTACCATTATGATAATTCTCAAAGAGGAATTCAAAATTTGTTTTGGCAAGAACAGCATTGTCAGAAAGCCTCCTAATCAGATATGCATATTTGAACGTATACATTCAGGCTTTGTTTGGGAAAATACCAGGAATTATTAAATATTTTGCAGTTTCAAAACTGAAATTAGCTTGGGTAGTTTTATCAATATTTGAAGAAAAAATTTGATATAACTGTTTGAAATCCCAGCGAAAACTTCAAGTTTGAGTTCCAGGAAAGGTTCCTGGTGAGGTGACACATATGTATATATACATATGCCCCCCAAATCCTTCTTATTAATGTTTAATATGTAGAAATCATTTATCTTAAAAATTCAAATATTTACTGATTCTGAAAAAATAGATATTAACTTTGTCACAAGCTTGTGATTATATCAAACGGAAACCCCATAGTTTTAACAAGGTTGCAGTTTTCGAAACATGGTATTTTCTCTATTTGCACAAACTGAGAAATAAAGACTCCCTCTGCTGGCTACTTCAGTATTTGCAATTATTCTGGCGAGAAGCTGTGAAAAGTGAAAAAACAAAACAAAACAAAGAAAAACAGTCTTTTTTTGACACTCAAAAAGCTACGTGCTTTGGGATATATGTATGTATACATCTAATTATGTTCTAGTGTTTATTTATCTAATACTTTTATCCAAGATGTCATGTAGAAGCAGCAGCTTAAAGCAGCCTAAATACTGGACGAACAGAATGGTAAGAATACAGCATCAGGTGGGAGCCAGAAATGGGGATCTGTGGCTGGCTCGGACGGTGACCATTTGGAGGTCCTTGAGCGGGTCAAGACTTCAGCTTCAGCTTTTTCATTTGTGAAATGGGAGGATTTCAGTGGATGTTCTCCAGGAACCCTTGTAACCTTTAGTATTTTATGATTCTAAACAGTATAGATTCCATTTCTTTTACAAGACTGTGCTCTATGCATGTCTTTCACTGATATAAAATAAATATTTAGGAAAATGTAAACTAGTACAACCACTATGGAAAACAGTATGGAGATCCCTTTAAAAACTAAAAGCAGAACTACCATTTGACCCAGGAATCCCACTTCTGGGTATCTACCCAGAGGAAAAGAAGTCATTATACAAAAAGATACTTGCACATTCATATTTATAGCAGCACAATCCACAATGGCAAAATCGTGGAACCAACCCAAATGCCCATCAATCAACGAATGGATAAACAAACTGGTATATTTATACGATGGAATACTACTCAGCCATAAAGAGAAATGAATTAATGGCATTTGTAGCAAACTGGATGAAATTGGAGACTATTATTCTAAGTGAAGTGACTTGGGAATAAAAAATCAAACATCATATGTTCTCACTAATACGTGAGAGCTAAGCTATGAAGATGCAAAGGCATAAGAATGATACAATGGACTTCGGGGACTTGGGGGGAAAAGAGGGAGCAGGCGAGGGATAAAAGACTACAAATGGTGCAGTATGCTGCTCAGGTGATGGGTGCACCAAAATCTCACAAATCACCACTAAGGAATTTATTCATGTAACCAAATACCACCTGTACCCCAATAACTCATGGAAAAATAAAATAAAATAAGAAAAATAAGTAAATAAATATTTAGAAAAATGAAGGAAAAGTAAAATTACAAAATAGGTATATATCAGTTGTTCCCAGTGTTTGTTACTGCATGGGAATGTTAGGATCTAGAAAGTGATGTTTTGTACACTATTATAAGTTTATGAAATAATACCCCCAAATGTCCTGGGAAGGTTGAACATAGCATATTTTATTGATTGTATGGCATTTTAAGTTGTAAGAAGCATCATTATTTTATATACTTCCAATAAAACTATAACATACCATTAAGGGTAAGTTACATCCAGGTTTCAGAGAAGTTAAATGTGAAAAAAAATGTGCTTTTAAAAAATCAATGAAATAAGGTAGTTCCTAAAAGGGCTTCAACTGATGCCAGACAACTCAATAATTGCAATAAAGTCTGATGTGTCTTGGGCTCTAGCAAACAGTATCTTTCTCCACCTCACGTTTTCCCTCTCTTCTAAACACTTATCCACCCCTCCCCTACTTGTTCTTCTTTCTCACTGTGTGAACCAATTTTTAACTTTTTCACTTAGACATGTCTTATGGCTGTTCTGGGAATGAACTATTGCTTAAAAACTGAAATGAGATCCTGAAATAACATTGTGTCCAACATAAATGCATGGCCAATGGTATTCTGCTTTAAATATGAATTAGCATTAGCACTTGCAGAGGTTTTCTCGTTTCAAGGATGAATTAGCACTGGCATCTTAGCAGGAATTGCATGAGTATTAAAAACACTGAAACTTCAGAGAACACAGCTTTGATGAAATCGTCGGAAACTTTAGTGTGGGATTTGTGATTTGAACCTCTCTTTATTATTCATATTGGATTTAGGTCTTAAAATAACATGTGTGTCTGTGTGTGTGTGTCTGTATGTGATAACTTAGGATATTTTCTAACTTAGTTGTTAATGTTTGCTTTCTTTTATATTGAAATTGGAGCAGTTTCTTTTGTCTTTTTTTCTGCCACATAACAGAGCCAACTGAAAGGGGCTCAATTTCTCTTTGTCAAATTGAACCCCCACTTGAATTGGAGTCCTTCTTTCTACCTAATAGGAAGAAAGGAGGCCCAAAGAATGAGTACTCTTCATGGCTCTTGGCCTGAGACAAGGAGAGCAGAAAAGGTAAATAATAGAGTAGGAGAATAAAGGTGAATGGAGGGGCTTTAAGGAGATGTCCTGAGCCTCTTCTTGCCTGCAGGCTTTTTTTCTCTCGGTTGGAACCCTAGATGCGGCATGCTGCTGCAGTGTCACTGCCCCAGGCTATCTGGTGTGACAGTGCTAACTTCCCTTCTGTGCCAAGTTTAGGGCATTTCCAGTAGTGAGACCACACTGGGCCTCTTTAGCCTGTTGCTGGATGGGAAATTAATGCATCATAAAACCTCATCTGTGCATTTTGAATTCATATCCAGGACTCCTGGAAGTTCTCTGTGGATCCCCAGGAATACAAGTTCTCTATTTCTGAATCTCTTTATCCAGGCGTGACCCTATAATTTACTGCAGAAATGTAATATACAAATCTATACCAGGGCTGGGTTTTTACAGAGGTGGTGTGGAGATGATCCATCTTGCGACCTTAATCATAAGAGCCATACCTCAAAGATTGTGAAAGGACAGAAAGAGCCTTGGTGAGGGGTGACTTGACCTCACCAAACCCTGAGCTGCCTGCCCTGGTTTCGAATGTGAGAAGGAAATCAACCTCAATCTGGCTAACCCATTGTAGGTAGGAATGACTTTCTGTTATTGTAGCTGAACCCTTTCCTAAGTGATTAAGTGTGGTTATTTATCCTGATTCTCTTACCACTTTGTAATCATATTCATGTAAAACTGTCATTTTTATTATTAAATAACATTTGATTTTTAAGAATTATTTCTACATTGCCAACTTTTTAAAAAGCTACCCATCACTTGTGTATCTTGAAAAGCATTTCCTATTGTGGTGGCCCCTGGCTAGTTTGCACTGATGGAAACCAGTGTTCCGCAGTACCGGGTGAAGGCACCCCCTCCTCAGGCTGCCTGGCACCCGTGCTTACTCCCTGTCCTCATAACTTAGCCCTGCTGACCTCCATTTAGTGTGGTCTGGTTATTCTTTCCTGAGTATTTTTCACTCCTTTCTTCCTCAGTATGTTTGCTCATGTTTGTCCCACACATGTGTTTTCTTACCTTCTTTCCGTATTCTTTCAGAATCCCAGATATGAAATGGCTCTCAACAGTCACCTAAGCCACCTTTGTTCAGTCCATAAGTTTCATGAAAATTTGCCTAAATTTTCTCTTTGGTTCACATGTGTCTTTTCTCCCATAGAGGTTTTCAAACTCCATGAGGTGTCAACACTACCATTTTGGAATTCACTAATACTGTCTCATACAGGGGTGTACATGATGGTTTCTTTATCACTGAAGGAATAGTTTTGATTGTCGCTGTGTGCCCCACATTTTGCTCACTGCTGGGGATATAAAGAGGAGAAAACAGTGGTCCCTGATGTCATACATTGTTCTTATGGTGAAGGGCAACGCATAGTAATTATAGTTGCACACTTGCATGCATGCAACAAAGGGCCTGGACCTAAGCTGGAGGGTCTTTGGAAGCTTCCTCCCAGAAATAATGGTTTATCCTAAGATATGAGGGAGCAGAAAAAGTAGAGAGTAGGGAAACCATGTTCTAAGCACAAGCAGTAGCATGTGCAAGGGCCCTGTGTTAAGAAGGAGCATGACTTTTTCAAGAAACAGAAAAAAATGTAGGATTGGAGTCAGAGGACAGGATTGTAGGGAATAAAGTTGAAAGGGGGTACAGGGATGTGGAATAAACCTGTTTGTGTCAATCCTTGTAATTCTGATATTGGTGACAGTATCTGTTTTAAGTAATGTCTTATAACTAATTTAACATGTACTGTTCATGCTCAAGGAAAATGTGTTTTTGACTATCCCTCGCAAGTGGAGAGGATTGGAGGCTTTTCTTACAACCTGATTTCTCAAAACTATGTACTGTTTTTCTCTTAGTAAATATTTGACAGCTAGCAAAATAATACAGGATAGCAATAAGAAAGCTGTGGATATTCTTGAGCTGTTAGGGTCTTTTGGAGCAGTCTTTGTTTTTAAAATGCAAAATTTTAAAAACACAATTGGAATAAGTAATAATGACTACATTGCTTCCCATTCCTTTTCTTTCAAGGGAACTACTGAATTGCTTAATTCAAGATATCTAAAAATGTCTCTTGTTATCTTAGGACACTGTGTTTCTTATTTAGAAGAATGTAAAAATTCAGGACTACTCTGACCCTGATATAAAAATATTTCACATGACTTAAGTACATTGCCTATCTATAAAAAATAATAAAGAAAAAATATTGAAACATTATAAGCTCTTTTATAATTTTACTGTGGTTAGATGATAAACTTTCAAAGAGCTGTAGAAATAAGCTTAGCTTTAGGACACAGTTCAGAGCAAATTCCTGTGAGCCTTGTTTCTTACTTTTATTTTGTATTAACTATATGTTAACTATACATATATAATTAATAGATACAATACATAAATTAATGAATTTATATTTATGTTTAAAAATTATATATGTCTCATCATGGTAAGGTCATATTTAAATATGATATTTAAAATAAATTTAAAATAAATATAATATTTAAATTATTTTAAATCGAAGACTAATTAATTAATAGTAATTTAGTTAGGTTTAACTATTGAATTTAAAATTTCCTAAAATAGAAACTTTGACACAGAAGATAACCATAGATAACTATGCCAAAATATCTTTTTCTTTCACTTTTGCTCTTTTTTTTTCTTTCTCTTGCTTCATCGTATGGATTCTTACTCATTGTTTTATGCTTAATCCATGCTCATTATTTTACCTGCTGAATGATGATTTCTCTTCCTCTATTCTTGAAGAAACAAAGGATAAGTGGGGCAAACCTATGGCATAATTAATGACTTTCCAGTCATGGCAGATCCAAAGCCCTCTTTTGCTCTGTGACATTCTCAAACGACCATTGACAACGCCGAATTCATTTCAAATATTCTAGAATGAATTCACATTGAAAAGGATCTGGCTATCCCATGCCATCCCATTCCTTGGAGTCAGCAAGGAGGAGGAGAAAGGCTGACTGCTTAGCCTTTGCTCACTTTTTTCCTTAGTTATAGCTTTCCAAATATGTTCTTAGAATTTGAGGTGATGCAGAGAAATACTAAGTATGCTTTGGGAGCAAGCTGATACATACTGACTTGACTTTCTGTTGTTTATTTATTTTTAGAAATGGCCTTTGCCTTTCATTTTAAATATTTTGTCGCTTTTAGTCTAGAGGCTTTAAAAGGCCTTAAGGTTTTTTTTTTCTGAAAAGTTACCATTTCTTCTTGTACTTTAACATTGTTGCGTCTAGTATTCTAAAAATGGGTTGTGTTAGTTTTTTTAATCTCTTTCCTCCACTTACTTTTTATGAAGAGCAGTCTAGGGGAGGAGTTGATGTGTAAAGTGTAGAAACATGCCTTGATAGAATGTCAGCCAAAACAGAGATTTGCTTCACCCACTTTCCAGCATATCCCTGCAAGGGCTGCAGTGACTACGTATTAAATTTGCATTGCTAGGTGCCATGTGCTCCTAGGGCAGTTTTTGAAGCTGTAAACTACTCCAAAGGCCAAGGTTGTTGTGATTGTCAGGATTAGAGTGACACAGAAGGGCTTTCCAACACAGGCAGTGTGTACACTCTTGGCCTTCTTTGGACGCTCTGTTTATGCTGGTGGGTTGTTATAGATAAACCTTATCAGTGCTATGTTTCTCTTGCTAGTCAACTTTCAATCCTTTGATGGAAGAAAATTTCTTCCTATTCTTCTTTAGGGTCCAGGAAGAATTTCTTCCTGTTGGCATCCCATTTCAAATGATCTTGTAAATAAATTGATATGAACAATATACTGCTCACTCTAAAGGAAGCTGTGAATTTGGGCCACTGCACTGGAAATGTATAATATCCCTTTATTAAAGAAATGTATAATATCCGTTTATTAAATAGCATGATTATATAATGTTTAAATTTTTTTTTTACCTTTTAGTATGTATAGGAAATAGAATACTAATATTTTGCTTCAGTGGTTCTTAAGAGCAGCTCTGCTGTTTGTTTTTTACATGATCACAAAAGTCTTTAGCTTAGTTTTAACCCATATAGTCATGCAGTTTTTGTGATGAGTTGAGTTCTTCTTAAATAGGAAGGTTTAGTGTGGTAATTCTTTGGGCAAGAGGCATATTCAACTCTACTAGAGAGTTAAGGCTTAAGTTGTCTTTTCCTTTTTCATATATATATATATATTATTTGTTGAGTCAGAGTGTTGCTCTTGTTGCCCAGGCTGGAGTGCAGTGGCGTGATCTTGGCTCATCGCAACCTATGCCTCCTGGGTTCAAGCGATTCTCCTGCCTCAGCCTCCTGAGTAGCTGGGATTACAGCCACTTCTGGCTAATATTGCATTTTTAGTAGAGATGGGGTTTCTCCATGTTGGTCAGGCTGGTCTCGAACTCCTGACCTCAGGTGATCTGCCCGCCTCGGCCTCCCAAAGTGCTGGGATTACAGGTGTGAGCCACCACACCGGCCGTTTCATTTATTTTAAGGAGGAATAAATAGAAATTAAATGAGACTTTTTAACAAAGGCACCCCATTCATTGTATAAGGAATTTTCATAATTACAGGCTATATCTAAGAGATGACAGAGATTTACTGTGTGGAATATCAACCTAAATATAATTTCATTATTCATAGATGAATGTGTATTTTGGGTAAGTGTGAGCGTTAAATAGGATTTTTTAAAAATAAGGGCTTGAAATGGATTTCAAAGAAAAATATTAAGTTTTTCTCTCAGCAGGTTTTATTCATTTCTAACAATGAAATATATGCACTTATTCCAGAAATTCAAGTTGGCCTAAGCCCCTCTAAATTTGTGCCTCTCAATTCTTGTCAACTTATGTCTAAATTTGCAGTGACATAGTCTGAAGAAAATAGTGGCATATCCTGATTATTTAGTCACTTTCTCATTTTATCCGACTTTGCCTCTTGCTCTTTTCCAGCCTTTTTTTTAAAAAAAAAAAAAATTGGTTTAGCCTTCAGAATATCTCTAGTTTTTCATTTTCTTAGCTTCTCTGAAATAAGAGATAGAACATGCAAAATAAGAGGCATACTTCTGTTACCCCAGGTGATGAGAGCTTACTGTAGGAAAACATATGGAGGTAGTCAGGAGGTGCAGAGAACATTTTCAGCAACCCCTAGATCATTCTTCAGGCCCCCCATTTCTTGGCATGGAATGTGCAGCAGGGAACAGAAACAGTGATGTTATTGCTGCCTATGAAAGAGCAGTCCCAGAGTTGGTTCCTCTTGTCCTCTCAGGAGTGGTCATCTTCACATCATCTTTGGCAGAAGCACCCACGAGTGTTTAGTCCAGGCAGTTGTAAGCACAGCAGCATGCCTCAGAATTCCATCAGTTGTCTAGTATAGATGCAGATACTGAAGATATATCCTTAAGAGCAGTAGCCTACCAAGATGCAAACACGAGAAACACTGAGACTCCAAATAGACCTTGACATCATAGTGAATGACATGTATTCACCAAAATTTGAATGAAGTGAAAATTCAGAGAGAATAGCATTTGATTTTGACAGCGTGTTTTTATGACCTTTTTCATATGACTTGGTATCAGCCTCAATGACTTCAAAAACTCAGAACTGCCATATTGAGTCAGTTCCTACCTAGGAATTTGTATGATGAGAAAGTATTTGTCTCTTACTCATTGAGAATATTTTTAATTTCCTGAGCATAAAAATGGTAATTAATTATATACTCAAAGGCAGAAAATACTTTTCTATTAAAATTTGCCATTATATGGAGTACCTACCATATACAACGCACTGTGATAGGCTTTGTAAGTGGTACAAAGTTCCCTCGCTCCACATATCTGTATTAAGTCATGTATCACCCTGGAGTAGGTTGCTGTGATACAATGATAAATGATGAATAAAGAGAGACTTTTCTTAAAAGAGTTTTTGCTAGGAGAGTAATACAGTTTGGATATTTGCCCTCTCCAAATCTCATGTTGAAATTTGATCCCCAGTGTTGGAGGTGGAGCTTAGCAGGAGGTGTTTGGGTCATGGGGACAGATTCCTCATGAATGTCCTGGTGCCATACTCATGGGATTGAGTGAGTTTTCACTCTTAGCTCCCAAGACATCTGTTTGTTAAAAGCATCTTACACCTCCCTGCCCTCCCTCTTGCCTTCTCTCTTGCCATGTGACACCCCTGCTCCCCCTTTGTCTTCTGACATGACTGTAAGCATCCTGAGGTCCTTACCAGAAGCAGATGCCAGCACCATCCTTCTTTTCCAGCCTGCAGAACCATGAGCTGAATAAACCTCTTTTCTTTATAAATTACCCAGCCTCAGATATTGCTTAATATCAGCACAAAACAGTCTAAGACACATAGCTGGGGAGAAAGACAAGCAAACAAAAAGTTACAAAATGAGAGCACATAAAAGAGGCGCATTATGAACCCTTGGACAGTCAGGGAAAACTTTCTGGAGCAAGTGCGATTGGAACCAGGGCCAAATTTAAGTGGAAGTTTGCCAGAGAAAGCATGTTGTTTGTGAGTGGAGCACTGAAATTTCTTCCAGGTAGAAGGAATCACATGTGCACCTAAGAAAGAACGGTTTGCAAGTGTTTGTCTTATTTGGTTTGGATCACATAGTGATCTATTCCATAGGACACTAATCCTATTTATAGGGGCCCCACCTGCATAATGTAATTATCTCCCAAAGGCCCCACTTCCAGATATCATCATCTGGGACTAGGGATTCAACATGTGAATTTTGGAGGGTACAAACATTCGGTCTATTGCATCATGACTTACTCTGTGTGGGCCCCATTTGCCCACAGTTGTTCTTTTAGTAACAGTAGCAGCTCCAGCCTACTTTTCCCAGGCTTAGGTCCAGTAGAAAAGGAAGTGTACTCCAAGGTTATGTGAACATATATCTAAATTGGCTCTAACTGCTTCTGATTAAGTCACATGCTCATCTGTTAAATAATCACTGTTGTCTGGGTACTGATTGGTCAATATAGAAAACATCTTCCACCCTGGAGTTGAGGCGATGGTGCACTGATAAACTGGCTCTAAAAATAAAAATTAAAAAAATACCTTATATGTAGAATTTACTGGTTTCTATCATATAAATACTTCCATCATGGCTGATTTTAAGATGCCTGGCTTTTAGAGCTCCTGAATATTTAATAATCAGCTCTTGCAAGCCAGTTCCAGCAGCTCCAGCAAACTGTCACTGAGCTGAAGGTGGAGCCACCAGAGCACAAAGTCTGCTGGTGAGGGAGGGAGTGGTACTCTAAAAGGAAATTTATCTGTCTGTCAGAAGAGGAGTAGGCAACTGGTAGACAAAGCCAAGTAATTTTGCACTGTACCACTGAAGAATATTTAAGTGCTCTTATATCATTTTCTTGAATAACATTTTTAAGGACCATATAATATTCCATTCTGTGAAAATACTGTAGTTTGCAATTTTTTTTATCATTGGATATTTAGGTCAATAGAATGACACATAATGCTTTGCTGGACATGTAATGCCTAAAGCCATTTTCCATATTTAGGTCAGATATTTGGGGTAGTTTGCTTAAGAAAAATTGCTGGGTCAAAGGAATAGACCATTTAATACTTTTGATAAATATTCTCCAATAGATGTACAAAATAGTTTTACCACTTTATATCATTGTAAGAGAGCAACTATTTCATTGCACTGTCATTAAGTATAATTTTTGACAGATAGGACAGAATTGATAAATCATTTTAATTTATAACATTAGCTGCTGTAATAGATAAATCCTAATTCACAGTGAATTAACAGAATAGAAGTTTATTTCTTGCTCATGTCAGAGTCTTATATGGGTTTTCATAGTTAGGCATCTTCTATGTGGTTATTTAGGAACAAAGGCTCATTCTGTCCTATGGCTTTCCTTTCCTCTAGGCCTTTGTAGTCATTCTGTTCAGTGGGAGAATGGCAAAAAGCAATGGAGGACAATATGTAGGAGATTTTCATGGGCCGGAAGTGTAACTAACATTCTATATGCTTACATTCCATTGACTAAAATTCAATTCTTTGACCACAACTAATTGCATGGGGGAGAAAAGAGAAAGGATTGGGTGAACATCTGGCCAGTTTTTACCGAAATATTCATACCTGAGATGGAGAAATCTTTTCATAAAGTCTGATTCTATTCCCTCCTTGTACTACTTGAGTATATCTGCAATAAATCACCCATGTTACTAGGGTTATTTACAGAATTTAAATATAGAATATGAAATTTTATTTTATTTTATTTTATTTTTAGATGGAGTCTCACTCTGTCACCTAGGCTAGAGTGCAGTGGCACGATCCTGGCTCACTGCAACCTCCGCCTCCCAGGTTCAAGTGATTCTTGTGCCTCAGCCTCCCAAGTAGCTGGAATTGCAGGCATGTACCACCATGCCCAGCTAATTTTTTATATTTTTAGTGGAGATGGGGTTTTGCCATGTTGGCCAGGCTGGTCTTGAACTCCTGACCTCATGTGATCCCCCTGCCTAAACCTCCCAAAGTGCTGAGATTACAGATGTGAGCCACTGTGCCCAGCTATAATATTGATAAGAGATACATGGCTTTTTCATAGATCGAAGTGGTGGGGAAGTGATACTAAATAGTTATTGAATTACCTTTAGTTTAGACACTGAAAATGATGAAAGTTGTTGGACAAAGTAGCTTTGGCACATAAACAAGTCTTGGATAGGTAACATTCATTCAATGTATAAGAAAATTAAATGTAGAAGACACTGTATAAGGAATTATAACTGACTAATGTTTGCTGACTTACTAGAATGATATTTTAATAAAATATTTTAATAAAAAGGCTACCTGTGGTTTGGGAAAAAGTATTTGCAGACCACATGTAATTATAAGGGTTAATATCCAAAATTTATAAATAACTCATACAACTCAACATCAGAAAAACAATTAACCCAATTAAAAATGAGCAAAGGACTGGGTGCGGTGGTTCATACCTGTAACCCTAGCACTTTGGGAGGCTGAGGAGGTCAGGAGTTCCAGACCAGCCTGACCAACGTGGTGAAAGCCCGTCTCTACTAAAAAAAAAATACAAAATTAGCCAGGCGTGGTGGCGCATGCCTGTAATCCCAGCTACTCAGGAGGCTGAGAGAGGAGAATCATTTGAACCTGGGAGTTGGAGGCTGCAGTGAGCCGAAATCGCACCATTGCACTCCAGCCTGTGCAACGTGAGTGAAAGAATGAAACTCCTTCAAAAAAAAAAAAAATGCAAAGGGCCTGAATAGACATTTTTCCAAAGAAGACATAAAAATGGCTAACAGGTATATGAAAAGGTGGTCAACATCACCAATCATCAGGTAAATGCAAATCAAAACCACTATGAGATATCACCTTATACCCATTAGGATGGCTGTTATCAAAAAGACAAGAGATAACAAGTATTGGTGAAAGTGTAGAAAAAGGGGAATGCTAGTACACTGTTGGTGAGAATGTGGATTAATACAGTCATTCTGAAAAACAGTATGGATATTTGTAAAGAAATTAAAAATAGAATTGCCATATATGACCCAGCAATCCCTCTCTTGGATATATACTCAAAGGAGTTTAAGTCAGCATGTCACAGAGATGCCTGCACTCCCATGTTCATTGCAGCATTATTTACAATAGCTAAGATATGGAAACAACTTAAGTACCAGGTCCCATTGATGGGAGTATATTTGAGCATATATACATAATCTATTGTATATTTGCATTACACACACACACACACACACACACATACAGATACACACAATGAAATACTATTCAGCCTTAAAAAATAATATGCTGCCATTTGCTACAACATGGATGAACCCGGAGGACATTATGCTTAGTGAAATAAGTCCTTCTTTCTTTTCTAACAGAAGGAAAAATATTGCATGATCTCAGATGTGCAGTCTAAAAATAAGTCAAATATGCAGAGATAGAGAACAAAACAGTGGTTACCAAGGGCAGTGGTGGGGTGGAGGGAAATGAGGAGATGTAGATCAAGGATACAAAGTAGCAGATGTGTGGGATGAACACATCTAGAGTTCCAATGCACAACATGAGAACTATGGTTCATAATAGTGTATTGAATTTGGAATTTTGAGAAATGAGTAGATTTTAGCTGCCCTTGCCACACTGGCAAGAAAATGGGTAGCTATGTGAGGTGATAGACATGTTAATTTGTTTTACTATATAACCATTTTGCTACTTATTTATATATATCTCTTAACATCATGTTGTATACTTTAAATATATACAATAAAATTTATCAAAAACACAAACAGGAATATTTTAGGTCTTTTTCTTGTTTCTACCTACACAGGTGATTAAAGTATACAGTGAAGATGAAACCAGCAGGGCTTTAGATGTACCCAGTGACATAACGGCTCGAGATGTTTGTCAGCTGTTGATCTTGAAGAATCATTACATTGATGACCACAGCTGGACCCTTTTTGAGCACCTGCCTCACATAGGTGTAGGTAAGGATACGGAGTTATTGTCTCACATCATTGCTTTTCTATTTTCTCGTTCAGCTCCCTCTTGAACACCAATAATTCTTAGATTTGGTCTTTTGAGATAATTTTATATATCTTGTAGGTGATCTCAGTTCCTTTTCATTCTTTTTTCTTTTTTTCTTCTGATCATGTATTTTCAGATAGCCAACTCATTGATGTTTTCCTCTGCTTGATCTGTTCTGCTGTTGAGAGCCTCTAATGAATTTTTCAGTTCAGAGAATGTATTTCTCAGGTTCACAATTTGTTGTATTTTTTAAAAAATGCAATCTCATTGCTAAATTTATCTTATAAATATCTGAATTGATTTTTATCGATTTTATCCTGGCAGTCACTGAATTTCCTTAAAGGTGCTATTTTAAATTCTTGGTCAGAGCTCACATATCGCTGTCTTGCTGGGGTCACTTACTGGTTCCTTGTGTCTGTTTAGAGAGATCGTGGTTCCCTGTTCGCTGTTGTTTTTGTGGATGTGTGTGTATATCTTGGCACTGAAGGATTAGTTATTTATTCAAGCCTTCTTTGCCTGGCTTCTTTTGTTCTTTATTGGATATATTCCTTAGAGGTTTTTGCCAATAAGTCATTGCCTTCTTTTTGGCTCTAGGTGGTGCCTTAAACCTAGGTTCGCCTTGGCTCTAGTAAAGGTCAGAGCGCTGCACTTTCCAAATGGGAGAGGTTCCCAAAGGGGATATCCCAACAGTGCGGGACAGCTGGTTAGGGACCCATGGCCAGGGGACCTGTGGGATGAACCTCCTATTGTGTGGTGCTGCTGAACAGCCACTCTGATTTGGTGTCTCCTTTGGCTGGGTTGCAGAGCAGAGTTTCTGGGGCTGGGAATGGCTGTCCTGCCCCCTTTTGTGTCTCTGCCTGTTCTCAGGGATATTTCTCCCATCAGGCAATCACGATGCTTCTTATGATTAAGACAGAGACAGATCTCCTGCCAGGGAACCCAAGATGGTGGGGTAGGAGGTTGTCCACCTTAATCTCACTTTTTCTGGTGTAAACACAGTGAGTTGGGGGAAAGTTTTTCATAAGCTTGTGGGAGGGGCATCGTGGTGGATATGGAAGTTTGATTCTCTTACCATCTGGAGCTTTTCTTTACTTTTCTGTCGCCCATGGAACTGTCTCATCTTCATGTTTGAGTTCTGGGATACTTCTGGGGAAAATCTCAGTGCTATTTATTTGGTTTTGGTTTTCTGTTGGGGAGAGTGAAGCCAGTGGCTTCTTTGCCATTATTTTTCAGGAAGTCCTGCTTTTCTATTTATTTTAGTATAGATCCTATGGTGAAGATTTTCTTCAGAGGTACAAAAATAGAAAAGAATTATGAATAGTCATTTCTTTATTCTTTTTATTTTTTGTTATTTGTAGTCACGAGAGAAAGAAAGTAGCACAAAGTGGAAACAAGCCTAGAAATTTTTATAATTTACCCACCCCTCTTCATTTAAAGAATGATCTATGGGAATTTTAGAGCTAAAACAGCTCAAATTGATGGAAGAATACATTTCATAATAATTTTATTAGCACAATGCAAAGTGTTTGATTTATTAAAAAAAGTAAGCTGTCATTTGGACCACATTTTGAGTCAATTGTAGCAAAGACAGGTACAAATATCCATGGCAGTGGTTCTCTTTATGGGAGTGTAGACCCTAAATTTTTCATGAAGAAATAAGTAAGTCCTTCACATTTTAAAGACATAAACACAAGGAGAAGCCTCTTAAAAATGTTTTATTTGGAAATGCATCTCTATTGTGAAGTGTGAAGGGTTTAAAAAAATTCTTTTAATATGTTCTAAAGAATTCGTTCTACTAGAGTGAGACAGGATTTGGCAACAATTTTGTCCCCTGATTTCTCATTTTTATAGATTTGTTTTCAAACCGTGTTTACATATAAGTAGATAAGACAGGAAAGAGTTTGTTATGGCAGTGTCATTCGATTCTTTGAACTCCTTATTAGTTTCTTGTGGTTGCTGTTCCAAATTACCACAAACTCGGCTTAAAGCAACAGATATTTATTCTCACACTTTTGGAGGCCAGAAGACTGAAATCCATATCACTGGAGTGAAATCAAGGTGTTGTCAGGGATGTGTGTCCTCTGGAAGCTCTAATTTCTTGCCTCTTCCAGCTCTGGTGGCTGCCAGCATTTGTTGGCTTGTGGCTGCATCACCTAATCTCTGCCACTGTGGTCATATTGCTTTCTGCTCTTCTGTCTGTGTCAAGTCTCCCTCTTTCTTATAAAAGCGGTAACATTTCGGGCCCACCCAGATAATTCAGGATAATCTCCATTCCAAGATCCTTAATTTAATACTGTCTGCAAAAATTTTTTTTCCATGTGACATTCACAGGTTCTAGGAATTAAGATGTGGTTATCTTTTGGGGGCTATAGTTCAGCCTGCCACAAACTTCGTTGCATTATATGTTTAACAACTTTTAGTAAGAAATCATCAAAATCATTTTAAATACTTTATCAGTGACAGCTCCATTAGTTGCTTCAATTTGTTCAGACTTGTGAAAGAATTTTATACATAGTCATTAGAGTCATTTGCTTTCTAGCATAGCTGCCAATATATAAAATCGTCCCTTTGTTTGATGCATTCAAGAGTTTATGCCTCAGAGCAATGTGCCAATGTAAGGTTCTGTTCAAATGAACATCCTTTCTCTTATGAAATGGAATTAAAAATGATTTTGGCAGAAAAGGTGTGTTCTTAGAAGGATTTATTTTTTAAAGATTTGGGAAGTGGTTTTTCTGAACACTACCTGCATTCCCTGAACCATTTAGAAAATGTTTGTACTTCTGATTTGACAACTGGTGTCCTAGGACATGTCAGAACCTCATGAAGGGGACAGAGTAAGGCCTGTGGAGAGGAAGCTAGAATTGTTCCATGGTCTCTTCAGCTGATAGCTGATGAGCTACAATAGTGCAACTGACTTTGACAGCTCAGCCTAGATAGTTATCAACCTGCCAAGGACGCATGCTTCTAAAGGTATGTCATATTGGCCAATATAACTTGTTGCCTCATCTTCTAGGACAGAAAAGGCTCAACATATATTTTCTTTTTGCCACCTGTGACTAGTTTAACTTCTATTTACGATAATTAATCTCCTAGAAGTATGGTGTTAATTCTCAATAGATATCTGCCCTATTCCAAGCTATTTCATTTAGCTCCTAATTAGCATAATATATTATTACAGTATTTTATATTCTTAAATTTTTCGTTCGGGAGGACTTAAATTTTTTTTGTTATCGTCACTACCATTTATCTCTAACAAATAGCTTTGCAGTTCAGTAATAAAAATCTGCTCTGTAAATCAAGAAGTATTTTTCCCTGAGAACACTGCAAATTATTTGTATTAAGGAATAAAATGCATAGGTCTTTTAATGCAAAAGCTTAAAGTAGAACACTGGGAATTTATTTGATCCACATACTAAATTTAAACTTTTAGTCATCAAGTAGTAATAGAAGTTTATTTCTTTATTACTGTATTTTCTGGAAACTGCTGAAATAAAATCAAAGATATAAGCACATTCTCATGACTTCATCAACCATGCATTAGACCAAAGCTCATGAGAAAGAATTTTATTTCCAGAGCCTTCTTGTGTTTTTTTTTCCTTTGGGTTTTCACTCAGATTATATGTTGAAACAGAACAATTGAAAACATTAATTCTACCCCAATACTAATGTGTATTAGATTTAATAGCTTCCAGTTCTTTACCGATGTAACAGGAGAGTAATCACTATTGAGGTACTGTCATCTTCCTCAGCACAAAATATTAACAGATTTGTCTTTAAAATGTTTTTTGTTTTAGTTTTGCCTTTTTGCATAGTTTATTATAATCTTGCAATATCTATTCAGTCTAATAGTGGTGGGAAGTCAAATGTTCAATTTAATTTGCATATTTAAATGAATGGAAAGAACTACAGTGGTTTTTTTCTCCTTAAATGTGATATGCAGCTACAGATGCTCTTTGTTAACAGAATAAACCACTGACATCTTTACTGCAAGTCTTCTGTGACTGCTACTGATGTAAAGAACCAAAGGATGAACTATTTTCCGGAACTTTAGTGATCAGCTAGTGGGCTCTGCATATTGTTTAAGAAACATTCTTGCACTCTTTTTGTCCAAAATGATGAATTTTCAATAAATAAAATTCTATTTGGTTTTCTCTTCCTGTGTTAACTTACTTAGGATAATGCCCTTATTGAATAGGGAGTCCAGCATCCATGATGGCTGTAGGAGTGTGGCTTTATTTCTTTTTATTCAGGACATGATTTCATTCTTTTTTTTATGGCTTCATAGTATTCCATGATTTATATGTATGACTTTTTTTTTTTTTTTTTCTTTTCTGAGACAGAGTCTCGCTCTGTCGCCCAGGCTGGAGTGCAGTGGTGCAATCTTAGCTCACTGCAACCTCCGTCTCCTGGGTTCAAGCTATTCTTGTGCATCAGCCTTCAGAGTAGCTGGGATTACAGGCACATGGCACCACACCCAGCTATTTTTTTTAAATTTTATTTTTAGTAGAGATGGGGTTTCACCATGTTGGCTAGGCTTGTCTTTAACTCCTGAGGTCAGGTGATCCACCTGCTTTGACCTCCCAAGGTGCTGGGATTACAGGTATGAGCCACCATGCCTGGCCTATATGTACTGCATTTTCTTTATCCAGTCCACTGTTAGTGATTCTGTGTCTTTGTTATTGTGAATAGTGCTGCAATGAACATACGAGTGCAGGTGTCTTTTTATTTATTTTGGATATATGCCCAGTAATGGGATTGCTGGGTTGGACGATAGTTCTTTTTTAAATTTTTTGAGAAATCTCCAAACTGCTTTCCACAGTGGCTGAACTAATTTACATTCCACCAGCAGTGTATAAGCATTCCCTTTTCTCTGCAGCCTTGCCAATAGCTGCTATTTTTTTTACTTTTTGATAATAGCCATTCTGACTGGTGGGAGATGGTATCTCATTGTGGTTTTGATTTGCATTCCTTTGATGATTAGTGATGTGGAGGAATTTTTCATGTTTGTTGGCTACTTGTATGTCTTCTTTCAAGAAGTGTTGATTCATGTCCTTCACCATTTTATAATGGGGTTGTTTTTTGTTTGTTGAATTAGGTTCCTTATAGATTCTAGATATTAGACCTTTGTTGGATGCATAGTTTGCAAATATTTTCTCCCATCCTGTAGGTTGTCTGTTTAATCTGTTGATAGTTTCCTTTGCTGTGCAGAAGCTCTTTAGTTTAATTAGGTTGCACTTGTCTATTTTTGTTTTTGTTGCAATTACTTTTGAGGACATAGTCATAAATTCTTCCTCAAGGCTGATGTCCAGAATGGTGTTTCCTAGGTTTTAATTGTTTAAATCTTTAATCCGTCTTGAGTTAATTTTTGTATGTGGTGCAAGGTAGGGGTCCACTTTCATTCTTCTGTATTTGGCTAGCCAGTTTTCCCAATACCATTTATTGAATAGGGAGTCCCCTACTCATTGATTATTTTTGTCAACTTTGTCAAAGATCACATGGCTGTAGGAGTATGGCTTTATTTCTGGGTTCTCTGTTCTGTTCCATTGGTCAATATGTCTGTTTTTGTACAAGTATCATGCTGTTTTGATTACTGTAGAATTATAATATGGTTTGAAGTGGGGTAATGTGACCCCTCCAGCTTTGTTCCTTTGCTCAGGATTACTTTGACTACTTGGTCTCTTTTTGGGTTCCGTATTAAGTGGGAGCTAAACATTGGATACTCATGGACACAGAGATGGCAACAATAGACATGGGGGCTACTAGAAGAGGAAGAGGTGGGAGGAAGGGTTGAAAAACTAACTGTCGAGTACTGTGCTCACTTTCTGGGTGACGGGTGCGATTGTATCCAGACCTCAGCATCACACAGTATACCCATGTTAAAAACTTGCATATGTATATATGTATTTCTTGAATTTAAATAAAAGTTGAAATTATAAAAAATAAATCAATAGAATTGTAAAAGGAAGGGCATAGTATCTATTTATTTAAATTTAAATTATTTATTTATTTTTTTAGAGACAGGATCTCTTTTGCCTGAGGTGGAGTGCAGTGGTGGAGTCATGGCTCACTGCAGCCTCCGATTCCTGGACTCAAACAATCCTCCAGCCTCAGCCTCTGTTATTATTATTATTATTATTATTTTTATTATTATTATTTTTTTGAGACGCAGTTTCACTCTTGACACCCAGGCTGGAGTGCAATGGCGCAATCTTGGCTCACTGCACCCTTCGCCTCCCAAGTTCAAGTGATTCTCCTGCCTCAGCCTCCCAAGTAGCTGAGATTACAGGCACCCGCCACCACGCCCGGCTAATTTTTGTATTTTTCAAACTAGAGTCAGGGTTTCACCATGTTGGTTAGGCTGGTCTCGAACTCTTGACCTAAGGTAAACCACCCCCACCTCGGCCTCCCAAAGTGCTGGGATTACAGGTGAGAGCCACCACGCCTGGCCTATTATTTTAAAAGATATTCTAAATACAAAAATAATCTATCTCATTGTAAATACCTCAAAAAATCATGAAGTAAACAAAATTATTCATAATTTCAACACTGAGATAACTAATGTTAACATTTTTTAAAACTCTTTAATCAGTTTCTCTACTTTAACATAGTTGCTATATGTATTAACTCTTATAGACTACCTTCTTTTTTTTTTTCTTTTGTGCCCTTAAAATATATCTTGAGTATTTGTAGTTTTTTACTTGTCGTTTTACAGATGCCACAAAAATCAGTAACTCCTCTTGCCTTCTCTGGCTGCGTTACCCAAACAGTTTAGCAAATATTTATTGACAATTTTGTACCAAGCCTATATTTTGTTGTAGATTCTGGGGATGCAGTATGAGCAAAACAGACAAAAAGTATTGCCCTTGTGAGTTTGCGTTTTCATTGGGAGAGAGACAGGGAACAGGGCCTAATATTTGTTATTCCCATAGGGGATGATAAGCTCTGGGGAGGGAAGGCAGGAGGAAAGAGGGAGAGTGAGTGCTAGAGCAGAAGGGAGATGTGCTTTATTTTTAATTTATTTATGTTGAGACCGAGTCTCACTCTGTTCCCCAGGCTGGAGTGCAGTGGTGCAATCTCAGCTCACTGCAACCTCCACCCCCTGGGTTCAAGTGATTCTCCTGCCTCAGCCTCCCAAGTAGCTGAGATTACAGGAGCCTGACACCACACCCAGCTATTTTTTGTATTTTTAGTAGAGACAGGGTTTCACCATCTTGGCCAGGCTGGTCTTGAACTCCTGACCTCGTGATCCACCCGCCTCGGCCTCCCAAAGTGCTGGGATTACAGGTGTGAGCCACTGCACCCGGCTGGGAGATGCACTTTAAAGAGGCATCAGGGAAAGCCTCCCTGACGGAGTGATGTTTGAGTAGAGAAATGAAGCACATAGCAGGCAGGCTGTGCAATTAAATGGAAGATTGTTCTGGACAGAGGGAACAGCAAGTGGAAAGGCCTGGACGTGGCAGTGTGCTTGTGTTCAGGAAGCAGCCTAGGGGCCATTGCACCTGGAGTGGAGTCAGTAAGGTGGAAGGTAATGGGAGAGGATATCACAGAGTTGCCCCAGGACCAGATCGTGTAGGGTTTCATAGACCAGGAAGTGAGCCTGGCATTTACACCGAGTGAGAGAAAAAGCAAGGGGAGGTCTTTGAGTCAGAGAAGAATATGATGTGATTTAGTTTTAAAAGCATACTACTAAGGAGGCCAGAATGCAAGGTTTGACCTTTTATTTTGCTTTTCCATCAGACTACCTGTGGCTCCCTGGAATGATCCCCACCTATCTGTCATTTCTACTAGCTGTGCATGCCCCCATTATACCATCTTCACATGTGGTCTGTGTGTTTATGAGATTTAGTGTTTGTGAGATCCTGAGGCCTCATAGGTAAGGATATTTTGACTTATAGGATAGATGAGAGTTGAGGGTTTTCTGCACTTTGCTCACTTTTAGTGACCAAGAAAAGCTTAGGCCAGTTTCAGAGACATTCCGAGTTGTGAATACATATGCTACTATCGTTGCTTCTCATCTGTCTAAACCATATCACAAACTACTAAAAGCAGAAGGGGGATTACTTAATATTCAAAATGTGGTACGTTCCTGAACCTGAAGTCTAATTTCAGAGTTACGTTTTCTGTGGCAAAGGAAACTTCAATCTTATTAGTATTTTTTTTTTTTTTTTTGAGATGGAGTCTCCCTCTGTCGCCCACGGTGGAGTGCAGTGTTTGATATTGGCTCACTGCCTCCTCCGCCTCCCAGCTTCAAGTGATTCTTGTGCCTCAGACTCCTGAGTAGCTGGGATTTCAGGCGTGCACCCTCATGCCTGGCTAATTTTTGTATTTTTAATAGAGATGGGGTTTCACTATGTTGGCTAGGCTGGTCTTGAACTACTGACCTCAAGTGATCCATCTGCCTTGGCCTCCCAAAGTGCTGGGATTACAGGTGTGAGCCACCATGCCCGACCATTATTAGTATTTTTAATATAAATGCATATGTGTGGTAGCTACTATTGGTGTGCATAGAGTATGTATTTTAATATCCATTTACATGCAGGAATACAAAGATCTAGATTCCATCAGGTTCTGTAATCTGCATTTTCCACCGAAGCAAGTTGGTTTCTTCCCACCACAATATTTCAAGCAAATGTTCCTGAGATTCTGCGGTCGGTTTGCCTCTGTCTCACTCTACATCTCTCTCAGGAATGCTATAATTTAAATTGCGAACCACCAAGAAAACTTTCGTATAAACGTTCCTATCCCAGGTGGTAATGAAATTACTGAGATTGAACTGAGCCAACCCAGTTCACTTTATAGCAGAGCCAGATATTTATTTTGGCTGAGCGAGAGAATCATGCTAAAAATTACCTGTTTTTGAATTTGTACAAAACATGAATTGTATAATAATATTATGTTTGGAACTTTGAATGCAATGTCCATGTTTCATATCCTCTACCTGTAATTATTAATATATGGCTGCTGAGAATTTTAATAGGCAGAGTCAATCATTGAAGACAACTAAATATCTTGATTTTGTTATGAATCTCTGAATGGCCTGATTTTGGATCATATTATTATATGGTTCTACTTGTACACACACTTTGATAGACATTGAATTTAAAATGTCAGCACATCAACAAATATTTCTCCTTTCATGATGTAGTAAACCAGGTTTTGCAACTGGTGTGGTTTGCTTCACAGCCACTGGATGTCACTATAGTTCCCCAGATGGAATCCTCTGCGCTGTTATAATCAATGTAAGAGTAGGGTGGGGGAAAAACTTTAGCTTCAAGTCCTCTGAAACTTAACGGGATCCATGTTTGTCTTGCTCCCATTCTGATTCCTAATTGAAGCCATGGTATGAAGCAGTGGCAATTAACACAATACCTCAAGCGCATACCTACAGACTCCTCGGGAAGAGGAATTAATTGTATTTTAGTATCATTTCTAGGGACAGCTGAGATTTCCATTGTGAATATCATTGTGGAGTGGCTTTAATAAGCAAAATGAATGACTGGAGGCTTTTAATGAAACCATTTTAATGTGTGCAGCTGTGCCCACGTGATTGCCTTAAGACAGAAGCGATGCACAGTGACAGTGAGGGAATGGTTCACAGCCTCCTGCTTGGAAGCTGCTCCTTCACTCTTTTTTCTTTTTTAACAAAGGAAGTACAAGTGTTTTTCCTCTTCTGGAGCTGACATAGAGTTGGACTTTCTGTGCAGTTTGTAACATACCAGCCATCAGAGTTGTGACCACCCTCATCACAGCAGAAATCACTGTGAAGCCTTTGGGACATGTGGCACTGTGCTTCCTTCCATAAAGAGAATCATGTGCCCTGACCCTCTGGGCTTTCAGGAGACGTGGTGTCGTGGTGGCACACACAGACCGGAAATGGGCAATATTTAACTAGCAAAGATAGGAAGTGCCCATAACTAAATCTGCTTCTGATTCAGCTGATTTTTTCTTCTACATATTCTCATAGCCTCGGCTACATGAATTCAGGTCCTAGCATCTCTCCCCTCAGGCATTATGTTAGCCTCACAACTGGTCCTCCTGCCTCTGGTAGTACCAACATTATCCATCTGAATGCAGACCTGATTCTTTTTGCATTTGGATCCAAGGTCCTCTGTGGGTCTTGTAGCATCTTGTGACCTGTCTACCCTTCATAGCTGCAGCCTTAATGTCTCACCCCTCCCTGCTTTTAGTTTATACGTTAGAGAACTGCCTGCAGATGCCTGCATATACTACAGTTTCTACTCAGTTTTCTTGTTTGTGATGTTAAGAGTCACAGAAAACCCCTTCCTGTCCATCTTTACTTGGCTAACTGCTATGTATCTTCCAGGGCTTAGTTATTTTAGTTAAAAATGGCAGGAAAGTAAAACCCCAGCCTTTTCTTAAAAATACTTATGGCAATAAAGATGAAAACTCTGAGCTGTCCAAGCTGACTGATAGGTAACCTAGTGTCACAGTCTGGGGAAAGTGGAGAGAGAAAAGCAGTTGGAGGCATCCCATGCTCAGCCTTGTGAAGTAGAGTCACCCTTTCCATCTGACAGCAGGCCGGGAGACACACCTGCCTCTTACACTTGCCTGACTGCTCGGCGCAAACTGCTGCTGCTGCTCCAGGGCTGTTCCTTGAGATGATCAGGATGCTTGCTGCCACCACCCGTACTCATACACCCCTTGGGAAATTGCAAATCCTGAAAACAACAGAGAGCTGCAGGAGGCACTAAGAGTGTTAGTGATGAATTGTGTCCTGGGAGGTGATGCTTCCACAGGACATACTATATAGGTGGGTGTGAGAAACAAGCAGTGTGGACAAGATTTAGATATAAGGTTGTTCAAAGTAGATTGTTTACAATATCAATTAACTAGACAAGTAAAACCTCAATATAAAAGGAGAATGTTATAAATTACAGTACATCCATAGGATGTAATGTTATGCAGCTTTTGATCATGCTTTTATTCTTCCTTTGAAGACTGATGTGGGTAAATGTAAGGTTGTGGTGATGATTGAATAAAATCAGTGTATAAACATATAACATTTTCTAATATTATAAAAAGTATATACACATACACTCATATACAGCAAGAGAAAAAGACAAGAAAGGAATATACTGAAAGGTTAGGTGCTTATTCCTGATTGACAGGTTTAAAGATGTATTGTGATTGTAAGTTATCTGTATTTGTAAAATTTCCTTTAATGGAATGTATTATTTTAATAATCAGAAAAAAAGAAATA
Organism: Pongo abelii; assembly: GCF_028885655.2. Lineage (NCBI taxonomy): Eukaryota > Metazoa > Chordata > Mammalia > Primates > Hominidae > Pongo > Pongo abelii. Next base: position 67,080,776 of record NC_071996.2, on the reverse strand, counting down.
AACACAATTTTTAAAACTTTTAAAGAGATTTTTAAAGCCTTAGCTCAGACATCTTTCTGAAGCCCCAAGTTGGACAAAATACACATCTTCTTTGCTGCTGTAACATTTTCTACAACTATCTTAACAGTGATCACATTATTAAAATCAGACAGTAATTCCATGGAGCTGGGGCTCTCTGTACACATGCATCTTTGTAACCCAGGGTCTAAGACAAATGAATGTGTTTTGAACTAAGTCATACTAAACTTTAAGGCATTTATATCCAAAAATTAAAATGATGGATTACAAAGTACATAGAAGGAATAGGCTTGGAAAAGAAGCCAAAGAAATCACATGCTGTGCTCAGATAGAATTTACTCTGAGTCCTTAAAGAATGCTGTGAGAACCTTCGAATTAATGGAAGCTGTCTGTAAGCTCTTCAGATATTTACCCAGTCAACTCAAGATCATATATATGCAGGCATTTTGTGGAAAAATAAGGCTGCCTCTGAATATAAGTTGCGATGGTTGGGTCGGAGTTAATTGGAGACTATTTCCCCTCGCAGAAGAATGAACTGCAGGGCCTTTATAGCCGTCAAGCTGAAGTGTCACAATCTTCCTATTATTGCACTTGGGGAGTTGAATGTGTCTGATGGCAATTTTCTGGGGGATCCTGCTGGTATTAAGTAGTATTCTTAGGTTAAGGAACCTTTTAGAAATTGAGCTGCATTTTATTCTTTGCTTCTCCAGTTTTTGTTTTGCTTGGCCAGAGGCTGTTCATTTTTATCTGAAAATAAGATTGACAAAATGTATGTAGTTTCTACCAAGCATAGAGAAGTACAAGGACCATTTGTCTCCTGGAGTTTCCTATAAAAAAGGTATTCAAAAAATTGTTTTCTGAGCGAATTAGAGGTAAAAGCCACTTTTGTTTCTTCTCTTATCAAGTGAGAGAAGAGTAGGGACTCAGGTTTCTATTTGAGCTCCTCACTGTACTTGGCAGTAGCTTCAGCAAAGAAATCCAGGCAGAAGGTCACAGGTGAGCACTCTCCATTCTTGGAGGATTGAGGTTTTTAAAAAGACTTTGATGTTAAATCAACAGTTTCAGAAGAAACTTCTTGCTTTCTTCTTCTTTTTTCTTTTCTTTTTCTTTTTTTAAAGAAAGAGTTTCTGAAAATTCGAAAACAGAATTACATGTAGTTATCATTATTTGGTAATATTTCTTTTTATTACCATAAGACCTTACTGACCTATTAGAAACAAAAAATACAACTTAAGGCAATACGAAATTTTTGTTTTTGTTTTGAAAAAGCTTTTAAAATGCTTTTGAAGCTTTTCTTTCTTTTTCCTTCTTCTTGATTGCTATGTTGAAGTAATTTAAGAGGGCTTCCCTCCTATTTTTCTACCTACATATCAGTGGTAGTTGACAATTGTAATTTACTTTCCAATGCCCGAAAAATAACGTCAGAAAGTTTTATTTTAAATAGACTTGTATCTGTGAAGTTTTAATAACATGTTTTATTATAGTATTTTAGATGGATTTTATAAAGTTTTAAAAATAAAGTCTTTAAAATAATAATTTTGAATTCATGTGATTCCTACCTGTGGTCACTTCTCAAATGGTAATTCAAAAAGTACCTGAGTTCATTCTGGGTTTTCAACACTGCAGCAAAGAGCCCCTAGTTGTAGAATTAATATTATTCCTTTTGATATTTGAAATAAATGATAAATAACTTAGTAGGATTACTTACTTGGTTAAAATTTGCTTGGTAGGAGAAAGGTCCAAGAAAGTTTATTAAAGGCCTTTTGGTTTAGTGTTTTGTTTTGTTTTCCCTTTTCTTAGTTCTTGGTAATGATGTATTTTGGCTAGACCAAGGCAAGAGAAAGTTGGTCTTCAGCAACATTTCACCTCCTTTTGCATCATTTTTATTTTCTTCTCAAAGTAATCCATCTAGTCATCTTGCATCTTCCTGTTGAATTTTCTGTCTACTAGGGCCTGTATTTAGTCAGATATCTGCATTGAAAAAAGAAATGTTAATTTTATGTGAGATGTGATTAACTGATATTCAATTATGCCTCCCAGGGTTATTTGGATTATTGTAACATTAATCCTTTAACATAATGAGATTGGTTGGGGGAAGGTACAATGCATCCAAATTGGGATGGTGATATATAAATTTAAAAAGAATATGTGATATAATTTCTAAAAATCAGATTCTATAAGAAGAAAATTATATCTTCATTACCAGGCTAGTATATAAGGTAAAAAAGTATAGCTGCATTCAATCCTCTTGACTTTTATTAGCTTCCTTAATATGTTATCTGAATGTTTGATAGAATAGTACTAGAAATCTTTTTCGAAGGAATGGAATGTATGTCTTTGGCTTTCTCACATACTGTATTTCGTGATGGCTTTTTAAAAGACGGATTTTTCTTAAATCACCAGATTATTTTCTAGTGCTAGGAATTGCAGTATGTAAATACTCAGTTTTATAGTTCTGTGACATTTTCTGCAATTCTTTTATCCTTTATTTTATTTTTTCAAGATTGCTATTCTGGTTTTTATTTGCATGTAGTCAACAAAACCCCTGACTAGATTCCACTTCTTGGTAACCATACATATTACACTAGTTCTTTTTTATATTTAGCCTCCTGAGTAGCTGGGATTACAGGCATGAGCCACCGAACCTGCTTAGTTCTTTAGTTACACATTTGTCATAGCTGTTCAAATGTAGTTTGATTTTTCAACCTTTTTTGTTTTATTTTCTTTCATGATGCAGTCCAAATTCAAATGATTTGTACTTTGAAGATTGACATGATTTGAAATCTTGCCCATTACTGTTTTGTCCCTTACACTTAAAATGTGGTATACTTTCAGTTAATTAGCAAATATTTATTGAATACCTTTCAAAATAAAAGAATTGGGGCCGGGCGCGGTGGCTCACGCCTGTAATCCCAGCACTTTGGGAGGCCGAGGCGGGCGGATCACGAGGTCGAGAGATCGAGACCACGGTGAAGCCCCGTCTCTACTAAAGATACAAAAAATTAGCCGGGCGCAGTGGCGGGCGCCTGTAGTCCCAGCTACTCGGGAGGCTGAGGCAGGAGAATGGCGTGAACCCGGGAGGCGGAGCTTGCAGTGAGCCAAGGTCGTGCCACTGCACTCCAGCCTGGGTGACAGAGCGAGACTCCGTCTCAAAAAAAAAAAAAGAGAGAATTGGAAGCAACTAAGGTAGAGAACGAACGGCAGGAGCATGAAAGAGCAATTTTAGTTGATATAGACAGAATGTGCAGGATGTAAATAGATCCAGCAGAGGTGGTAGGCAATGTCCCTTGGGAGAGAACTTCCACGGAGTTGAAGCAATGTGTGCAGGGAAAAGAACATCAACTTGCGCTCAGACATGTGGTTGTCGTTCAACCTGGGCACTTGGGACCTACAAGTGGGGGCACTTGGGACCTACACCATCCGGTTACCATCCAGCTCCCTCACAGTCTCCACTCCTCCAGTTTCTTTCAATAACCCTTTAACTCTGCCTCTTTTCTCAGAGGGCAGAGGGTGGGTCCCCACAAGTGACAATGGAGGATTGGCTAGGCATGCTTCTTCCTAAACAATTACATTTGTCAAAAATTGATAAAGTCTACTGTGACACTCAAAAAAACAACAAAATGCCTCTTTGCTATTTTTTCCTTTCTTTATAGTGTAGTATGAGGGTAGAATTCATACTGTTTTCTTAGAGGTAGAGAAGGGTAATGGGTCCAAGGAAACACAGGTTGGCAAAGGAAACAAGCAAGCATCTTTATTGATATCTTGAAATTGTCTCCTACTGCAGTTGCAAAGAATACAGATACCGTGCCTAGCACATAGTGCATTTAATAATGTGTACCTGTGTTTCATAATCTTGAAAATACCAGCTGAGTTTGTGTGAAAAGTAAACAGAAGTAAGGACAGATTTTTAAGGATGCAACTTCCCACTTGGTAGCTCAGTGATCACTGGATGTCCCTCCAGTTTGTCTTGCAGTTTTTCTAGCTTATTACTGGTAACACATCCTTCCAAGTGCTAAGGCTGAGAACCTTGATGTCTTCCTCAAGTACTTTCTTTTTCACTCCATATCCAATTTGTCAGCGAATTCTGTTGTCCCTACCTTCAAAATAGATCAAGATTCTGTGTATTTTTTTTAACCACATCAACTGCTACCATGCTAATCTAAGCTGCATCATCTGTCCTGGGGTTGGTTCCAATAGCCTACCAAATGGTCTTTGTGCTTTCAGCCTTTTAAAATCAGTTTTATGCTCCACAGTGTGATCCTATTGAAACTTGTTAGTTCATGTTATTCCTGTGTTCAAAATGACTTCCCATCTAACACAGAGGAAAAGCCTAGCCCTTACTATAGACTGCAGGGCTTTCTACAACCCACTATCTCATCACCATTATTTCCTTAACTTCTTCTCCTGGGATAACCCCTTTTCCTTGTTCAGCATTAGCCACACTAACCTCCTGGCTGTATTTCAAACATACCAGCCTTTCTCTCACCTCAAGGGCTTTTTTTCTTGCTCCTCCTCTCTATCTGCTTGGCTCCTGTCCTATTCTCCTTTAGGTCTCTGTTTAAACATTACCTTCTCAATGAGGCCTTCTTGGTAAGCTGATGGAAATGGATTCCTATCCCCTATGTCCTCAGCACTTTCTCTCTCTTCCCTGCTGTATTTTTCCCTGTAAGGTTTATCACCACTATTATGGTTTAAATATTTGCCCCTCCAAATTTCATGTTGAAATGTGATCCCCAGTGTTGGAGGTGGGCCTAGTGGGAGGTGTTTGGGACATGAGGGCAGGTCTCTCGTGAATGACTTGGTGCCATCCTTGTGGTAATGAGTGAATTCTCACTCTATTCGTTCACACAAAAGCTGGTTGTTCAAAAGAGCCTGGCATGTCTATTGCTGTCTCTTGCCACGTGACACGCCTGCTCCCCCTTTACCTTCCTGCATGATTGTAAGCTTTCTGAGGCCTCACCAGAAGCAGGTGCTGCTACCATGCTTCCTGTATAGCCATGAGCCAAATAAACCCCTTTTCTATATAGATTACCCAACCTCAGGTATTTCTTGATAGCAAAAAAAATGGACTAAGACCACTACTTTTTATGATTCACATTTTATTTATTATCCATGTATTCCCATTAGAATGAAAGCTTCGTGAGGGCAGTTATTTTGTTACTGTCTTCTCCACTACAAAATTTTTAGCCCTAAGATGAGTTTTTGACATACTGTGAACCTTCAACAAATATTTGTTGAATGGATGAACAAATGACTAAGTTATAACTAACTGCCAGACTATATGCACTTATCTATAACAAGCAGAAGCAGACAAGCTTTTTGGGCAGGGTTCACATTCATACACATGTTTTAGGAGGTTTGCTATGCTATCAGTGTCCACGTTGGATTAGAAGAATGAGAAAGTAGAGGCTTGAAGATTAGTTAGGCTGAACAAGAAAAGGCAAAGGTCTAAATTGAAATGGTGACAGTGGGACCTGGTGTGGGGGTTGTTTGTTGTGTGAGAGACACTCAGAGGAAGAATCCCTGCTATCTGAGAATTTCAGGAGTAGAAGATATTGGATTAGAGGTAGAGAAAGTTGCAAAGGTGAGTTGTAGTTCTACTTTTTTTGAGAGAATGTGGTAAAAAAGACAGTAATGGAGATAGGATAATTTAGGAAGAAAAAGTCATTTGAAAGGGAAAAATGTAGATGACTTTGTTTCGTTTTTAAGTTTAAAAAGATTTTGGTACCATTTAAAATTTTGTATATGTACAGTTCAGTGGCATTATATGAATTCACATTGTTGTGCAACCATCACGACTGGCCATCAATCTCTAAAATATTTTGATTTTCTCATACTGAAACTCTGCATCAATTAAACAACAACTCCTTATTCCCTACTCCCTCCCGCCCCTGGAAGCCACCATTCTACTTTCTATCTCTATGAATTTGACTATTCTAGGTACCTTGTATAAGTGGAATCGTACAGCATTTGTTCTGTTGTATTTGTCTTATTTCACTTAGCATAATAGCTTCAAGGTTCATCTATGTTGTAGCATGTGTCAGAATTACATTCCTTTTTAAAGCTGAATATTCCATTGTAGGTACTGCATATACCACATTTGTTATCTATTCATTGTTCATGGACATGGACATTAGGTTTTCACCTTTTGGCTATTGCGAATGATGCTGCTATGAACATTGGTATACAAATTTCTGTTCGAGTCCCTGCTTTCACTTCTTTTGAGTAAACAGCCAGAAGTGGAATTGCTGATCCTATGGTAATTTTATGTGTAATATTTTGACTTTGGTTTTAGACATACTGTATTTGAGGTGGTGGACAGTATAGTAGTTAGGACAGGAGCATGGGTGAGAACAATTATAGCCAGAGATTTCACTTCAGAAAACCTGACAAATGAGATGGTTGAAGAGGTGAGAATGGATTAATTTATAGGGGGAGAAAGAAAAGAGTTGAACCAAGATTGTAGGAGGAGAAGGAGCTAGTGGAGCCAGTCAATGGGATAGAAAAGGAGCAATCAGAGTTAGGAATAGAACCCCAAGTGTTGATATATACTTAGCTCAAACTCATCCATATTCATTGAACACTCTTACTTGAACTTCTTTTTTTGGATGAATAAATGTCTACTTAAGAATGATATTACTTTCAAGAGTTTGGGTGTTGTAGGTCACAAATCACTACTGTATGTTGAATTTCTGAGACATAAATGCTTTTTAAAAACATCCTAGAAACAGTAAAACAGCAGAGAATTTCCATATTCCTTATTTGGTTGTTCTCCATTTCCTGTTTCGCGTTGGTAATTTCCAGTTTCTTTTCTTTTCTCCACCGTTTATTGAAGTATGGCATACATTAAGAAAAGTGTACAAATCAAGTGTGCACAACTCAATGAACTCTCAGATATTACATATACTGGAGTAACCAACCCCAAGATCAAGAAACAGCGTTGTACTCACCCCAGTGATTCCCTTCATGCCCCCACTTACTTAATATCTCCAAAACCCTTTCTAGCACTGTAGATTAATTTTGCTGTTTTGAACCTTATATAAGTAGAATCATGCAGTATATACTATCTGTGTCTGGATTCTTTAATTACATATGGTGTTCATGAAATGCAATATTTATCAATACTGTTGTGGGTTGTTGTAGTATATTTTCACTGTGTGCTTTTACACAATTTACTTGTTCATTCTCATGTCAGTGGGCATCTGGGTAGTTTCAAGTTTGGGGCTATTATGAATAATACTACTGTCAACATCCTCACAGTTTCTTATAAAACTAGGAATTTCGCATGTTATAGTCACCTCTTTAAAACTGCCTTTGCTTACTTCATTTAAGCGCCTTTTCTGCCAAGTGCCTTCCCACCCACTTAATTATCTTCATTGTTAATACAAAATATATTTTCCTTAGTATTAGCTTTGAAAGTATAAAGTGCCCCAAGGAATTGGGCTTCTTTAAAAAAACCTGTGTCTTCTTGTATTAAAATTTTCCTTTAAAGCATTTATTTTAATTTTTCTCAGCTATCCAGATTAGTCTGGACAGTCTTAAATGCACATGAACCTGTCAAAATTCTTCATCTCTTAATGAGGTGAATTGTTCAACCTTGAAATAAATATTTAAATTTTGGCACCATGATGAGTCAGAGAAAAAAATAGCTCCCATATACTTAATGCAGATATGTTATCAAACTTATATTATTTACACAGTAATAAAAGGAAATTGAGATAACAAAAAGTACATTATGATATTTTATACTTTTTTTCTTTTTAGACAACAGTCTGCTTTGGTATAAAAATGAACATTAGTAATTGAAAATTGATGACAAATTTTATCAATCTGGCTATTTCATAATTAAGTTGAAATCTGCTATGTTTAACAAAGATGCATAATACATTTTATATGTTTGTATGTGTCTGTGTTTGTGTGTGTGTATATATATATATTTGTCTATCTGTCAACATACTCATTGAAACATTCTTTACAGAAAGAACAATAGAAGACCACGAACTGGTGATTGAAGTGCTATCCAACTGGGGGATAGAAGAAGAAAACAAACTATACTTTAGAAAAAATTATGCCAAATATGAGTTCTTTAAAAACCCAATGGTAAGTGAAATCCCTCTTAATAGTTACGGAAAATAAATGAACCCGTTAAATTTTACGGGAAGAAGATAGTCACTATAAATAAAATAGTCCTATTTGGTAAATTGTAGATGAAGACTCTGGTCCTTTGAAATTATACCCATATTTCTTATGCTAACAATGATGAGTGAACATTATACACAGAAGTTCAGATACACAGGTGTAAAACTTTTTAAAGCCATATTGGTAAAGTCTGAATTGAGATGAATTTGGTTTATTTAATTTAAAAGTATTAGGAAACCTAGTTTTGCCTTTTGTGAAAAGGAAACAATTATACATTTGATGTGGGAAATGAATTTTTATAGGTTCTCAAACAGATTAAGAACAAGTGTTAAGCAAAATATTATATCTTAACACTTTCTACAGAATTTAGGAAATTTAAATAGCTTTCTAAAGTAAAAGCAGACTAATGATTGTTGAGAGTATTATAAATTAGCCAGAAATTAAGATTGACGTGAATCTTCCTATTCCAAATTATTTTGTTTTTGGTGCAGTAATTTTTGAACTAAGTAGAAGTGAGATAAAGACCAGTGCATTATCTAGTAAATACTACTTTCATTGTAGTTCTCTTTAAAAGAAAATAAATGTATGTCACATTCTAATGAAGACTAGGGATCTAGAAAAGTCAGAATAGCCTCTGGGCTCATTATTTTAAATTGTTTTTGTCTCTGCAGCTGAAGCGTATTTTTACACTAAGTTTTGGATGATAATTGGATTGAAATGATTCTTTATGAAAAATATATGATACACACCATAATAGAATATTTTCAAACCCTGAAAGACCTCTCACGTTCTCTTTTATCTTAACCTATTAATAGAAACATAATGGGATGATCTTTGGCAAAGAAAATTAGTCCTAATAAAAATTAAATACATTCAAATGTGAAGAGAAAGTGTTTTTTTTGTTGTGAGTCTTTATTAAAGACAAGAATTTAAAAAGATATATTTAAAGAAATATTGTTCAATGCTTGTTTTTTATTTATTTTTTATTTAAACAAGGCTGGACATTTGTTTTGTGGACCTATTGCAGTGGTTCTTAACTGGGGGGTGATTGGACAATGTCTGGACACATTTTGGGGTGTCACAACTGGCAGTGGGGAGGAGGGCTGCTAGTGAGCAGAGGATAGGAATGCTCTAAACATCTATAATTTGCAGGAGTGCCCCTCTCAACACAGAATTATTAGACCAAAATGTTAGTAGAACTGCTGTTGAAAAACCCTGTCCTAGAGGAAATATAGTAGAATATATTTTCCCAAACTTGTCTAATCGTAAAATTTACTGAGGGGAGAGTGCTTATTAAAAACACAGAATCCAGGACTTGCCTGGCCCTACTGAATCAGAAACTCCAGGAATGAGGCCTGGGAATTCCTATTTTAAACAACTGCCCTAGGTGAATTTTATGATTAAAAAGTTTGGAAAAATGGTAGGAAGAAAGAACTGGACTTTTAGCTCCCCAGCCCAATTTAAGTCCTGACCTCCACTGTGTTGTGGGCTATGACCTTGGGCATACCCTAAACTTTGTACTTCTATGAGCCTTTTCCTTGTAAAATGGAATGGATAGTCCTTTTGACCTGATAGGCTGGTTGCAGGACTCGGGAATAAGATGTGGGAGCAAGCACATTGTCAACTTCAGGGCAGTGTTTTATAACTCCAGATACTTGAATCCATCCACATCAGCATTATCTGGGGGCATTTGCTCATCTTTGCGCCCAACTCCAGACATTCTCATTAAGGTACCTATGAGTAGAGTCTAAGGACGGGCATTTTCAAAAGCACTTTTGGGTGAATTTTAGTCACACCAGTTTAAAGAACTTTTGCTTTTGATTACTATATTGGTCATAATTGAATCTTTTCTAGCATGAATTTTGTGATAATTTAACTGTGTCTTTTTGACAGTATTTTTTTCCAGAGCATATGGTATCTTTTGCAACTGAAACCAATGGTGAAATATCCCCCACACAGATTTTGCAGGTAAAATATATTTTTATTAACATATATAAATAGTAGCATAATGAAGGAAAACTTTTAAGTCCTTTTTTATACATGCCCAGATTTTGAAAAGTTATGCTTTGAATCATTATTAATATTTTTTGCTGGAGGTAAAACTAAAAAAAAAATGCACCCAGGTAAAGAATGTCCTAAATCAATAAAGCTCTTTAACAATATTCTTCTTCCCAGTTTTAGCCAATTGTCAAAGGATTTTACATATTTAAAAATGTGTGTCTTAAAAGGAAACTTGCAATTTTGTTCTGTGATGTGTGTAAATATTATGTTAGTCTTTAGAAAAATCAAAATTCTTTGTAAAATACAGATATTTTACCAATAGATACTCAGTATCAGCTTTCATAATAAACACCCTCAATCCTATTTGTAATAAAATGTTTAGCAAATAAATGAAAGGAGATAAAAGATACAGGATGCAAATGTATTCACTAGCGTTTGTAATAGCTGTTATGGAAATCCTTGCATAGAATTGTGAAATATTCTTAGCTGAATTAAGAATACTAGTTATCTAATTAAAAATCTCCTTATTTTTGTGTCTATTGGACTCATTTCTTCCAAACTGGCAGTGGCTTGAAATGGTTATTTTCAAAGACATTGTCAGTACAATAAATGAATAATTTCAGTTATTTTCTTTAATTTTTGATAGATTTGTAGATTTTACATCAGAAGCTCTACAGTTGTTTTTTACAGGTTAATGTTGAGCAATGTCTTTATAATGGTTGCTGTTTGAGCTCAGCCCCATGCATCCCCAAACCCACTCAGTATTCTCTGATCTTTAATGAAGACAACTTTTAATATTTCCAGTATTGTTTGACCTTAAAAATATTAGGTTGGCAGAGCTATCATGGATTTTTCTGTGGGCTTTTTAATAGGTTATATTTCATTTTTGTGCTTCAGAATATTTTTGAAACATGATTAGTCCCCAGAGATTTTTCTAAAAGCTGCTTCTGTGCTCCTGGGTTTTTACAGAGACACCCCGTCAAAATGTTAGGTAAATGGCAGCAGCAGCTGTGCCCCAGGACTTTCAGATCTCAGCCCTCTGAATGCTTCACCACTGTATTACAACACAGTGGTGGGATGGAGTTTTTATTCCACCTCCTTTTGCAAGTCTTCCTGTAGCACAGTTATGTTGCTTTAATGTTAAATTATAAAAACAAGAAAAATCATAGGCTTTGGAATCAGATAGTCCTGCATGTGCCCCTGACCTCTTCTCTCCACTGAGGCAATGTTTCCACTTTTTAAAAGGTTTCTTCTTTTTCTAGTGTGACCTCTATGACTCTCTTTTTAAAATTTAATTGGTTTGGTTTAATCACTTGGAAAGCACTCAAACTAAAAAACCTACTTGCCTGTTTTGCATGTCAATTAATTAATATCTGTGTCTCATTAAATTAAATTTCTTTTAGTAATTTACTTTAAAAAACATAAGTATCTACTATCAGCATTTCCTTTAGTAGCCTTTTAAAATGTGTTACACTATTTTAGTTAATAAATTCCCTTATTTCAAATTTTTTCCATTTGTTTATTCAGAGGGATTTCTATTTTCTTTTTTTTTTTTAATGAGACACTAATGCATTTCCACTGTCTTATTAAGGATGCTGAGCACAACCACTCAGTTGAGCTGTTCCTTTTCATTCTCATTTTCTTGACCAACACATGCCCACTGTCTCAATGAATTATTACCACGTAACAAACTATTCCAAGCCTTTGTGGTTTAAAGTATCCATTTACATTTTGCCAACAATTTGTGGGACAGGCATCTGGGAAGAGTTAGCTGGGTGGGTCATCTCTGAGGCACGTTGACTCAGTGTTGGGGATTGAAGGTCCCCTTCTAAGAGAGTTTTTTCACTGCATGTCGTTTGACACTCCTTGGTGTCTCTCTCTCTCTCTCCCCTGTTTTCCCCCACTTACTGTCTCTCTCTGTCTGTCTCATGTCTCATCCTGCAGGGCTTTTCCAGTTGCATTGGACTTCTTACCTGTGATGGTCTCAGGGTAGTCACATTTCTTATGTGACAGCTGGATTCCAAGGGCCAAGTCACGAAAATCACCAGGCTAGTTAGGGACTACACCTAGAACTGGCAAAGGGTCGCTTCCACATATTGTATGGGTCAAAGCAGTGATAGGCTTGCTCGCATTCAAGGGAGTGGAGAAAGACAAAGACTCCACCTTTTTGTGATTCAGTGGCAAGATGACATTACAGAAGAGCATGTAGGATGGAAGACATTGTTGCTGTCCTCCTTGGAAAACATGACCTGCCACATCCACCCACAACTGAGAACCATAGATGACAAAGGAGAGATAGTTTTGTTTGCTTTACCCGCCTCAAGGAGGTGAACTTGGCTCAACTTCCTGCTTCACAATTGAAGTCAGGATTGTGGTCTTACTTATACCATAATGAAGTTAATAGGTAAACCTGTAATCTCAGGGAAAACCATGGAAAACGATGTAAAGTATATCAGGACTTAACGCTATAGATGACGTCCAACTTTTTGAATGGACATTCAATTAGCTGATAATTTTGGTAGTTAGATAACTATGTACTATCACTCAGAATGTACATTTTGTGAACTCATTTTCATTTGAAACATCTCAGGTTTTTGAAAGACTCTGATTTATTTTCTGTGTGTGTATGTGTGTGTGTATATATACACACACACAGAGATAGAAAGAGAGAGAGAGAGAGAGAAGAGAGAGAGATATACCAAGGACTATCAAAGCAATGCAGTACACACAAACACATAGTTAATTACCGTAATGTTATATGTTATGATCCTGTGTGATTTTTACATGTTTATATTTGAAATCTTAATATGATTAGTATAAGGTTACCATATCATTGATTTAATCATAGTTTGAAAATATATGAATTTTCTTTCAGATGTTTCTGAGTTCAAGCACATATCCTGAAATTCATGGTTTCTTACATGCGAAAGAACAGGGGAAGAAGTCTTGGAAAAAAATTTACTTTTTTCTAAGAAGATCTGGTTTATATTTTTCTACTAAAGGAACATCAAAGGTAAATTGAAGTATCCATGATGTGTTATGACTGACATATTAAGCTGTAAGTTAAAACACGTTTACTTTGTTGTATTTATTACTTTATTACTTGATGTCAAAGGTTGGTCTTTGATTTTCTTGATTTAAAACGTTTGCCTTGATTATTTAAACACTACTCAGCTTTACTTCACACTGGTTTCAAAGTAGTATTTTGATGGAGTCTGGATACTCTTATTTCATTACAACATATGTTACTCCTTTGTCCTCACTCTGAATTCACTCCTTTCTCCTCATCCTTGGCTTCAGAGTTTGAAGCCTGATGTAGTGTATACCTTTTCTTTTTACCCCAGGTCATACTGCTGATCTTGTCTACTTCTGAATCTCTGTTGATCAACATCAACAGAACAGAACAGTTAATAATAGAACAGTTAATAAAATGTCTCATCTGAGTCATTTATTGCTCTTTTATTATTGATTGATGGATTTATTTCAATAGGTTTTTAAGGAACAGGTAGTGTTTGATTACCTGAATAAGTTCTTTAGTGGTGTTTTCTGAGAGTTTGGTGCACCCATCAACAGGCAGAATACACTCTACTCATTGTATAGTCTTTTATCCTTCACCCCCTCCCACCTTTTCCCTGAGTCCCCAAAGTCCATTGTATCATTCTTATTCCTTTGCATTCTCATAGCTTAGCTTCCACTTATGGGTGAGAACATATGATTTTTGGTTTTACATTCCTGAGTTACTTCACGTAGGATAATGGTCTCCAGTTCCATCCAGGCAGCTGGGAATGCCATTATTTCATTCCTTTTTATGGTTCCATGGTCTGTCTGTCTATCTATCTATCTATCTATCTATCTATCTATCTATCTATCTATCTCACAATTTCTTTATCCACTTGTTGATTGATGGGGATTTGGGCTGGTTCCATATTTTAGCAATTGTGAATTGCGCTGCTATAAACATGCATGTGCAAGTTATCTTTTTCATATAATGACTTCTTCTGGGAAGATACCCAGTAGTGGGATTGCTGGATCAAAATGTAGTTCTACTTTTAGTTCTTTAAGGAATCTCCACACTGTTTTCCAAAGTGGTTGTACTAGTTGACATTCCCACCAGCAGCATAAAAGCATTCCCTTTTCACCACATCCACACCAACATCTACTGTTGTTTGACTTTTTTGATTATGGCCATTCTTGCAGGAGTAAGGTGGCATCACATTGTGATTTTGATTTGCATTCCCTTGATCGTTAGTGATGTTGAGTATTTTTTTCATATGTTTGTTGGCCATTTGTATATCTTCTTTTGAGAGTTTTTTATTGATGTCTTTAGCCTACTTTTTGATGGGATTCTTTGTTTTTTTTCTTGCTGATTTGTTTGAGTTCCTTGTAGATTCTGGATATTAGTCCTTTATCAGATGTAGAAATTGCAAATATTTTCTCCTGCTCTGTGAGTTGTCTGTTTACTCTGATGAGTGTTTCTTTTGCTGTGCAGAAGCTTTTAGTTTAATTAAGTCCTATCTATTTATCTTTGTTTTTGTTTCATTTGATTTTGGGTTCTTAGTGGGGAGGTCTTTCCCTAAGCCAATATCTAGAAGGGTTTTTCTGATGTTATCTTCTAGAAAATTTCGTGGCTTCAGGTCTTAGATTTAAGCCTTTGATCCATCTTGAGTTGATTTTTGTATAAGGTCAGAGATAAGGATCCACTTTCATTCTTGTGTGACTTGCCAGTTATCCCAGCACCATTTGTTGACTAGAGTGTCCTTTTTCCCACCTTTTTTTTGTTTGCTTTGTCAAAGACCAGTTGGCTGTTAAGTATCTGGCTTTATTTCTGTATTCTGTTCCATTCATCTATGTGCCTATTTTTATACCAGTACCTTGCTGTTTGGGTGACTATGGCCTTGTAGTATAGTTTGAAGTTGGGTAATGTGATGCCTCCAGGTTTGTTCTTTCTGCTTAGTCTTGCTTTGGTTATGCAGGCTCTTTTTTGGTTCCATACAAATTTTAGGATTTTTTTTGTTTAGTTCATTGAAGAACGATGATGGTATTTTGATGAGAATTGCGTTGAATTTCTAGATTGCTTTTGGCAGTATGGTCATTTTCAAAATATTGATTCTGCCCATCCATGAGCATGGGCTGTGTTTCCATTTGTTTGTGTCATCTATGATTTATTTCAGCAATGTTTTGTAGTTTTCCTTGTAGAGTTCTTTCACCTTCTTGGTTAGGTATATTCCTAAGTAGTTTATTTTATTTTTTTTACAGCTTTTGCAAAAGGGATTGAGATCTTGATTTGATTCTCAGCTTGGTCACTGTTGGTGTATAACAGAGCTATTGATTTCTGTATGTTAATTTTGTATGCTGAAACTTTGCTTAATTCATTTATCATTTCTAGGAGTTTTTTGGGGGAATCTTTAAAGTTTTCTAGGTATACGATCCTATCATCTGTAAACGATGACAGTTTGACTTCCTCTTTACCAGTTTAGATGCCCTTTATTTCTTTTTCTTGTCTGATTGCTCTGGCTAGGACTTTCAGTACTATGTTGAATAGAACTGGTGAGAGTGAGCATCCATTTTTTGTTCCAGTTCTCAGGGGGAATGCTTTCAACCTTTCCACATTCAGTATAATGTTGGCTGTGGGTTTGCCATAGATGGCTTTGATTACTTTAAAGTATGTCCCTTCTATGCCAATTTTGCTGAAGTTTTTAATCATAAAGTGTTGCTGGATTTTGTCTAGTGCATTTTCTGCATCTATTGAGAGGAACGTGTGATTTTTGTTCTAAATTCTGTTTATGTGGTGTATCACATTTATTGACTTGCATATGTTAAATTATCCCTCCATCTCTGATATATAACCCACTTGATCATGGTGGATTATGTTTTCAATATGCTGTTGGATTCGGTTGGCTAGTATTTTGTTAAGGATTTTTGCATCTATGTTCATCAGGGCTATTGGTCTGTAGTTTTCTTCTTTTGTTATGTCCTTTCCTGGTTTTGGTATTGGGGTGATAGTGGCTTCATAGAATGATATAGGGGTGATTCCCTCTTTCTCTGTCTTGTGGAATAGTGTCAATGGGATTGGTACCAGTTCTTCTTTGAATGTCTGATAGAATTCAGCTGTGAATCCATCTGGTCCTGGACTTTTTTTTTGTTGATCATTTCTTTTATTACCATTTTAATCTCACTGCTTGTTATTGGTCTTCTCAGTGTTTTTATGTCTTCCTGGTTTAATCTAGGAGGGTTATCTTTCCAGAAATTTATCCATCTTCTCTAGGTTTTCTAGTTTATGTGCATAAAGGTGTTCATAGTAGCCTTGAATGATCTTTTGTATTTCTCTGGTATTGATTGTAATATCTCCTGTTTAAATTCTAATTGACCTTATTTGGGTCTTCTCTCTTCTTTTCTTGGTTAATCTTGGCTAATGGTCTATCAATTTTATTTATCTTTACAAAGAACCAGCTTTTGTTTCGTTTATCTTTTGTATTGTTTTATTTGTTTCAATTTTATTTAGTTCTGCTCTGATCTTTGTTATTTCTTTTCTTCTGCTGTGTTTGGGTTTGGTTTGTTCTTGTTTCCCTAGTTCCTTGAGGTGTGACCTTAGGTTTCCTATTTGTGCTCTTTTAGACTTTTTGATGTCGGCATTTAAGGCTATGAACTTTCCTCTTAGCACTGCCTTTGCTGTATCCCAGATGTTTTGATAGGTTGTGTCACTATCATTGTTCGGTTCAAAGAATTTTTTCATTTCTATCTTGATTTCATTATTGATCTAACACTCATTCTGGAGCAGGTAATTTAATTTCCATGTATTTGCATGATTTTGAGGTTTCCTTTTGGAGTTGATTTCCAATTTATTACACTGTGTTCTGAGAGAGTACTTGAAATAATTTCAATTTTTAAAAATTTATTAAGACTTGTTTTGTGGCGTATCATATGGTCTATCTTGGAGAATGTTCTGTGTGCTGATGAATAGAATGTATATTCTGCAGTTGTTGGGTAGAATGTTCTGTAAATATCTGTTAAGTCCATTTGTTTTAAGGTATGGTTTAAATCCACTGTTTCTTTGTTGACCTTCTGTCTCAATGACCTGTCTAGTGCAGTTAGTGGAGTATTAAAATCCCCCACTGTTATTGTGTTGCTGTCTATCTCATTTCTTTACATCTAGTAGAATTTGTTTTATAAATTTGGGTGCTCCAGGATTAGGTGCATAGGTATATTTAGGATTGTGATTTTTTTCCTACTGGACAATTCCCTTTATCATTATATAATGTCTCTCTTTGTCTT
The DNA here is from genome assembly GCF_028885655.2 of Pongo abelii. Taxonomy (NCBI): domain Eukaryota; kingdom Metazoa; phylum Chordata; class Mammalia; order Primates; family Hominidae; genus Pongo; species Pongo abelii. The sequence goes on along the minus strand of NC_071996.2, from coordinate 67,063,346 downwards.
TTTTAACTGCTGTTTCTTTAAAGTCTGTTTTGTCTGATATAACGATAGCTATTCCTGCTCTCTTTTGGTGTCCATTTGCATGGAATGTTTTTTCCACCCCTTTACCTTAAGTTTATGTGAGTCCTTATGTGTTATGTGAGTCTCTTGAAGACGGCAGATACTTGGTTGGTGAATTCTTATTTATTCTTCCATTCTGTATCTTTTAAGTGGAACATTTAGGCCATTTACAGTCAATGTTAGTATTGAGATGTGAGGTACTGAGGTACTATTCTATTCATTGTGCTATTTGTTGCCTGAATACCTTGTTTCTTTTTTCATCGTGTTTTTGTTTTATAGGTCTTGTGAGCTGTGAGCTTTATTCTTTTTTTGTAAGATGGTGATATGGTTTGGCTGTGTCCCTAACCAAATCTCATCTTGAATTGTACTGTCATAATTCCCACGTGCTGTGTGTGGGACTCGGTGGGAGATAATTGAATCACGGGAGCAGGTCATTCCCATGCTATTCTCGTGATAGTGAATAAGTCTCACAAGATCTGATGATTTTATAAAGGGGAGTTTCCCTGCACAAGTTCTCTTGTCTACTGCCATGTGAGATGTGCCTTTCACCTTCTGCTGTGATTGCGAGGCCTCCCCAGCCATGAGGAACTGTGAGTCCATTAAACCTTTTTCTTTTGTAAATTGCCCAGTCTCATGCTGATAAAGTATGTCTTTATCAGCAGCATGAAAACAGGCTAACACAGATGGAGTCTTGCTCTGTCACCCAGACTGGATTGCAGGGGCACCGTCTCGGCTCACGCAACCTCCACCTATCGGGTTCAAGTGATTCTTCTGCCTCAGCCTCCCAGATAGCTGGGATTACAGGCAAGGACCACCATGCCAGGCTAATTTATGTATTTTTAGTAGAGACAGGGTTTCACCATGTTAGCCAGGCTGGTCTCAAAATTCTGCCCTCAAGTGATCCACCTACCTTGGCATCCCAAAATGCTGAGATTTATTCTTTAAAGAGGTTCTATTTTGGTGTATTTTGAGGATTTGTTTCGAGATTTAGAGCTCCTTTTAGCAGCTCTTGTAGTGCTGGCTTGGTAGTGGCGAATTTTTTTTTTTTTTTCTTTTATTATTATTATTATTATACTTTAGGTTTTATGGTACGTGTGCGCAATGTGCAGGTAAGTTACATATGTATACATGTGCCATGCTGGTGCGCTGCACCCACCAACTCGTCATCTAGCATTAGGTATATCTCCCAATGCTATCCCTCCCCCCTCCCCCCACCCCACAACAGTCCCCGAAGTGTGATGTTCCCCTTCCTGTGTCCATGTGTTCTCATTGTTCAGTTCCCACCTATGAGTGAGAATATGCAGTGTTTGGTTTTTTGTTCTTGCGATAGTTTACTGAGAATGATGATTTCCAATTTCATCCATGTCCCTACAAAGGACGTGAACTCATCATTTTTTATGGCTGCATAGTATTCCATGGTGTATATGTGCCACATTTTCTTAATCCAGTCTATCATTGTTGGACATTTGGGTTGGTTCCAAGTCTTTGCTATTGTGAATAATGCGGCAATAAACATACGTGTGCATGTGTCTTTATAGCAGCATGATTTATAGTCCTTTGGGTATATACCCAGTAATGGGATGGCTGGGTCGAATGGAATTTCTAGTTCTAGATCCCTGAGGAATCGCCACACTGACTTCCACAAGGGTTGAACTAGTTTACAGTCCCACCAACAGTGTAAAAGTGTTCCTATTTCTCCACATCCTCTCCAGCACCTATTGTTTCCTGACTTTTTAATGATTGCCATTCTAACTGGTGTGAGATGGTATCTCATTGTGGTTTTGATTTGCATTTCTCTGATGGCCAGTGATGGTGAGCATTTTTTCATGTGTTTTTTGGCTGCATAAATGTCTTCTTTTGAGAAGTGTCTGTTCATGTCCTTCGCCCACTTTTTGATGGGGTTGTTTGTTTTTTTCTTGTAAATTTGTTTGAGTTCATTGTAGATTCTGGATATTAGCCCTTGTCAGATGAGTAGGTTGTGAAAATTTTCTCCCATTTTGTAGGTTGCCTGTTCGGTAGTGGTGAATTTTTTCAGCATTTGTTTGTCTGGAAAAGACTGCTTAGTTTTGCTGGATACAAAATTTTTGGCTGATAATTATTTTGTTTAAGGAGACTAAAGATAGGGCCCCAATCCCTTCTAGCCTGTAGTATTTCTGCTGAGAAATTTGCTGTTAATCTGGTAGGTTTTCTTTCTTTTTTTTTTTTTTCTTTGAGTCTCACTCTGTTGCAAGGCTGAAGTGCAGTGGCGTGATCTCCACTCACTGCAACCTCTGCCTCCCAGGTTCAAGTGATTCTCCTGCCTTAGCCTCTCAAGTAGCTGGGATTACAGGCGCACGCCACCATGGTAGGTTTTCTTTTATAGGTTACCTGATGCTTTTGCCTCATAGCTCTTAAGATTTTTTCCTTTGACTTGGCTTTGGATAACCTGATGACTATTTCCCTAGGTGATAATTTTTGTGATTAATTTCCCAGGTGTTCTTTGAGCTTCTTGTATTTGGATGTCTAGATCTCTAGCAGGCCGGAGAAGTTTTCTTTGATGATTCCCTCAAATATGTTTTCCAAACTTTAGATTTCTTTTCTTCCTTGGGAACACCAGTTCTTCTTAGGTTTGGTCATTTAACATAATCCGAAACTTCTTGGAGGCTTTGTTCATCTTTTAAATTATTATTATTTTTGTCTTTGTTGGATTAAGTTGAAAGCCTTGACTTTGAGTTCTGAAGTCCTTTCTTCTACTTGTTTGATTCTATTGTTGAAACTTTCCAGAGCATTTTGCATTTCTCTTAGTGTGTTCTTTATTTCTAAAAGTTGTATTTGGTTTTTTTCATGCTATCTATTTCACTGAAGATTTTTCCCTTCATATCTTGTATCATGGCTTTTTTTTTTTTCACTAAGTTGAACTTCACCTTTCTCTGGTGCCTTCATGATGAGCTTAATAATCAATCTTCTGAATTCTTTTTCTGACAATTCAGAGATTTCTTCTTGGTTTGGATCCATTGCTGGTGAGCTAGTGTCATCTTTTAGGGGTATGAAATAACTTGTTTTGTCATATTACCAGTATTGTTTCTCTGGTTCCTTCTCATTTGGGTATACTATGTCAAAAAGAAGATTTGGGGCTGAAGGGCTGCCGTTCAGATTCTTTTGTCCCACAGGGTGCTCCCTTAATATGGTGCTCTCCCTCTTCCCCTAGGGATGTGGCTTCCTGAGAGCCAAACTGCAGTGAGTGTTATTTCTCTTTCAGATCTAGCCACCCAGTGGAGCTCCTGGGCCCTGGGCTGGTACTGGAGAGTGTCTGCAGAGAGTTCTGATGTGAACCATCTTCAGGTCTCTCAGCCATGGATACCAGCAGCTGCTCCAGTGAAGGTGGCAGGGGAGTGAAGTGGACTCTGTGAGGGTCCTTAGTTGTAGTTTTGTTTACTGTGCTAGTTTTGTGATGGTTGGCCTGCAGCCTGGAGTTGGCGCTGTCAAGAGCATATCAGCTGCAGTAGTACAGGGAGGATCAGGTGGTGGATGGTGCCCTGGAGCACACAAAAGATTATGTCCTTTGTCTTTGGCTACCAGGGCAGGTAGGGAAAGACCATCAGACGGGCCAGGGTTAGGCATGTCTGAGCTCAGACTCTCCTTGGACAGGGCTTGCTGCGGCTGCTGTCGGGGATGGAAGTGTGGTTCTCAGGCCAATGGAGTTATGTTCCCAGGGGGATTATGGCTGCCTCTGCTGCATCATACAGGTTACCAGAGAAGTGGTGGAAAATTGGCAGTTACAGGCCTCACCCAGCTCCTGTGCAGCCCAGAAGTTCAGTTTAGCTCCCTCCATGCCCCACCAACAGCACTGAGTATTTTTCCAGGCAGCAGGTGAACAGGGCTGAGAACTTGCCTCAGGCAACCGGCCTCCCAACTGAGAAGGCAAGCAGGGATTTCAGGTTTTGCACCTCCCCGCCTGCCAAGGCTTCTGTACTGTGTTTGCACTCCTGATTCACCCCCTACCCCAGGTTCTGTCTAGGAAACAATGAGTCAGTTGAAATTGTTACAAAGTTCAGCTGGAATTTTCCTTCTCTCTGTGGTCTTTTCCAAGTTCCTCTGGCAGCCCTCCCCAGGCACCCCTGTGAGACAGTCAGAAAAGGCTTCCCCGGGGACCCAGAGTGCCCACAGGCTCTTCCTGCTGCTTTTTCTACCCTGTATTTCACTCAACTCTAAATTTGTCTCAGCTGTAGGTAATGTCAAATCCTTCTCCTGTGATCTGGACCTTCAGGTTCCCCAGTGAGGGTGTGTGTTCAGGGGTGGACGATCCCCCTTTTCACACTTTGGGTACTCACAGTTTTTTGGCTGTCTTCTGGGGGCCCTGCAGCAGCAATTCATTTCCTTCAAAAGGTCTGTGGATTCTCTTGGCTTTCCTTATATGTTCTTGTAGTTCTTGGAGCAAAAGTTCACAATGTGAGTCTTCTCATGCTATTCCGCAGAGTGGGAGCTGCAAGTTAGTCCTGCCTCCTGTTCCTTTACTTCTCTTTAGTTATTTTGTGTGTGTTATTTTGTCTCCTTACATAAATTGTAAATTCCTAGAGGAAGTTATGATGCTGTCATCAGGGATGAATAGATATATTTATCTACATGCTTCTATGTTTACCCATATAATGGTTACATAGATATACATGTGCAGAAGTTCATATGCACATACATCATCACTTAAACATATATGTGTATTCTACAGTGCTGCCTGGTTTCTGTGTCTAGTCTATGTCCATTATGTTATATAGTCTTTGGCATACAAGTGTTGACATTTTATGCAACGCATTGGTGTCTTTCAAGTAAAAATTCTTTTGAGAGTTTTTATGGGAGGTTATTGTTATTCTATTTTCATGCATCTATAGTTGTCAGTGACAGCACCATTGCTTCTTTATGGGTTAAACTGTCTTTTTTCTCTAGCAATTTTTCAAACATTCTTATAAACTTTGGTGTGCAGTAATTTCCCTGCTATATTACTAGGTGTGTTGAAATATAGTCTGCTAAATCTTGCTTGATTCTCAGCGCATGCATTCAATCTGCAAACTCATCTTTTTATCATACTAGAAATGTACATCCATTATTTATTTGACTACTTCTTTTCCATTCTTGTTATGTGATCTTTTGCATTTGTCTTAGGATTTTCTGTCTTGGCTAGTTATGACTTCAGATGTCCCATGGCTTGTCTCTGCCTTTGTATTCACATGGCCTTCTCCCTTTCTCTCTGTATGTCTCTTATAACAACACTTGTCATTGGATTTTGGGCCCACCTGGATAATCTAGAATAATCTCATCTCAGGATCCTTAACTTAATTATATCTTCAGTGACCCTTTTTCTGAATTAAGGTTACATTTACAATTTCCTGGTATTAGGGCATGGGCATATTTTTGGGGGGGCTACTATTCAACCTACTACAGAAAGCCATTGAAGTGTTTGAACAAGGGAGTGAAATTACCAAAAGAGTATCTTGAGATTAGTTTCATCACAGGGAGCTTAAAAGATCAAAGAGAGAGAGATTGAAAAAGAGAAAAAGAGACTGAAGGGAAGAAGGCAAAGGAGGCAGAGAGGGAGGAGTGGGAAGGAAAGAGAGAGAGAGAAGTAGAGAGAGAGGGAATTGGTTACAGGCACAGATGCTAATTAGATGATCATTTCATTAATCCAGGTGGAAGTGATGCGATCTAACCTAGGACAAGCAGTGAGAGGAGAGTAAAGGAATGGCCACAAGATTAAATGGCAAAAGGCCAGATTTGTGTGGCTGATTGATGTCAAAGAAGAGGAAGCAGTTAAAAATGTTCTTAAAGATAAAATTGGCAATTTAGAAATAGAAAATAAAAATAAACAGGAATAGCATATTTGCTAGAAGGTAACTCTCTTAGAAGACAAATAGTGATCTTAGTTCTGGATATGTTTTATTGAGGATGAAGCAAACAAATGGCAATGCTCAAAACAGCTAACAATGGAGACCAGATGTTTGGGTAATGGTCTTGATAGGAGATATGGAGCTGCAAAATAGTTATACTTGGCTTTTTCCCATATTTTCCCCCAACTGCTCTTGTATAGCTTCCTTCTTTCCCTCATACACAGTTTTCTTTTGTTACTGTTCTTGTGTGTGGGTCTTATGTGTGTGCATGTATTTCCTTGTGGTATAATGCTTCATGAACCACTACCTGGCTACCATCTATGTTTGCTCAAAGCCCTGGGTCTCTACAGTCAGCACGTAGTGAAGCCTGCCAGGCTTGTGTTCTTCCCTCAGGGCAGCAAGTTCCCCCAGTCCCTGGGTTGGTCTAGAGATGCCATATTGGAGCCAGGAACTATAGCCAAAAACCTTGGAAATCAGCTAGGTGTGGTGGCTCACACCTGTAATCCCAGCACTTTGGGAGGCTGAGGCGGGTGGATTACCAGAGGTCAGGAGTTAGAGACCAGCCTGGCCAACATGGCAAATCCCCTTCTCTACTAAAAATACAAAAATTAGCCAGGCGTGGTGGCACAAGCTTGTAATCCCAACTACTCCGGAGGCTGAGGCAAGAGAATCACTTGAACCTGGGAGGCGGAGGTTGCAGTGAGCCAAGATCACACCATTGCCCTCCAGCCTGGGCAACAAGACCGAAACTCTGTCTCAAAAAACAAAAACAAACAAATAAACAAAAAACCTTGGAAATCTACCTGTTGTTCCATTCTACTGTGGCTTAGCTGGCACTCAAACCATGAGACGCAGTCCTTCCCACTCTTCCTCCCACTTTTCACTGGAAGAGGAGCCTCACCCCTGGCCACTATTACTTCAAGTCCCCAGGGAGTACTGCTAGCGACTGCTGATGTTCATCTAAGGCCCAAGGGCTCTTCAGTCATCTTGTGGTGAATGCCACCAGGTCTGGGACTCGCCCTTCATGGTAGTGGACTCCCCTCTGACTCAGAGCATGTCCAGAAATGTCATCCAAGAGCCGAGGCCCAGAACTGGGGACCCCTCAGAACCATCCTGGTGCTCTACCCATCTCTGGCCGAGCTGGAATCGAACATACAAGACAAAGTCTCCTTTACTTTTCCCTCTGTTTTTCTCAAGCAGAAGGAATCTCTCACCATAGTCACCACAACTCGAAATGTGCTGGGTTTCACCTGAAGCCAGCATATCTTAGGATCTATCTTAGGGTCTCTTCCAAGTCCCATGGGTTACTACCTGGATATCACTGCTGGTTCTTCAGGGCCCAAGATCTCTTAGTCAGCAGGTGATGGATCCTGCCAGGACTAGGTTTTTCCCTTCAAGGCAGTGGATTCCCTTCTGGCTCAGGATGTATCTAACAATGTCATCTGGGAGCTACTTTCTGAATGGGGGCCTCACAACTCTGACTGGTGCCCTGTCCTACTGTGGTTAAGCTGGTATCCAAGATGTAAGACAGAATCCTCTTTACTCTTCCCTCTCCTCTCCTCAAGTGGAAGGAGGGGATCTCTTTTTGGAGCCACGAGCTGTGCTGCCTGGGGTTGTGGGAAGGGTAGTGCAAGGACTCCCTTAGCCACCCCAGCTGTTGCTCACTAGCTTGTGTGCCCTCCAAGTGCATGGCTTCCAATCCCAGCTCATCACTAGGACTTGCTTAGGAGTTGCAGTCCTTGCAGCCTAGACTGCCTTTCATGTCGATTTAGGGCCTCAGAGCAGTTTAGTCCGCAGTTGGGAGGCTTGCCAGAACTCGAGTTCTAACTGCTGGGATGGGAGGTTCCCCACTGGTTAGGGCTGGTCTAAATCCTCCCTCCATGGGTAGGTGTCAGCTGAGTTCAGTCCGGTTTTGCTTTCCACTGTGACAGGGCAGCACTGAGTTCAATGCAGTCTCACAGTTACTGTGCTCTCCCTCTCCTAAGTACACAGATTCTTTCTCCTGCTGAGGAACAGGGGAGGGGAGGTACTGACAATTTAAGACTGTCTTTCCTACCTCCTTCAGTGCCTCTTTCAGTGATATGAAGGCCCCAGGGAGTACTGCAGGGACTGCTGATGTTCACTTAAGGCCTAAGGGCTCTCCAGTCATCTTGTGGTGAATGCACCAGGACTGAGACTCACCCTTCGTGGTAGTGGGCTCCCCTCTAAAACCAGATACTGGGAGTGCTCATCTGATTCTGGTTCTTAGGAAGGTGCTTTTTTTTTTGGTGTAGATGTTAAATTTGGTGTTCCTGCTTGTGGGAGGATAGGTAGAGCCTTCTGTTCAACCATCTTGCTCTGCACCTCCTAATGTCATATACGGCATTTCTACCTGGCAAAGAAACCATTTCCTATCCTTTTCTCTGAGGAGGTCTTGATTGGTTTTAGTTCCAAATTTAGTTAACCACTGCTGCAAGTCTTAAAGATGTGGTCATGAATATATTTACAGAGAAATCTCTAAGTACCCTTCTCTCCACCTCCCCATGTCCATACACATGGGGAGATGTACAAATGTACACATACTTATATTTTGCTAACCATGCCAGTTCAACTTCATAGCCTTATAGTACCATAAGCCTATAGCAGTGGTGGAACAAAAATCAAGAGAAAAAAACTCATCATACCTCTTATTGCCTTCCAGTGTTTCTCGAGCTACCTTTTACTCTTGTTTGAATAACTGAACTATATTGACTTCTACGGCATCAGTGGACAGGGATGGTTTTATTCCATCTTACTAGAAATCAAATATTTTTACCAGCAAATTAGTTTCTATCAAGGAATAAGATTTGTAAAGCCAGGGCAATAAGTGTACCTTTCTCTTTCCTCCTACCTTTTTCCAAGGGTCCTATTCTGGATCTTTTTAAAACAATTTTCTTTCCTTTCTTATTCTTCAATGGTGTTAGAAACTACAGTCATTCATTCAATTAAAATGCTTAAGAACAGTGAATACAGAGAAACTCTTGGTCTGCCAGTTATCAGAGGTGGAATAACACCGGTAAATGACAGTGAAAGATTCTTTTGGTTTTCGGATTTGAATGGGGTTGCACGTTTTGCTCAGTGTGTTCTTCTGTGGGGTGTTTTTTTTTTTTTTTTTTTTTTTCCATTGCTTCTCAAATTTTACTGCTTATGAATCACCTGGGATCTTGTTAAAATGCAGATACTGATTCAGGAGGTCTGGGATGAGCCCTGAAAGTTTGCATTTCTAACAAGCTCCCAGGTGATACTGATGCTGCTGGTCTGAGACCACACTACTAGCAGCAAGGTTTTAGAGAACAAATGCATTTTGGTCAGTTTTGATTATACATTCAACCTCAGAATTAAGCACTTCTCCAAGTTATTAACCTATCACAGAATAATATGACCTAGTGATTTCCCATGACCAGTTTTAAATCTCATGGATTTCCCAGAGAAGAAATAGCTGTTCATGATTCCACTTTGCGCTGAAAATCAGAAACATTCCGCTGCCAGCTAATTTCCCTGAACTCATCTATCTGTACAGACTTTCTTTCTTTCCTTTTGTAAAGTTAGAGATTCCTGTAGTTGCTGCTTCCTGTGGTGTATTCCGCTGTACACAAATGTGAGGGATGACTGTGTGAATGGAGCAAGAATCATTGTCTTGTTCTGTTTTATCTTCTTTAACTGCTATGGAAGCTCAAACCAACCTTCTCCCCTTTGTTGAGCTACCATTATTTGAAAGCTGGTTGAGGAATACATTTCCACAACCCAATCTTTGCTAACTTTTTTCTCTCTCAGATTCTTTGAAACGGTGGTTAAAGAGAATCGGAAGTTTAAAACAGGAACTTATTTATATTATATTGGAAGTTAAATTATAAACAAAATTTTCACTTCTCAAATTAAATAAAATTGTATCCAGCTCCTGGTTAATTAAAGATACAGTAACTTAGATTTTTTCTCTCCTTTTATTTTTGTGGCATCATACTGAACTTCTGTTGGTCATAAGTTTTTGCCCAAGGTATAAATTATATAATATAAACACACAAAAAAGATAATGCAAAAATATGTATCCATCTCAATGCTTTTTTTTAAGGAACCGCGGCATTTGCAGTTTTTCAGCGAATTTGGCAATAGTGATATTTATGTGTCGCTGGCAGGCAAAAAAAAACATGGAGCACCGACTAACTATGGATTCTGCTTTAAGGTACACGCTTAATATTTTGATAGATGAATAAAGCAAGCCTCAGCCTTTTAGGTAAGCTTGAGTTTCTTTTAATTGCTTTTGAAAAGAGACAGCTTTCTCTTATATATAGGAGAATTTTAGTGGCTTTTATTTCAACAGGTGTTACCTTCAAGATATGCATTAACGATAAACAATGTGCTGTGGCCTTCTAGCCTAACAAAGCGGGAGGGCCCCGAGACCTGAAAATGCTCTGTGCAGAAGAAGAGCAGAGTAGGACGTGCTGGGTGACCGCGATTAGATTGCTTAAGGTAATCTCGCCAGAGGCATGAATTTCTATTAAATGCTGTGAGTACCATAAAAGTTAGAAAATATCTGTATTTCAGAACCTGAAGTCTCACTGGGTGGCTACATGAGAAAGGAGAAAAATAACCACCAAATGTGTATGTTTTTAAAATTCTAAATGATAAACATTTTCGGAGTAGAGTGGAATAACCTAATACATTTCTCTTTTGTGTGTGGAGTAAGTATTCCATTTGTAGAAGTGTTCTGATTTTTACTTTTGTGAAGGTATTACATAGCCAGTATAACTAAATGAAATGTCTCCTATACATGACTAAGTCTGCATTCTTAAAACGTTGCCAACAATCCAAGGTAAAGTGTATTTTAAAATTTGCCCACCCTTGAGATATTTAATGTAACTGTTTTGTGTTCGATTTGTGTTTTATAAATTGCTTTCTAGTTTAATAAGCATGACTCAAATTATTGTACAGTTTTACTATGAATATAGTTTTTAAACATCTACTCTTGTGCTAAATAGAAATTACAACTTCTGTAAGCATAATTTGTTGCTGCTGAGCAATTTTGAAATGAGTAACAATATTCTAAAGGTAGACTCTCATAGGAAATAAAAGCAGAACTGATTTCTTCCAGAATGTATAGAAAGCATATTTATTTTCAAAAACTGTTTGCCAGTAAATTGAGCAAAACTTAAACTGTATACTTATAACAATTATCAACTATTTCCTTTTAAAGATACTGATTTGGTAGTCACAGTTAGGGAGGAAATTACAAAATTTTGTTGTTGAAAAGATACAATCCAGGGAAAGTGCCCGTCCACATTAGTTAGTATTGCTGCTGCCGAAGCCAACAAAATATATAACTTATCGTTATTATTAAATTTTTGGTTTAAAATAAGAGCATTAACATTTTCTAAGGTACTCTTTGTAATTTATGCCTAGGAACTAATATAATTTGCCAATATATTGATTATGCATATTATATGTGTATTATATATATATAATCCTTTTCTTACCACAGGAAGATTTAGATTATTAACAATGCGTGTACTAAAACTAGCTTTTCAGTATAGTTAGAAATGAAAATCAGAGCAGCTGGAGCATTGTGAAGTCCTTAGGTTCCCCCATTTCATTTACCCTGAAGAAGGGGATGCAGTAAACTTTTCAATTGATTTGCAGTTTGTATATTTTCCAGGTGTACTTTTTTTCTTCTGCCTTTGCCATTTTTACCTCTTCTGCTCTCTGTTGACTTTTTCCTAGCATCCGACTTAAGAGAAATCAGGGTAAAGAAGGACAGAATAGTCATAATCAGAATCATTATCATACCAGGTTTAGAAGAAAGTTTTATTTTGTATTCTTACAATTTTTAAATTGAGGTAAAATTCACAAAATATAAAATTAATCAAACTATTGTTAATGTGAATAATTCAGTGGCATTTAGTGCATTCAGTTCCAAAACGTTTTAATCACCTCAAAAGCAAACTCCATACCCATTAAGCAGTTACTCCCACACCCTAGCAATCACCAATTTGCCTCTGTCTGTGTAGATTTACCTATTGTAGGTATTTCGAATAAATGGAATCATACAGTATGTGACCTTTTGTTTCTGACTTTTACTTAGCATAATGTTTTGTGGTTCACCAACATTGAAGCATATGTTAGGTCTTTATTCCTTTTTATGGCTGTGTACTATTCCATTGTATATATAGCTCTCTATATCTATATGTTGGATAAACACAGTTTATCCATTTTTTCATTGATGGACATTTAGGTTGTTTCTACCTTGGACTATTGTGAATAGTGCTGCTATGAATATGTGTATATGTATTTGAGTACAGGTTTTCAATTTTGGAGGAATACATGTTGTAATGAAATTGCTTATTATATGGTAATTCTATGTTTAATTTTTTGAGAAATTGCCAAAATATTTTTCCACAGGGGCTGAACCATTTTGCATTCCTACCAGTAATGCATGAGAGTTCCAATTTCTTCACATATTTGTCAATACTTGTTATTTACTTTTTTTGGTTCTTGTTCTTGTTAATTATGGTCATTCTAGTGGATGTGAAGTGGTATTGGAAGAAAGTTTTAACAAATGATTTGAATGAAGCTTTTTGTTTAACTGTGAAATTTACATTCTTTTGCTGTTTTGGCAGATAACCACCAGGTTTACTTCTTTAGGAGAGGTTTGCTTGTTTTTCAAATATTCTGCTGTTAAAGTCACCTGAGAAGCTTTCTGAATTTACATGTGGTCCCCGCCCCATCCTTAAGGATTCTGAATAAGAACTACTAACTTTGTCCAGCCCTCCAGTTTTACAGATAAAGAGGCTGGTACTCTTTGGAAGGCTCTACTCCATCAAGAGTTATGGTAGAGAAAATACCTTGTGGTTTTTGGTTTTCTCTGTTTTTCAAAACTGGAAATCAGGCTAGGTTGCAAAGAGGATGTTCTTCAACCTTGTTAACCCATCTTCCTCCTTTGTAACTTGGGCTTAAAGTTTGACACCCAACACAGAAGCAGGTGGTAAGCCCACTTCCTTTAATCAGCATTTCACTTAATCTAAGAAGCCATTGGTTTTTACCAGGAGACATCACTATTTTTATTAGCATTAAAAGGAAAAAAAATGATGCCAATAAAATGATGACATGATGCTTTCATATCACTTATAATTTTTGTTTTATTTATTCAGATAGTTTTGTTAGGCTTATTTGAACGTAGATTTTTGTAATTTAATCACTTTTGTTTGTACACACTCAGATATATATACATACGGACATAAATGTATTTTACACATACATATATATGCATTAAGTATATACACACATAAATATAAAATAAAATATATAAGTAGAATACATTAATTGAGGTATCTTTAAAACTTCTTCTTATTCTAAGCCTGGCTTTTCTGAATCATTTTCATCTCAGAGTCACAGATACCTGTATTTTCCACAGGATATGGCATGGGGCTGTGTTCCACTGATATTGCGTGTGCAAGGTTTGATGCTGGTGATTTCTTGATCCCACCAAAGGTTTCGGGCAATGACAAATCACTGGGTCCATAGTGAATATAAGATGTTATAGATTATAGGATACAGTTGAATTTATAGATGTTAGATTTTGAAATGCACATCTAAAAATGGGTGAAATACACTAAAAGCTTTCTTTAATTCTTCCATTTCAGTGAGGCTTATCTCCTGGAATAATGTTCCCTTCTCACTATTTTTTCTCATCTTACTGTTCTTAAGGCATCTTTCAATCACAGATTCCCAGTTCAAAGATGCTTCATTGTGTTGGTTTTCTATGACTGCTGTAACAAATTAACACCGGGGTAGTGACTTAAAGCAACATAAATTTATTGTTCTTTAGTTCAGAAGCCTGAAATGAGTCTTACTGGATTAAGTCAAGGTGTTGGCAGAGCTGCATTTCTTACTGAAGGCTCTAGAGGAGAATCCAGTTATCTTGTCTTTTGGCAGCCTTTAAAATCCACCCAGACGTCTTATCTGGGGACCCTTTCAACGTCTTCAAAGCCAACACTGTCACAACAAGTATTTCTCACACTGCCATCTCCCTGGTACTGCCTCTTCTGCCTCTCCCTTCCACTTATTAAGGCTCCTTGTGATTACACTGGGCCCACATGGATAATCCAGGATCATCACTCCACCTTACAATCAGCTGATTGACAACCTTAATTCCCTTTTTCCATGTAGCTTAACATAGGCTCTGGAGATTAGGATGTGGATATCTTTGGGGGACCATTATTCTACCTACCACATCCATGTTTCCTGTTCATTTCAATAATGGCAAAGCTTTTCCAGATGAGGCTGAAGAAGGAAGGAGGCATCTGTGAGGCCCTTTATCTGGAACCTGTGAGAACCCAAACAGGAAAGAGATATGATATGATCTCTTTTACACTATAAAATACCCAGATCACAGGAAGCCAGGGCTTGCTCCAGGTCTCACAACACAGACACACTTGTGGCATTCTAATGGTGGAGTGAGTTGGCTTCCCTGGCAACTTCTTGTCAGCGGGGCTCCTCCTCTTGGATCCCCCTGGCTGGTGCAGCTGGGCTCACCTGATGGTAGAAGTGTCTTTAACACCTACTTTGTTTTCTTTTGTTGTCTACTGTGTTATTTCCAGCGTTTACCATTGTACTTAGCGGGAATGAACAAGGAGATATTATCTTGGCTGAACTGGGAGTGCCCTCTTTTTTCATCACACACCACTTGTTAGAAACAGCCTCCTGCCAAGAATTTGGCCACTTGTTTTGTTCTTATGTCCTTTTCTTTTATATATACGTAAAGTCTTCATATGGATCAGATGGAGACTCTCTTTTTCTCTTTGGATAAATTCGAATTACATAGAGAATTATAGAATATCTGAGACTTAGAAAATGGGAGATTTTCTCATGTGTAATGTCCTAGTTACATGTTGTCTCTTTCCCTTCCCTTCAATCAGAACTCTGCAAGGTTCTCTCTAACATATTTTGGTCCCTTATCTGCCCCTCCATAGGATGGGGAAATGTTAAGGTGACCCCCGCCCTACCTCTTGTCCAGAGTTAAATGCCTACTAAAGACCTCCAGCAGCACAGAGGCAACTACCTAACACTGCAGGTACCAGGGACAATATATCTTTGAAGAAAATAGACTTATTAGTAGGTAGCTGGCTTTTCAATGCAGATAAATAAAAGGTGGCCAAGCAGCATGTTTCTTGTGAAAGTGTTGGTTTGAGGTTATTATATATTCTCCAAAATGAATTTGACTAGGAATTAAGCTCCTCTGCCTTCTTTTTAAAGCTATTGTAGGCTTAGAGTTGATTTGAAATAAATTTCATTAGGTCCCATTAATGTCAATCAAACCTTAAATTAAAAAATAATTTTTAGAAGTTGGAAAATAATTGGATAAGAAGTCAACACAGAGAATTTTAAATGTGTGGGTTTGCATTCATGTTAAAAGCAAACTCTTGAAAACAGTGACTCCTCTAGACCCCCTCTGATTTTTTTTTTTTTTTTTTTTGCCTAATTACCAAATATATCCATTGTGCTAGAATTGCTTTTGAGGGAATAGTCTTTAGTAGAAAAACAGCTCTGCTGGAATGGTTAAATAGAATTTATCCTTCGGGTAAGATTTGATTCCATGGTGTCTATTTAATCTCTTTTATATAAAACCTAACTTTTAAGTTCATTATGGCTCTATGAAATGGACAGAATTGCAGAATATAGGGGAAAAAAGGCTGTTTATTCCATTGTTTTCTTTTTCTTTTCCTTCTTTTTTTTTTTTAACAAAGTGGCTTAAACCTAAAGGAGGTTAGCTTCCAAATTCAGATGTGGAAACCTCCAGGACAAGTTTGGTTTTGGCAGTTGGCATTCTTACTGTCTTTCAAACTAATAATCCAGTTATAATCCAGACCTGTTTTCCAATTCTGTCCTGCGAGCTCAATCCATATGATGCTGCCTCCTGAAAGTGAAGACACTGAAATTCTTATCTTCTACCACTTACATTGTACCTTGAAAGCTTTCATTTGAAATCAGCTTGATTCCTCACTATTTTGTTTTCCAGGAATTTGAAGTAAAAAATTAATAATGGCATTAATAGTTTTGATATAAGGATGCTATATTGTCAATAATTTTCAACATAGGGCCATGTTTATGGATTTACCAAAGAGGGAAAGTAAATCATTAGTCATTCATCAGAGAGGTACGATAAATTTTGCACAGTGTTGCTTAGGATGTGTGTGAAATTTTTGGAGTCTTTGTACCAGAAAGCACATCACCCTTCCCAAGTGAGTTTTTTTAGGATATGGCAGTGTACTACTCCAGATAGTTGTGGTACAATTTGGTGCTAAGAATAATGAGTAGAAATGTCAGCTCCTGAACTCTGTACTGGTGAGCTGGACCTTAAGTTGTAGGTCTAAGTAAAAGACTTCAGTTGTCTTTTTAAATGTATTATTGCAGGGCACTAAAAGTTTATCTTTCAAAATTTTCGTTGCTTTACTTGTTTGCTTTAATTGTTTTTATATTTATATTGTATAATTGATGAAAGTGTTGATTTTCATAAATTATCAGAGTAGTAAAAGTGGTGGGAATGTGTTTTATTTATTTATTCTGCAGTATGGCATGCAGCTGTACCAGAATTATATGCATCCATATCAAGGTAGAAGTGGCTGCAGTTCGCAGAGCATATCACTTATGGTAAGGACCAAATTTTTGAGCCTGTGTTTTATTTTACATTTACATTATATTAATTTAAATTACATTACATAACAGTATCTTATAATAATTTACGTTATTTTCTGTTGGTTAAGTAACTCTTTGGCACCATTCTAGTATAATGGTACATTGAATTTTTTATTCTTGGATTTTATTTACTTGCAATCTATGTGATAAAATCATATCATTATACATAAAGTATTTAATAAAATATATAATAGTATATGTTAACGTGTTAAATATTTGAAAGAATTATGTGTCTTTCTGTGTCATTACAACATTTGAAGATTAGATCTTAAAAATATAATTTATAGAATATATTCCTTGGCATTGTAGATTATGTTTTGTTAATTATTGGTTTTCATTGTGGTTTCATTTTTTATTTTAATACCGATTCTGGGATTGTCACAATCTAGTATAAAGATGCCAGTGATTTGGAATTTTAAAAGCTACAGTGTACACATGTGAGCTCTTTTGCATTCTGGCTTTGTAACAATAATTTTTTTAAGTTCCAGGTCCTTTAAAAGCAGACTGCTTTCCAGGAAACCCAAAAACTGCAAGCCAAAATATAGGTCGTGTGTTACATTAACTCTAGCACTGCTTTTCAGACTTATACTAAATGTAACTTGGATATTTATTTGCAGACACACACAGACACATCTTTTTCCTTCTTTAGGATCTAATTTTAATTTTGTGTGCATTAACATAAGAAATGTATTTCTGAACTTAAGATTTATGTTCTGCTATTTTTGCTGCACTCCTTAAGATAGGGTATATTAGGAATTCAGATGTACGCACATGTGTTACAAATCAGTTAATGTGCATTTTTTTAATCTACATTTTCACTTAGGTTAAAAATATGCTCTTCATGGATGTGACCAGGGAAGGTGCATTTATCCCACATGTAATGTAGTAGATGAAATGCTCAGTTCTAGGAATGAAGCATGAAATAATGTTGATTATGAAACCTGATAGACTATATAGAAAAAGAACTCCAATTTTGTAGTTATGTCACTTTAAGTTATGGAAGAATAACTTTTCATCTTTGTATGGTATTACTTTTAAGCCCTAAAATAAGAAACTAAGGAGCACAGTGAATTTTTATAAAAGCAATCATGTTAAGATGAATGTTTTTACATTTTTTCAGCTTACTCTTATCTTTCAATTCATATGTATATAAAAATAATAATGAATTTTATTATATTAATCCTTTCCTAAACTCCTCCAAATTTCTTTTAGAGTCCAAAATTATTAGGATGAACATGTTAATAGCAGTCAAATATTTGGAGGCAATTATTTAGTGTCCTCTTAATCATAGGAAAAATGGTTATAGATGAAGTTCTTCCTATTCTCATCACTGTCAGCATACATGTATGGTATTACCCTTGCCTTTTTCCATTGAAGGTGATGCTGCTGTTGATCAAGATGTGGATGACAGTTTAGTTAGTGTAGCTTTCCTTGTTCAGTGCCAGGTAAAGGAAGAGATACTCCTTGAGTGAGTTTGCTTGGGAATAGCGGTTGGAGGATGCAGGTGCCTGTGTGGTAAAGACCTATCCTGTCTGGAGTTGTCCTAATCAGACACAGTAGTATGTGAGAATTACATCTTTAATATTATTAATTTACATGAAGGAAACTTAGAATCTGTTTTGGGAAGTAGTTGTGTTGACTTTGGTGTCTGTATAAAATCTCACTTTTCCAGATTACTTGGGAAGAATCAGGGGCCTAAAAGATGCCAGTACTCTTTACCAGCCTTTGTTGCTTTTCATCCGGGGACTATTTTCAGCGATTAACATATAAGTTTTTAGTATATATTTCAGTATAAAACTTTAGTTATATTTTTAAGGGAACAATATTATTGTCTTTCTTTTCCTAACTTTTCCAGGTATACATTTTGAGAAAGGAAATGAGAAAAAAAATTCTCAAACCATAATGAACATCTTAGCTATATAAAGGATGTAACAGCCACCCCATCAGCCTTTGAAGTGAGAATCAATCAGCAGCAGACATTTCAGGAAGCCAAATATATTTGGTCCTTTTTAGGGAAAACAAAGGATTCATTTAAAGTAGCATTTATCGATATTGCCCTGGCTGGAGTCAGGGGACGGAGGGTTGGGGAAGGCGAGTCTACTCAAGCTCTTTTTATGCTTCACTTTTGACCTGAGGATAGACATTCTAAACTGCAATTTCTCCACTGTAGTTCCCACTCTATGGAACATGAAAGAACCCTACAACAGACATATCTGTTACTGCTTTTACCATAAGCTGCCTGTGTGACTTTGGTCAAGTCACTGGAATCCTGCAGTGTAAAATGAGGGTGATGGTTGTATCATCTAGAAACCATTACATTTCTGATGTCTGTAGCTTTGTATAAAGTAAATGAGAGAAAAATATCTGAAGAAATTGTGTGCCCTCTTGCTAATGATGGCACTGTAAGTTTATCTAAATCCTTCAAATGGGATGATACTGGTTGTCACCTAGCCAAACTTCCTGAAAAACCATTTTATATGCAGCCTCACTAAAAATTAGTAGATGTGATCTCAAAGTGTGGGCTGGATAATCCAGGGTATACCCAGACCTATTTTTTTTCTTTAAAGGAAAGTCATGCCATTAAAATCATGGACCCCTTTTTTAGGGCCTTCTCTGTTCATCTCCTAAGAAGGAAGAGCTAGAAAAGGGGAGAAGTGTTGGAGAAATATAACCAATTCTGAATGTTATCAACATTGCTTTTCTATGTGAAAGACATTGATCTGAAAATGACCTTTTGAGTTTGTCAGACTCTGCTTTACTTCCATTTCTTTGTCCACCAATGGTAAACTATTAATTTTTCATCTACCACCTGCCATTCAGTAGAAAACATTTGTTATAGTCCTGTGTTTTCCCTTAATCTAGTTAATGTAGCAAATGAAAACGTTCCTTATTTGTAGTGTTGTCTTCTTATGTATGTCAAGTAAATAGGGAACACAGGATCTTGTTTTATTTCCTGGCCTGCTATACAAGAGGGAGAAAAATAGGACAACTGATTATGTTTATTTTTTTCTTAATATAATGGTATTTTTATGTTGCCAGGGAGTTGAGATTACAGAACCTACCTTGGCATGTAAAGGGAGAGATATTATAAGGATAAAGCTATTATGATGGAGGAAGCTTACTCTGTGGTTTGGGCAGGTGGATGCTTTTCATTAATGTCAGCAAAGCACAAGTATATCTGACTGGTCTATAGACCTGCACAGAAGATCATGGGGTGAGAAGGGCAAACTAAGGTGTGACAGCAAATAGAGATTACAGAGACAGCACCCGTGTGGAAAGAGCAGCTGTCACTTATAAAGGCTCCTGTAACAAATGAAAGATCGCATGCGAGATCTTTAGAAATATAGATGAACCGTAATAAGATTGTAGGCCACTACAGCATAGTTTGAAGAGAAAATTACAAATGCTAATAAAGTGGGATATGTGATGCAGTGATAAAGGAGTCCTATAGTTATCTGTGGATAAGGTTTTGTTTGAAGCCTACATTTGACTATAGTCTATGCAACCAAGCCAGGTATAGCTGAATCTACATAAAGAGAGACAAAATGCTTTTAAGCCAGGGGGCCCCAGATGCAGTCTGGCTAGTAGTTTACTATTATAACTCCACTTTGGGTTTTGCTTTTCTATTAATTAGTAGAAAATAACTGTTATTTTCCATGAGTGTTTTTAATTTTTTTCTTTTGGAGAATTTTAATTCCTTCTTGATGTTGTATGAACTGAGTGGGATTCTTGACTAGAGATTTGACAATGGTCTTTCTTAGGATTCATGACTTGTTGTGGGGTGGCATATTTGTTAAAAGATGGTTGTAAAGTAGAGCCCCAAACAAGAAAGAAAAAGAAGATCCGGGTTTTGCATATTTTACTTTCAACTCAAAGAATATAAATACAAGAAGTAATTAGCAAAAACAATGACTTTATCATTTGTTTAAACTAAGTTTCTTTAAAGTTGCCTTCTATCAGTTCTTATTCAGGCTTATGTTTGCAGCCCTCATGTGGCCAAGTGTATTCTCACAAGATGAAAATGGGTTCATATGTTAAATCATGGAAATTTTAAGATTATGGAATTATCAGGATTATTCTTTCACTAAATTTTATTTTCTAAGTAAGATGAAAGTTGATGTCATAAACTTTTAAAATACATATTCTAGTTTGCTCCATTATAAAACTCATTAAAAATAATGAGTATTATTTCTCGAGAGATATATGTCAATCTAAGTTATAACTTTGGGGTATCTTGAATCTTAAAAACTAGTTGCTTCGTAAGTAGATGGATTTGACATTTAATTGATGCTGACGGATCTCAAAGCTTAATGGAGACATCAATTCAGAAGCCATGTATCTTTTTAACCAGAGGAAGAGCTATTCCTTTCTAAATGGAAGTTTTCCCATTTTACTAGAGAACGTGAAAAGATAAGTTTGTTTTAGAAGAAAGGCATACTTTAAAAGCTTTTAATCTGTTTATTCAACTCTTCAGTTACCATAACAAATTACCATTTAGCTTTTTTAACAAAAATATTTTTAGCACCTTTATATCTTGAATATGTATTTTCACTTTAAATATTCTGCTAGCCACTTTGGGTACCACCTTTTAGAAAGGAAATGTACTGCCAGAAAAACACTGAAATTGAAAAACACTTTCAATTTATTTGAAAGATAACTTTCAAAGAATATTTTCATAACTCAAATGTGTTTCTTTTTTCCAGAGAAGTATATCAGAGAATTCCCTGGTAGCAATGGACTTCTCAGGCCAGAAAAGCAGAGTTATAGAAAATCCCACTGAAGCCCTTTCAGTTGCAGTTGAAGAAGGACTCGCTTGGAGGGTACAAGTAACTTCACATTCTTCAAAATATTTATGATTTCAGTTTGTTTCACCTAAAAACTTGAGATTTGTTTTCCCCTTCCTTGCTCAGAAAAAAGGATGTTTACGCCTGGGCACTCATGGTAGCCCCACTGCCTCTTCACAGAGCTCTGCCACAAACATGGGTATGTCTGTTCATAGTCATTGCCACTGAGTAGATGGATAGACGTGGAAAGGACATGTAATGAAATTGCAGTCATCTCAAACAAAGCTTTGCATTGATCCATCCTATTTCTTTAGCTATCCACCGGTCCCAGCCATGGTTTCACCACAAAATTTCTAGAGATGAGGCTCAGCGATTGATTATTCAGCAAGGACTTGTGGATGGGTAAGTTTGGTATTTTTAATTTTGAGTACTTGTGAATTGGATTTCTCCTATAAGCAGAAATTATTTATTCCATAACCACAAAGAGTTCTTGATTTGGGCTTATCATAAAACAGAAGTGACATTGTTCTGTAAATGAGGTTGTCATTGTATTCTAACAGTATCTATATTATACCTGGTACATAGTGTGTGTCTGGTATTTGTACATAAATGAACAAATAACGGAATAGAATATCTTGTTCTTAACCAATGATCACTAATATTACCTATTATGTGCTGATTCTAGCATCTCAGATATCAATTGATGGGGAAAAATGAACTTGTTTTTAAGTGTCAATATTTTGATTTGAACATATGATTTCAAAATATGGTTTATATTATAACATTATGTCAAATGTATTTTTTTAAGGTATGATGCAACATGTATTAAGTAAAAAGCTGTTTCTTAAGTGTTTGGAACACTTATTTTTTTTTTGTTTACATCCCTATTGTCCTTTCTCTAAATTTTAACATCTTAAAGTAATATAGACCTGTGAATAGAGTACCTTTCAACTGTTTCTCATGTTGTCTTTTAGTGGGGTACCATGGAATACAAAAGAGAAATATAAAATGTATTATGAAAGATTTATAATGTGAAGAATTTTATTTTTCTCAAATTACTCAGTGTTTCAGTTACTTTCTATAATACTGGCTGAATTCCCTTTCCAAATGCAGTACAAATGAGGGAGGTTGTATTGTGGTTTAGATGAGTAATGAAATCATTATCAATTTAAACAAGTGGTGATGGGATCTTTTATCTTCAAAAGTTGGCTTAAGATAATGACAAGGTTTCAAGGTGATTTAATACTGAAATTTGGATAAAAATGCTTCTTCACATGGAAGATTATTAATAGGAAGTCAGCATTTCCCCAGACTGTAAATAAGATATTTTAATAAGTTTCTTTGCATGGAATGCAGTCTTTTTGGATATAAATTTGAACAATCAGTAGAATTACAATCTGATGAAACCAAGAAAATAAATGAGTCACAAAGAATTATTAAAATGTTTTGAAAGACTGTAATTTTCTTTATTTCTGAGCCCAGTATTTATAAAGCGAATGAAATGATCGTATAAAAAAAGATAATATCTTATTTTTAATATTTTTGGTATTCTTTTGGAGAGATGTGATGGTACCAAGTGATCCACTAGGTGGTAGTGGTGATCTACTTGGGAATGGGAAGAGAATTACAGCTTGATTTACCAGTGAAACGCCCTTTTGTCCCATTTCCCAGTGATGTAATGTCGGAATCTCACACAGCGCAAATGAAATGGATAACCTCGTCAGACATCTGTGATGCTTTAAATTTGGCTGCCTCTTTGCCCAGGCACAGTGAGATTCATATTGGATTCACCAGTGGGGATCATTTACACAGTGTATTTACCAGCAATTAATACAAAACTGGTTTTGCATTGCACTGCCAGTAAATAAGAATCCACTTCTGGCAGCATTTTCCTCTTAGGCCGTTAGAGGCCATGTCTTGGTTTTCTAGCCTGACATTATAGAGGCTTTTCTGCTGCATTCTTCAAGGTTAAAGTATGTGTTGTTTGGCTGATTTTTTTTACTTAAAGCATTTTGCTTAAACATTTAATAAATAATTTCAAGATTTTTTTAAAACAATATATTCATTTCTTTCTTGCTATTGTGTATGTAACATTTGAAACCAGAATCAAAAGAAAGGGTATCCAGTATAGAAGATGGGGTTATAATAAAATAAAATTTCAGGCCAGGCGTGGTGGCTCATGCCTGTAATCCCAGCACTCTGGGAGGCCGAGGCAGGCGGATCACTTGAGGTCTGGGGTTCGAAACCAGCCCAGCGAATATGGTGAAACCCTGTCTCTGCTAAAAATGCAAAAATTAGCTGGGCATGGTGGCATGTGCCTGTAGTCCTAGTTACCTGGGAGGCTGAGGTGGGAAAATTGCTTGAACCCCGGAGGCGGAGATTGCAGTGAGCCGAGAGCACTCCAGCCTGGGCGACAGAGCAAGACCCTGTTTCAAAAGAAAAAAAAAAATCATTCTAAATTCTTACCTTCTTTCAAAACTTAACATGACCCAGAAGGTAAAATAACAATATGCAAATGCCTTAATCTTTAGGCAAAACAGTTACATGTGAATACCCAGTTTCCCAGTGCAAAGGGAACGTAGCACCAATTGTTGATGCAGACATAACAGTGTATTGTTTATTGTGATCAAACAATCTGACAAATGGGTTGTGTATTTAGCCTATTAAAATTACAGTAGCACTGATGACAGCTTTATAGTACAGATTATGTTATATCGTATTGATTGCCAAGTTGGATAATCCCACCCATTGAATACATAGTAAAGGAGTCCCCAGTTACATTTATGCATACACTTCTTGGATTTATTAACGCTATAGTTCTATGAAATCCATGAGTAAATATAGAAACATTGAAATTCCTTCTCTCTCTTTAGAGTTTTCTTGGTACGGGATAGTCAGAGTAACCCCAAAACTTTCGTACTGTCAATGAGTCATGGACAAAAAATAAAGCACTTTCAAATTATACCAGTAAGTAATTCATGATTTCACATTCGTATATTAGAAATGATCTTAATGCATAAGCTTTTGATCTTAACGCATAAGCTTTTGGAAACTTTGGTTTTCTTTTGGTCTTTTTATTAAATATAATTTTGGAGCTTGTGCTTTGACTAGAGTTAACTTTGGCAGAAATGATTTTATGAGCCTGAATTAATATAAGAAATACAGGAATTGTAAAAATTAAATTTTCCTTTTTCTATGAAATATGATTTAGCAATATTGTATAGACCCCATGCCACCTATTGTTAAAAGGGCACTAAAGCTTCTTTCTCTTGAATTCTACTAACGGCTCTTTAGAAAACATTACTTTAAAGGCCTTTCTCCTCTCTTCTCTCAAAAATGTTTTTTTTGTTTTGTTTTGTTTTTAATGGCTATGGCTAGAAACAGATTCTATGGAACCGGTGTAGACTTCTGAACACATTTTTAAAAGTTCTGTGATTCAGCTTCTCTGTGGCACACAACTTGCTTTGGGATTTCTGTTGCATCTGCTGCTGTGTGTCTGTGTGGGTGTGCGTGTATGTATGTGATGTGTATAGTATATTGGAACTGAATGGTGGGGAATGAAGATTCAGTCTTTTTGGAAAGGTATTCCATAATATTGCTAAATTACTAGTGCGTCCTTTTGAATTGCCTCTTTTTGGAGTTATCCAAAGGCTATATAAAGTATCCACCCTACTTCTTTTATTTTGTGATCAATGTCCCCAGCAAATATGAATTGTTTAGTACCAGAAGACTTCACTGATTAAAAAAAAGACAACTGACAGAATGACATTCCATTAGCATAATATGTGATTGCTTCAGAATAAATCTACTGATAAAATTATGTAAATATTCATTTTTGTGGCTAAGTAGACAACATTTAGAAAAGGAAATTAATTTCTCAAGTGGGAGCATTAAAATCTTCGTTTACTTTTACTCTGAATATTGTAGATTTCTTACCTTGATTCAAAATATTCATACTGTCTTTACTAACAGAATGCTGGGAGAATTAGAACTAGATGAAGTAGAGTAGCAATGCTTATTGGGGATCAGCTGATATTTCTTTTAAATGCAAGTGATGTTAAAAAAACAAGTAGTTATGCCATAACATCCTTTTCACTGTCTTTTAGTTTTATAAACTTGGCAGTTTTGGCATGTGGAGATAGTTTGCAATCTAATATGATTGTCCTTCTGTGTAATTTATCCTCTTTACTTATTTGTTGCTTTTCCTTCTGCAGGTAGAAGATGACGGTGAAATGTTCCACACACTGGATGATGGCCACACAAGATTTACAGATCTAATACAGCTGGTGGAGTTCTATCAACTCAATAAGGGCGTTCTTCCTTGCAAGTTGAAACATTATTGTGCTAGGATTGCTCTCTAGACAAACCAGAAGTGACTTATTAAACTATTGAAGAAAAAGGACTCAAGAAAAATAATGAAAGACCATAAATAAGGGTGAAAACGTTACCATGTGAAAAGAATGTATTTTACCTGCAAGTTACAAAAAAATAGTTTGTGCATTGCAAATAAGCAAAGACTTGGATTGACTTTACATTCATCATTTAAAATTCATTAGTTAAAATTAAAACTTAGAAAAAAATGACTTGGTGTGTTCTTGTGTGATTTTTACATTACTATAATATTTTCTTCAAATATGCATATTTAAAACCTGTCTCCCTTATTTACTATATAGCAACATCAGAATTCTGAAACACAAAATATGAAATAAATTGGGGGTCAGAAATAATTATTCGTGCACTAAATTTCAATTATACTATTTTTTAATGTTAAGAAATATGATAATAACTTATCAATTAAAAGAAACTATCCACAACCTGTTAATGAAACTAAAAACTATTTTGAATTATATATTTTCTGGGTTTATGATCATCTTAAAATGAAATCATATTTTGAGATAGTAGCTTTAAACCATTTTGAAATATGTTGATTTTTTCCAGGTAATTTAAAAATATTATTAAATAGTTAATTATAAAATTTATACTGGTATTGTACCCATTAGTGGCATATTGTTCATTGTATTTTCTTCCATTCATTTAATGATTGGCTAGTACTACTTGTTTTTAAAGAAGTAATTGAAATGTAGAAGACATGTATGTAATTTGCACACACCTTCTCATGGTATATAATCTGTGACAATGTGACATTGTTACTTTAACATTTTACACTTGCCCCATTCTCTAACTTTCAGAACACTCTTTAGATCTTTTCACTAATAGATCATTAACCAAATCAATACAGGGGAAATCAAAGATTCACAATCTATAAGGATACTAATAGGGAAATCCTTGTTTTTTTCTCCTTGCCTTCCCCCCTTTTCAGTTTCTTACCAGGCAATATCAAGAAGGAAGCCAAAGATTTTGAGACTTGAAATATTAACCTTCCTTATCACTTCTTTGAGACCATCTGGGAATAGTTTTTAGATTCTATGATTCTTTTGTTCCAATTTTTTTATAGGAAGGATTTTACTTGTTCCTAAAAAAAGAAGAACAAAACATCAAATAGACATTACAATTATACTGTTGGCCATCTCCTAACTGACCTTTAAGACAACATTGCAAGAAAGATTTTTAAAGCAATATTCATAAATAGTTTTAAATGAAAGCTGTATATTTTTTGGTGACAAAGAATATGAAAGCATTCATGAAATGCTAATAAAATAATAACTGAAAAAGATTTATTTATTGAATTTTTAAAAATTTAACTTACTTTTAGCTAATGCAAGCCTAATTGCTAAAACGCTGAAACTTAGAACGTTAATCTGATGTTATAAAATACTGGTCTGGTTTCCACAAAGGCTTGGAAGGCACACAGGACTTCTAAGTAGAACAGCATGAGTAAAACACTTGCCTCTTTCAACCTCTCAGAATGGCCCTGAGTATTTCTGATTTAATTTTGATTTTTAAAAAGACTTTGTGTTTTGAATTTGAATACCTTTTCTCAGGTTGCACCCAGTTTAAACAGACAGTATCAGAAAATGTACTATTTTGAATACCAAACTCTAGTAAATTGGCCAATTTGTGCTTATCTTTGTTTGTGTCTCTAACTTCATAATCTAAATGTATTATTGAGGGGCTCAGATTTTGTATGTAATTGCTTAATTTGATCTTAAAGTATGAGTGAAGAAACATTGAGGAAAGATTGACAAAGGGAAATCATTATTTTCTTGTTTCCTTCTGAGAATGGGTCTTGGGTGGGTGTGTGTGTGTGTGTGTCTGTGTGTAAATCTAATATGACATGAAACCTGAGAATTTCAGACACATTCACAGTTACTACAGTATTAAAGTGCATTCCCTAGTAAAATGTGAATTACCTTTGGATTACTTTCCATTTTGATTTAGCCATGTTCTGTTATCTTGCACCATTTGGGATAGGGATGAAGACAAATGGTCTCTGTTTTCTTCCATTTCTGTTCATGTTGGAGGTAATATGCTTCACTCTCCCAGAAAGAAGCTAGCACAGTAGACTATCTAGTAAATATTGTTTTTACTGGATAAAAATTATTAGTAGTGCTTCAGTTCAGAACAATTACTTGTTTCATGTGGATAACAGTATAAGCCCTGACTGATTTGAGGAGATTAGATGGACGTTTTTGTTTTAGCTGTTTTACAGTGGGTGACATCAGTTAATCAGAGCCCCATATGGTCTCTGGTTTTTGAACACCGATCATGACAACTCTACGCATGGTAGTTGTATTCTGGTGGTGATGTCGGATTATTTCCTGGATCATAACTTCTCTGAAGAGGAAATGTTGTCATGGGTAATGGTTACAGCTTGGTGTTTCAAGCTGGCTCCACCATCTAAAATGCTCTCTATATTGCCAGCCACTTTTAGGCTTCGTGGTGCCTTGGATCCATTCAGCAGCCGGGTGAAGCCTATGGACCTCCTTCTCAGAAGGTAGAAATGCTGCCGTATTGTGACCTGCTGTGTCCCTGGCTGTGTTGATTTTACCCATATAAGACCTCCAGTTTTCCATCTTGAGTTCTTTAGAGAACAGAGTGGGTGATGCCTGGCGTTACAATACCTGTGGGGCACAAAGTAGTTTGCTTGAGATTCAGAGTACTTGTTTCAAGGACCTTGTTGTTACAAGATTATTGTAACATTGAAAATTCACTCAACGAAACCTCCATGCCTATATCTTGTGGGATGCATCACTGCAGCCCAGTCCTGGCTCCCACGCTTACTGTCTGTGACACTCACAGCAATGTGTGGTGATATGAGCCGCAGTGCTCATAACTGGGGCACTGCTTGTAACGTTGCTAATCTCATACTCCTCAGGTCACGATACAGATTTGCATAGACATCTTGGCTGAGCACATAACTATATTCAGCTAAGAGCTCATTGCAGAGATCTGCCCAGTTGAATTTAACTGGCATAAGTACTTGCCTGCGATTGGGATATTATGTGATTAGTTCTTTGCCATGTTAATATACTTTGTAAGTGTGAATAATTCAACATCACACAATACACAAAACTTTAGAAACTAGAGTTAAGATTATAGCTCTGGTATTATACCTTGTAGATTCAAATTCCAAGTCATTATACACCAGCTGTGTAGCCTTGGTCAAACCAGTTTCTTCATCTCTAGACGGGATCACTACCACCACCATCATAACCACCACTTATTAAATTGTCTTGCCAGTCAAATCATTGGCTTAGATCTTCATTGGTATATATGTCTGTTACATTAGCGATCATACATTTAGGTCCTCTACCTCCCAGGGACATTGCTCTTCCCACTGAGTGCTATTGCATTGCTACCTCTTCTTCTTCCTGCCAGGAACAATATATTGTACATTACATATTTGCCTCTGCCCTTATTTCAGTTCTTTCTATAAGGATGCTTTTTATGGAAGTAACCATGTGTTCTACAATGGTTGGGTGCTACCTAGTCCATCAGTAGGGACTGTGTGGAAAACCATATTGTGCCCATCTGTACAAGATCATACAGATCACCATGCTGATTAAAAAGATTAAGTGTGACTTGTGATTTTAAACCTGCTGATTAAAAAGATTAAGTGTGATTTGTGATTCTCACATTCATCCTGTCCCCTCTCCCCAAATTACAGTGATTGATAGGATGGGGAATATAGAAGCTTAAAAACCTGCTTTAGAGTTCATGCCTGGACAGTACAGGGTATGGGATGGTGCATGGCTGGGTGGAGGAATATGAAAAAAGCACTTCCTAGGTGATTGGTGCATCTCTGAAAAATTGATAGACTTTAGCTAAATGAATGTATCCTCCTTCTGGCTGATTATACACTCAGTATACCCTGCCCCCCTCAGAAGCTCTTTTGTTGTTAGCAATCTGATTAGGAGCTGAATGTTCTTGTCTTGTATGCTTGTTAAGTTCACTTCAGGATGTATTGAGTACCTATTATGTAGAAGGAACTTTTAGAGATGCAAAATTGAATAATACAGTATGGATACACAAGTGTCTATCCTAGAAGTTAGGCTGGGTAAGTGTTATACTATAAATACAGTAGGAGAGAGACATTGCTTACACTTGCTGAAAGATGGGAGGAATAAAGTGGGTTCCCGGAAGGCCTGTAGGAATTCAATTTACAAAGCCTTGGAGAAAGGACTGTATGGTCTCATCAAAGGGAGAGGGGCAATGCCAGGCAGCATGGAAAGGACAGATACTGAATTTAAGAGTTTTTCTGCAAATGATAACTTCATTGTGACTGAAGTATACAGTTCATTATAACAGAGAGGAAAGTCGTGCAAATAGGACCAGAAAAGCAAGTGGCTGCGGCATTAGGGGGAACTTCAATGCTAGGCAAAGCAGTTTGTATTTTAGTTAAGGAAAAGCATAGCCAGGTACCTCAATGCTTTACCCCATTAAATTTCTACCTGGAATGAACTTTATTTACCTTTTAATCTCTACCCTGCACATTATAAGTTCTCAAAAATTGTTTGTCAAACAAATGAGTGAATTTATTCTTCAATCTAGAGGGTAGAAGTAGGCTGATAATGTCTGGAGTTATAAGAGCAACTGTGGATAAGATGATTAAAGATGAAGAAAGGAATCAAAGGAGGGTGGCGCAGCGAAGAGTGGTTGTAATAGTCTTAATAATCAGGAGAGCCTGTTCTAAAGCAATGGGCATAAAACAGGGATTTTTATGGAGGATGAATCATCACTGACGTCATAAGCAATTGGTTGAGAGGGATAAGAGGGAACAGAGAGGAGTAAAACATGATTTGTAGGTTTAGGGCCAGAGAAACTAGGAGGGTTGATATTTATGGTGGTAAAAAAACAAAAAACAAAACAAAAAAAACCAATAATTTTAACAGATGTCATTGAAATTCTTAGAGAAAAAAATGTCTTCATTCAGAACCTTTTTATACAGGAAACAGCCTTTAAGGATCCATGCTGAAGGAAACAGTTAAACACAGAGAATTTTATTTTGTACAGGACAGTAAGAATTAGGGCCCAGAAGTGAAGAAGTGGGGCAGTTAGAGAATAATCAAGGGGCCTAATGAGATGGTGGGAGGCAGGAACCTGAGGAGAAAGATGGTCATTGAGAAAGTCAAGAGACCAGGTGGCAAAAAGACTCTTAAGAACATAGATATTGAATACACAGTATTAATGATGTTTACTATGTGGTTCTACAATTTAGCCACCCTTCATCCTCCCAATCCTGAAAGAAAGCTCCTGCACATACAACTGACCTGGAGGAGTGGTGTTACAGAAAGTCCAGGGAAAGAAAGGACCATACTCCACACCAAAATTTAGATGGCATGTAAAGGTAGAATACAGGCAAATGCAAGTTTAGCAGAAATAGGAAATCCAAACTACAGGACCAACTGTCAGAAACTTTGAATTGGACATCATCGGCCTTCCAAGTAGACATACTTTCGTTTTACAAAAACCAAAAGGCAAGCTGCCCTCAGCTAACATGTAAGTTGTACCCTTTATAATAATCATTTTTTAAAAAACAACACTTCATTGCCTTAGCAAAAACTCTAACTCGCTCTCTGCTTTTCTCACTCATAATCTACCTTCTTGCACATCACCCCTTCTTTACTTCCTGTTACTCAAAATCATTGATGTCTCTTCAACCTCACTGAAACTGATAACTTCAGACTTTTCTTCTTTGCTTTTTCAGCAACTTTGGTGCTTTGATCACTCCCTCCTAGAATTACTTTATTCCCTTGATTTCCATGTCAAAAGAGTGCTTATATTTTTCTTGTCCTTCTGGGTACCTCTTCTTGGTGTCTTTTCCATACTCATCTTCCTTTTTACTCCCTTTAAATGTTGCAATGCTTAGCTAGGTCATATACTCAATTCCTTTTTTTATTTTTCTCCATCCCTATAGACTCTTTCCTTTATTCTCATGGCTTCACATACTAAATGACTTTTAAATCTGTGCCTCCTTCCTGAACTTTAGATCCATGTACTCAGGCATTTGCCAACATCTCCATTTGTACATCTTATGGTTACATCAAACTCTACATTTCCATGGATCTCTGTCTTCCCTTTAAAACTGACCTCCAGAGCTTCAGTAAACAGAGAATGACCGTTCAGTTTCCCCAAATAGAACCCTGAAAGGTATCAAGAGACTATCATCTTCCACATCCAAATAATACTGAGTTCTATATATATCATTGTTATATTTGTGTGCTGCCCTCCACCTCTATTGCCATTACACAAATCTGGGCCACTTACTTTCCTCCACTACTACAGAAGACTCTTGAATGGTCTTTCATCCCCTGGTCTTTCTCCACACCTACCTTCCCTCCTCCACTCTAAGACAAAGTGATCTCTTCACTTATTTGATCATAGTACTCTTTTACCTAAAGGCTTCAATGACTTCCCAGTGCCTTTGGATAAAGTCTATTCTTCCTAGGGTTGGCACATACTGTTCCCTTTATCTCCAACATATCCCTTTTCCTTGTCTCCAGTTCTATGAACTCTTTTCCTTTTCAAAAGCTCATGTAATACACCACTTCCTTCAGGACAATTCCCTTGACTATAAGCTAGTTTAAGTTGCCATACTGTAGATTCTTTCAGCTTTTCCATTGTAATATTTATCACACTGTATGAAATTCATTGTTAATTTTTGTTTTTCCTACTAAGCATAAACTCCTGGCAAGGAAGGAGTATCTTATTCATAGTCATAGCCTCAGAATTTAGTCAAGTGCCTAAGGTTAACAGTAAGTACTTAATAGAGATTTGTCAAATGAATCAATATATGAGGAAGTGACATCAATCCTTTGGAAATGTAAATTAGAAGCTTAACAAAAAAGGAAGAAATATAATGTAGTTTAAAAAAAAAAGAAAGAAGGTTAAAATCTGAGGGTAAAGTGATGTTGATCACTTCCTCCACAGATTTGTAATAGTGAAAAAGTTTTTCACTTTTGTAACAGTGGAAAACATATATATATACATACATATGATTTCAGACATTGTAAGATAAAAATTTGAGTTCAAATATACAGTAATAGTCCCCTCTCACTCATGGTTTTCATTTCCATGGTTTCAGTTTTCCATGGCCAACTGCAGTCTAAAAATATTTCATCATAACTCTTGCACTTTGGGGCCACTATTACATAAAATAAGGGTTACCTGAACACAAACACTGGGATATCATGACAGTTGATCTGATAACTGAGACAGCTACTTGGTGACTAACGAGTGGGTAACGAATGTACAGTGTAGAGATGCTGAACAAAGGGGTGATTTGTGTATGGGGTGTGAGGGAGTGGGACAGTGTGAGATTTCATCATGCTACTCAGAAGAGTGTGCAGTTTAAAACTTGGGAGTTGCTGATTTCTGGAATTGTTTATTTACACCACAATGCTTACATCCTTCATCTCACTTCATTATGTAAGCATTTTATTATCTTATCACAAGAAGAAGGGTGAATATAGTACAATAAAATATTTTTAGACACCATATTTACCTATTTTATTATAGTATACAATTACAATTGTTCCATTTTATTAATTATTGCTATTAATTTCTTAATCTCTTACTGTGCCTAATTTGTATATTAAATTTTATCATAGGTATGTATGTATAAGAAAAAACATAATATGTATAAGGTTTGGTACCATCCACAGTTTCAGGCATCCACTAGGGATCTTGGAACTTATCCCTCACAGATAAGAGAGACTACTGTATCCCCTTACTTTATTTTCCTTTATTGAAAATTTATATTGAACTAAAACTCATTTAAAGATAACAGTTACATTAAAGTCAGTAGAAAACACCTAAGAATTTTCCATTGTTTTCCTGGACCAGTGGCACAGTGTCTTCCCCATTGTGCTTGTAAAAATAGCTGGAGTCCCAATACTCACCAAACCAATAAATTCAATACAACTCTTG
This sequence comes from Pongo abelii, assembly GCF_028885655.2. NCBI lineage: Eukaryota > Metazoa > Chordata > Mammalia > Primates > Hominidae > Pongo > Pongo abelii. The sequence continues at coordinate 67,029,616 of NC_071996.2, read as the reverse complement.
TTAACAATGCCTAGTATATTTATTCCCTTAATGCAATGATTCTAACTTTGTCCACAAGAATAAACATACAAGTATATCCAAGAACATGTAGAAAATAATGGGGTGTTACTACAACACATATTAAAATGTATTGTAAAATAAGAGTGATTAAAACAGTGTTTAAATAAAGACACTGATATGATCATTGTTTAATTGAGCTAACAGGACTTGTTTTTGTTGTAACTGCTGAGGACTCTCCAGAGAAGAAGAAATCTCATTCTTCTTCTACTCTGACTTCAGGAAGCAAAGACCAACTTTGTGATTGTAAACATCTGAGCTACCCATATACATTTGTCTCCTACCAATCTCGAAAGAGATGGTAAAATCTTGTTATTTAGGATTATGGATATTGAAGGGTAGATTATCCAAAGAGGAGAAAGTGTATTACTACACTGAAAGAAATGGAAGTGGCTCAACCAGAAGAGAGAGTAGTCTAGTTCAGCTGAAATTAAGAAACAGATGGTTGTTAGGAGCTTTCCATGAGGATCAGAAATCTGTGCCCCTCTTATATACAGCTCTGTTGTTGAGTGGATGATTGGAGGATGCCCAGAAGACAAGACTAAGCATTTTATATTTTAGAGCAGAGACACGGCTTCTGTGGCAGAATTTGTATTCAGAAGTAGACTTTTTAGAATATTAAGGGTGACCTGATGGCAGAAGACTCATTTGGCATCAGTGTTTTTTGTTTGTTTGTTTGTTTGTTTGTTTGTTTTTTAGTAAAAGGATCAAATGTGCTGATCACCAAAATGCAAGATCAAGTCACAGCCCTCATCGTCTGGGACCATGCCTTGAATTTCTATAAAGGTGAACACTGTTGCACTCAAGTGTCATTGAGCAAATTCATCTCTTTCAAATGGAAAAAAAAAAAAAGAGAAACCAGTAAAAGAATCAGGAATTTACATGGAATTTAAAATCAATAAAGAAATAGTTGATTTTTAAGTTTTGTTGGGACAACTAGCATTTCTTAACTCTACTTCACTCTTTATGCCATAATAAATTTCAGATAGGTCAAAAATAATACATGGTATATGAAGTCATAAAGCACTAGAAAAATAATGGATGCATATTTTTTAAAAATGTGGTTGTATTTAATCATGATATTAAAGCTAGAGACAAAGTATTGAAACATACACAATTAAATACAAAATTAAAATATTGTATTAGTCTGTTCTCACACTGCTAATAAAGGCATAGAAGACTGGGTAATTTATAAGGAAAGAGGTTTAATGGACTCACAGTTCTGTATGGTTGGGGAGGCCTCACAATCATGGCAGAAGTTGAAGGAAGAGCAAAGAGACATCTTACATGGTGAGAGGCAAGAGTGTGTGCGGGGGAACTCCCCTTTATAAAACCATCATATCTCATGAGACTTACTCGGATCACCATCAATTACCTCCTCCCCACCCCGGTCCCTCCTACGACACATGGGAATTATGGGGGTTACAATTCAAGATGAAATTTGGATTGGGACACAGACACACCATACCATAATATATACATACAAAAAAGAATACCACAATAAATAAGGCTTAATGAGAAAACAAAAATTTGGATAAAATATTTATAACATTATTGACAATAAATAAGGTTAATATTTTTGTTATGCAAATGCCTTACACATCAGTAAGCAAAACATGCATTCCAGTAGAAAGAAGGCAAAGAAATGAACTGGCTATTTCAAAAGAAGTAAATATCACCAGTAAGTATATAAAAAGATGTTCAGCCTCATTAATATCCAACAACTAAAATTTAAATCAGTTATTTTGGCCTAATACATTGTTACTAAGTATTGTCAAGAGTGTGGGGGGAAAATTAAACATTCCCACCACGTAATTGGTGAGAATTTCAAGCGTTACATATTTTAGGGAGAACAGTTAGGCAATATTAACAGTAAAGAGATAAGGTAAATTCTCCTTTTGCCAGAAATCTTTTTTTTTTTTTTTTGAGATGGAGTCTTGATCTTCCCAGGCTGGAGTGCAGTGGCGTGACCTTGGTCACGGCAACCTCCACCTCCCGGGTTCAAGCAATTCTCCTGCCTCAGCCTCCGGAGTAGCTGGGATTACAGGTGTCCACCACCACACCCTGCTAATTTTTGTATTTTTAGTGGGGATGGGGTTTCACCATGTTGGCCAGGCTGGTCTCGAACTCCTGACCTCATGATCTGCCCGCCTCGACCTCCCAAAGTGCTGGGATTACAGGTGTGAGCCAATGCACCCAGCCCCAAAATCTATTTCTAGAAATTTGTTCTCAGGAGAAAATTCATTAGGTAACGTATCACGATGTATTTCTCAATTTATTTACTTGTTTGTTCATGCAGTAGATATTTTCTTAATGCCCAGTACATGTTTGACTGGGAAAAACTCAGGTACATGCAAGACATGATCACTGATTTTATATCTTGGTAAATGATACAGACAAAAAAACCCATAAAAACAAATTTAAAAATAGTTCCAAGTTACTTATAAGGAAGTACTAACAGACATAATAGAATGGGCAATGTATATTCAACAAGAGGTCCAGAGAAGACCTCCATTTATGTGGAGACGCAGTTAAAAGGTTCTAACCATGTGAGAACCATGATGGCAAAGAGCTTTTCAGGCAGTGGAAAGAGCATGTGCAAAAGTCCCAAAGGCAAAAATAACACATGGGAGACCAGGATGATTGGGGGTGGTGTGTAAGAAGGGGGTGGCACAGATGATAGTGAAGATACTAGTAACATTCAAACCACACAGACCCCTGTTAGGACAGGAAAAGGAGTTTCCAAGGGCCATGGAAAGCCAGTGATGGCTTATACACAATCGAACAGAAAAGATAAATTGAGATTTATATTTGGGCAACATCACTTTGAAGTTTTGTGCATAATGGTTTGGAAGTGGGCAAGGATAGACAGCATCATTTATAATAGTGAAAAATTATAAATAACAAGTAGTTATCAATAGGGATTGGTCATGACCAGATGGATGATCATATATCTGTACACACTGATATGGAAAAATTTATACAGTTTTTGAGAACAAGTACGCCTCTATGTGTACACGTATGCTAGGAGGATGTTCACAAAAATGATAAAAGTAGTTGACTCTGCTCTTCCCATGATATAAGATTGGTGAGGTGTTGGGGTGACTTTATAATTTGCTTTATCTTTTTTTCTATGTAACATTTTATGATTGGGCATACTTTTTATAATCAGGAATACAAATAATTTCCTTTTCATTCTAGAGAAAAAAGGCAAGGGAATATTATTTAGCCATCTTAACACTCTCCACTTTCCTAAATTTGACTGTTTGCCATTTCTTAATGTGAGCTGGCATTCTTTTCTAATACAATACACATTTGAATTGTTAGTTATGTTTTCTATCTAATCTAGTATTTCCATCTGAGCATGTTACTCCTTTGTCAAAACATGTGGGTTCGTTATTTCCTTTTAGTTCTCAATGGACAATGAACACACACCTTGGCAGATTCCTGCCTATTCCTTAAGGAAACAAGAGAAGTCTAAATTTAGGCTCTCTCCCTAGGCTGTGGTCTTTGTAACTCAAAGGAACTAGAGAATTTTCAATAAAAGAGACCTGTTTTTATCTTCTGAGGCTAGGCTAGCTTCCAGCTTTTCATCCTGAAGGACTGGTAAAGATCACAAAGTGGCTTCAGCTTCAAACTCCCCAGTCTTCTTCCAGTGGCATTATTCTAGACATACATGAATCCTACACAGGGCCTTGGGAGTCTGAAGGTTGTTTGAGTATATTTCCTGAAAGAACATTACTTTCCTGTTGCTGTTAAGTGAAATATAGTAACATTTTACTACTGTAAAAGGAAATAACTTACCTAGAATTGCTATCTACCTGGTTAATTGTCAGCCCCTCCAGAAAAAAAAAAAATAGTTTTTCCCCTACGTGCTGGATGCTACCTCTCCTACTCTTACCATTTTATAACCCACCCTTGTAATACCCTTTTCTTGGTTTCTTATAGAAAATAGCTAACCTTTGTGTTTTCTTGCCCTTGTGTCTCTTACCTTCTTGGTGTTTTTCAAAATTGTCTTTCACTCCATGTCACAATTATTAACTTAAGGCTATTACATTGTAGTTCCAAGCAAATACCCAAACTTTGTGCAGTAACTCAAATTATCCATGGAGCTTCTGGTTGATTGAAAGCTTAGTTGTGGGATTTAGAGAAATGATCATGACGATATGATGATGATGATAATGATGATGATGATGATGATGACTGGTTAAATATTAGCAAGAATGCTGCATGCATCATTGAGTGCTCTCTGCACAAGCACTGTTTCCTCAGAACTTGTGGGATATGTTTACTTACACTTAAAAAAATCATGTAAGTAACACATCTTTATTGTAGAAAAATTAGGCAACATTAGCATAAAAAAAAACACAAAAAGCCAAGACATCTGTAATTTTGCCACCTGCAAATAACACAGTACTGCTAATGCACCAATATGTATAATGAGAATAAATTATGTATTGTCTACGAGCACTTAATACTAGTTATCCCCTATCCATTTGATTTTACTTTTTCTGGGCATCTGATTTTTATTTATAAAGAATCATAAATTATTTCTATCTTAAATGCACGGTCTGGAAGATTTGGAGAAATGATTTTTCCTTTTGTAATAAGTTTTAATTGATTTGATGATGAAGTTTTAAGAATATAGAATTTCATATAAAGGGCATTCTTTCTGAAGTGTTTGTCCCTCTGATAAAGTTGAAGCTCTTCCCCTTGTTGCCAAATGTATCAAAAACTTCTCTCAAAGATTCTGGTGCAGGTCTGTAAAGGGACCCAGAATTCTGCATTTGTAATAGACATTCCAGATGTTTATAATACTTATTAAACTTTGAGAAACACGATCTTAGTCCACCTGACTATTACTGCCCAGTACTAGTGCTTTCCAAATGCTTCACTGTTTTCGCAATTATAGTGGCAAGGCAATTTGCCAAATTCCTGTTAGTGTAAAATGACAGTATTAATTTCCACTGATCATGTAACCAGTGATGATGCTTTCTCTTCTCACTATAGTTTGGTTTGTGTTCTTTCAAACCCACAATGGTAAAAAGGTTTATTGAAATCACTCTAACTCTGAATACACGAAGTGATTCTCACGTATCAATGAATTTCAAGGTTTAAAATGTTAGACACAGGATGCACTAAGTGTAACAGACATATAGGTTAATCCAATTGAAGTTAACATTAAGGAAAGGCACAAATATGTAAAACCTGCTGATTCTTTTTCACAAGTCTTGAACTAAAAATCCAAAGTATCAGAATAATGCTAAGGAACAGCCAGTGGATGTCACCAGTGCGCCACGGATTTGTAGAAGCAAGTGTTTTTGCTGTTACTTCTTAGGAATATCTGGCTGGTGGTCTTATACCTTCTTAACATACAATCTTTTTTTTCTTTTCCTTATAAATTATTGACTGATTCTGTACCAATTAGTTCTACCAGTGGGTAGGTTTGTTATCAAGTTAAGCTTCAAGACAAGAACCTGGACTCAAATGATTAAAAATTTAGAGGCAGTTGATTAAATATGCAGATAGTCTGTGAAGCTACTTCTTGAAACTATTACATTGCCTTTTAATACAGATGATTTGTATAATTAATAAAAAACAAGTTTGAAAGCACTTAAGAGAGAAGTGAGATATTTAAAGGGAATAAGGTTAAATGCTAAGAAGTAAGATTATCATTTGATTAAGAAACATTTACCCTAAAAGATAGTAATAGATGCTTTGTTTTAAAAATGTGGCTCCCTTTTCAGCAAATTTCATATTATGGACTTGTACAACTATTTTGGAAGTTATATATTGGATCAGTGAGTTGTCTGAGGGCTAATTAAATACATTTTGTGAATTGTATACTTTTCTCTCCAATTAAAAATTTTAATTACTTCAGTGAATTTTGCCATTTGAAGGTTTGTTGTGAAGTGTAAGCAGTGAAGCATAGATGTCCAGATCAAATAGGGACTGCTGTTGAGATCCTTTGGCTTACAATAAAGCTACTTTTAGTTAATTATAAAATTGCCCAAAGCAACTCTGACCCCCAAATCCTAAGTTTTAAAATGCATTTTTCTCCAAATTGTGGATTCTTCTCTGTTATGAACATGAGTCTGGAGTCTGTCCACGTCTTTCCATTGTGTAACAGTGGAAAAGACATTTAAACCCTTTATGCTTCTTCTTCTTCTTCTTCATTTTTTCCCCCCTGTATTAAAAGGCAAACCAAAAAATACCAATAGCAGAAATAACTATTATTTTGGGAACTCTGCTAAATGTCAGGCACCACCCTAGGCTCTTTGCACAATTTACCTCATTTAATCATTGAAAAAATCCCGTAAGGAAAGTTCTGCTATTCTGATGTCACAGACAACAGAGAAGTAAAGTGCTGAAGCTTGCTTTCAAATCATGGGATGTCTAACTCAAATGCCTAAGATATTTTTCAAAAGGGTTCTTTTCAATAGATAATGCTGTTGCCATACTTTCTAAGGCCCAAGCATTGCACTGAATATACTCCATAGGTAGTACATTGACCAACAGTACATGCCTCAACATGAGTGTCATTGATGTCAAAGTCCAACGCTCCTGAACAGGAGGTATCTGCCAAGCCTCTTCCAGGACTCTTTGAAGTGGGTTTTGTCTGTGCTGACCCCTGGGACTGAATCCAGTTACTTACACTTTGGAGACTGTGGAGTCAGAGCCATGTAGAATGTTAATGTTTATAAGTTAAGGTTTGAAGCATTATCATAGAAGATAAGAAACTGAAGAAGATATTTTCAATATTAACTTAGAGATGAAAACCCATGGTGAATATAAATAATAGCCTCAAGACCATTACAGGAATCTGGACTTAATTCTACGATTGACCAACCCTTCTCATGTTAGGCCCTGGATACTCACAGTTTGAAGTGGATTATCAATTCCACTCCTGTTGGAGACATTTTTCCAAAGATTGCTTCCATAACTACAGTTTTTGCTGGGTTATCATTAACTATGTGCTTGAATATCATCCCAAACTCAGCATGACCCAATTATATCTGTGGGTAAACATTGTGAATAAATAAAATAGCAACTTTAAAATGATTTAAAATAGGTTAAATGCTTAAGAAACGATGGTTCTGGTTTTGTAGAATAAATATGTTGAAGGAATAACTTGTTTTCTATTCCTTCATATTTCAGGGTTTGTTTGTTTCTAAGGTTTCGATAAAGCGGTTTTATTTTGCTGTTGCTCATATGCGCTGTTTTGAAGTGTTTAATGATGATTTCCAACAATATGTATCTAGCTATTATCTATCTATCTATCTATCTATCTATCTATCTATCTATCTATCTATCTAATCTATCATCTATCTATCTATCATCTATTTATCTATCTACCTATCATCTATCTTTCAAGTATCTAACCTATAATCTATCTATTATTTATCTATCGTCTATCTAGTTAGATAGCTTATAAAATCTAGACCAAAAGTTATTTGTATAGGAACTCTGTTGCAGACATTTCATTTGGAAGGGACCCATGGGAAACAGTCCGCATGAGGGAGGTGGAGTGAAAAGACCATAATTTTAGGTAGGGAAAGACTGGGGATTCAAGCCCACTTACCAACTCGGTGACTCTGGGACAAATAAATAACTCCTCTGCTCTTCGGTTTCCTTTAACAAAAGGAATTGTCATAAAGATTGACAGAATACATGCAAAACACAAGGCCTAGAACCTGGAACAAAATAGATCAATACATACTATTTTAAAAATCCTTTTCTTTTTCCCTTTCTCTTTGGGAACATAATAATCATTCAATAAATTTTCGTTAAAGGATAAATGACTGCTACTGTATAAGCAACTTTTAAATCAATTTGTTAATTATCATCTCCTTATCATCATTTTTTCATAATCTTTCAGCATCCTACCTTTTAAATTTCTCTAAACGTGAGTCTGTGGTCGCTAGCACCTCTCTGGGTTCTGTTACTGCTGATCACTACATTTGATTCTGGAGGCTCTCATGGTCCCCTTTCACATCTACTCTCCCTAAAAGTAGACTTTTTTTCTCACCCAAGGCCTCCTTCACTTATTTAAATCTTGCTCTACTTCAAAGCATAACTTAAAATATATGCTTCCCATAAAACCTTCCAAGAGAAGAAAAAAAGATTCACATGGCAAACAGTTCTCTTAAAATTTTACATTTCTGAGGATAGGTTGAACTGGTCTCTTTCGAATTAGCATGCGTTTGAAACAGTCTATAAGGTCTTCTTGAGCAGGGATTGTATTTTATATGTTACTTTCTATCCTCCAGATGCTGAAATATATGCTGATTTGAATAATAGATACATTTTGAACCAAACCATATCAGAAAGACAGAAGATAAAATAATCCTTCTATAGTATTTTAGAAATAATTTTGCCTATTTTTTTCTCTCCATCTTTGCCAGTTCTTTCTTTTTCTTTTATTTTCTTTATTTTTTTAGGAATATGAAAATAATTTTAAACCAGTTTATATGTAAGGAGATTTCCAAAGTTGTTTTTGGCCATGATTGTTTTTTCTACCTTCAATTCATCAGTCTAACATTTATTGATTGTCTATTATGTCTTAGAAACTGTTCTAGGTACTAAGGAAATGAAACGTATAACGAATAAGGTCCTTGTCCTCAAAGATCTCACAGAAAGTGAGAACAAACCCATTGACAGATAAGTATAAAAACACGGTTAGTGCAGTGACACAACTCATAGAAATAATGGAAGCATCTCAAATGGGCAAATCTAATGTGCTTTTAGCTGCCTTTATTTTCAAAATGAGATGTTCTTATCCCATAGCTTGCCCATGAGGGTTTTAGTTTAGTGAGCCTATACCCTTTTTCGTATCTCTGCACTTCTTTTTCCTACTAGGTTCAGAAAATCTTAAGATTTTCATATTCCATGTTGAAAATTATATGTATGTGTGTGTATATGGCTCTCTGTGTGTATATATATGTGTATGTATATGCATACACATATATATATACATTTGTGTATGTATATTCCATTCACAGGCCTTCTCTATTTTATGTATGGAATTACTCTCTTGATTCCTTCCTATGGCAATACTGATAATATATTTTTATTACACCCCTATCACCTTACAAAATAACCAAGAATTTGGACAAGATCTATTATGTCAATATCTGTAAAGATGATAATGATTATATTTCTATACCACTTGATGCTTTTCAAGGCATTTTTTATTAGAGATCTGAGTTTTGGGAGTAACGTTTTCCAGGAAAGATGTGCCACGTTCATTGCAGAGTACAAAGTTCTGAATATTTGGCAAATACCATACGTGGCAATTCTTTTCACACAAAGGCAGTCCAAAATGTTTAAATAATTCTTGTCATGTCAAGGAGTGCAAATGTACTTCAGGTATGGTTGGCTGATTTTATAAATGAGTTTTTCCACTTACCATTGTTACATCAACAGACATTTCATTAAATTATATTTAAAGATTTGACAACACAGGTCCTGTGGAAAGCAAGTTAGCTTAAATTTCACCATCTCATCACACTGTGATTGATCTAAGTGTGGTAGAGCCTGAAAGGGTGGGCTTAATCGCATGAACATTTGCGGAAAGTAATGAAATTTAATAATAAATAATTCCAAGAGGCCTCGTTAAGCGGGAACATTATTATCAAACTGAATATACATGTTGACAGCTGTACCAATAAATTTGAGAGCTGTGAATATTTACCACATAAAATAATGAAGATCCTTTAAAAGGCCCTGCTGCTCTTGTTCTAGGGGGAAAAAAATGCTTCCTGACTATGTTTTCTTTCTTTACCAAAAAAGGGGAAAGGAGTGGGGAAATAAATGCAGTATGTCTAAATTAACTGTAAGAAAAAAATTCCTAAAAAAGTTTATCAAATTATCTCTGCTATCAAAATTAAAACTGCAGATCCAGCTGACCACAGCACTTTTCTTGAGGTTTTACATCTTATCAAATTGATATAGTGCTTTTGGATTTTATTTACAAATAAGAATATAAGAAGATTATTTAATCCCTAGATCCTGATTCTGAATGCAAAACAGAACAAAAACTCATTATAGTTGCTGCATTGAAGTTAATAAAATTATGAGCCAATAATTAAATGTTATGCTTGAGGATAGATTACATTATGTTTGCAACTACCAGTAGTTTTCACAAAAGATAAAGGAAGCAGACAAGCTCTGTTACATTCATTTAGAATTTCTTGTTATAAAACATGGATACATTTTGGCATTAAATTGCATTGGATTTAAGAATACCTAGTGTGCAACTTCACGTAGACAACTGCCAGTAGAGATAATTAAAATTTAGCTAAGCTAGAAGAGAATGAAATATATTATGGATGTTATAGTATAATAAATGAATTTGGTAAAGAGAATCATCCTAATAAGATTAATTTCAGGCTTAATTGCACAAACCCTGGCATCACTGAAGATAAACAATATAATCCTCTCAAGAGGTCTTCTAATAAGTCTGTACAAAGTGTATATGGGACATGAACAAATTTTTATTGTCTTATACTGGATCCAATAGAAAGAGGTGAAAGAATGAGAACAAATACTCCTTTGATTTTTGTGTTTTCTCATAAACATTTCAAATTACAAAAGACCTAGCACCTAATTGACAATTACAGTCACCAGCAAAATAAAAGATATCTGGTTTGAGTTGTTGAAAAAACGAAGACCTGAAATACGCAAGTTCGGTATTTCTTATTCAGGGCATCTTGTACGTACTACAATCTCTACACTAAAAGCATTAAAGTTATTTTTCCCCTAATTTCTGTATGTCAATCAAATATTTGAATCTATTGACACTCTAAGGCAGCGCTTTGATAGTCTGCTCCTTCTATACCTTGTCAATCTTTTTTTTTTAGCCTTAAACTTGCTTTCTTCTCCAGGTTTCCTCTCTAGGACACCCGGCTGCACCCCAGTTCTACACCTTGGTAGATATTACTAGTGGTCACTAACATTCAATTTTCTCTAATGTCAGGCATATGGAAGACAGATCCCCGGGTGAAAGGGCCCTGGAACTTTTTCTGGCCAAAAGACAAAGTATGGTGGTGAAAAGCTTGTGTGCTTTCTTCCAGTTGCTCTTGACCAGACAAAGGTGCTGAGAAGATGACATCTTCCAGATAGTATAGCTGATAGTATAGGATGGTAAGCCTCTATCACCTGGGTTCCTGGGTGTAAAAGAGCCCTCCACCAGTCCGCTTTGTACATATTATATGATTGAGAAAGAAACGTTTTTATGTTAAACCAATTGGATTTTTGGAGTTGTTTTAGGGTTATTTTCTGCCAACCAAAACCTAGTCCAACCAAATTAATAAACGTCTTTACACAGGATATTTTCCACTCTCACTCTTCCTATCAAAACTGTTTTCGTCTTCGCTCTTCTACTAGATTATAAAGGTGTTTAAAAATCTCACTTATATGAAAATATTCATAGATACAGATACCCCTCGGTGGTAGGAAAGAGGTGATGAGAAGCCATGTTGTTACCCAAGGAAATAACTGTTGGTAGAATATTGCAGCCCTATAGCTGACTGATAGGGGAAGGTAATTCAGAGTGAAAGCCCGTCCTTATTTCTGTCTGTGGTTCCAATAAAGGCTAGTGCTTCCTGAACACCTAAACCTTCTCCATTAGCTCATGTGCATCTAAGCTCAGAAATCAGTTGCTTCTTAAAGGGTAGATAGTAGATATTTTTTAAAGTTAAATTTATTCAAGTGTTAATGTGAAAAATAACCATAGCTCTAGTTCAGGAAGGTAAAACATGTGAGAAATGAGATAAGACATTAACTTCCTGAGTATGTAACAAGCAGAAATATTACACACTTCCTCCCCTCTGCTTTATTTTCCACAGCAGACATTTTACACACTCTCCAAAATTAATAAATAATATTTTGTCACATTTACTTCATGCTGTTTTTTTAAAGAAGTAAAACTTTATAGCCTTCTCCCTTCTTTCCTTTCCAAAGGTAATAACATTCACAAATTTTATGTCTATTTTTATATTTCTACTACATATGTAACTACCCACAAATGCTATATGTTATTTTCTGTGTATTTGAAAAAAAAAGTAGTGTTATTATCCTATACATATTGTTCTATAACTTGCTTTAAAAACAAAAAATAAATGTGTTTTTGAAGTCTATCCATATTGGTATCTATCTATGTATTGTTCTGTAATTCTATCTAGCTATGTGTGTGTGTGTGCGTATTTCACTTCTGCTGCTTTTTAAGGTTATATCAAAGTTCATTTCCTGTACGTTTTTATTTGTGTTTTTATGAAGTTTGCACTATTACAAATAATTCTGCAAAAATATTCTAAGTTGTACCTTCTTATGAGAGTTTTTGCTTGTGTTGTTTATGTTGTTTTTGTTTTTGTTGTTAGACTATCTACCTAGGAGTTGAATTGCTGGATTTTAGATTTTGTAAATTTTCTGTATTACATGTACTGCCAAAATGCTTTTGTAGTTGGTCTTAATACTTTACACCCCTACCAGCAGGAGTATGAGAATTTAGTTATGGGGATTACCTAAATCCTCATCAACACTTACTGTTACAGACTTTTTTTTCTTTTTTGCCAGCTGGATTGTTATGAAATAGTATTTTAATAATATTAATGGATGTGAATTTATTTTCATGGGATTGTGTTAATTAAAAATTCAAGTTTCCTCTTCTGGTATTTGTTCAAATTTTTTGCACATTTTACTATTTGGTCGTATTTGTATCACTTAGAGGAGTTTAAACAATTTTTTAAAATTCTAATTCCTGGTCATATGTGTTTCAAATGTCTTCTCTCAGGGTAGGGCTTGTCCTTAAACATTGTTTATAGTATCTTTAGTTCAGAGGCTTTAATTTTGATCTGGCCAAATTAAATCATCCATTCCTTCATAACTTATAAGTGTTTGACATTCGAAGGCCACAAACATTTTACATTTTTTCTTTTTTTTTTTTTGAGACAGAGTATCACTCTGTCGCCCAGGCTGGAGTGCAGTGTCACGATGATCTTGGCTCACTGCAAGCTCCGCCTCCCAGGTTCATGCCATTCTCCTACCTCAGCCTCCCGAGTAGCTGGGACTACAGGTGCCCGCCACCACACCCAGCTAGTTTTTTGTATTTTTAGTAGAGACGTGGTTTCACCATGTTAGCCAGGATGGTCTCAATCTCCTGACCTCGTGATCCGCCCGCCTCAGCCTCCCAAAGTGCTGAGATTACAGGTGTGAGTGACTGCACCTGGACATTTTTGTCTTTTTATATGTAAGCTTTAATCCTCTTGGAATTTGTATATGTGTATACTGCTGAATTTTATTATTACTATTATTATTATTATTATTATTATTGTTTAGTATCAGAAGCTAACATCTCAGTGCCATTTTTGAATAGTTTGTTAACATATTTTCAATGCCTCTTTTATTATTTAACCGCTTTACCTCTATGCGTACTTCTATTTCTGAGATTCTTATTTAGTTCCATTGATCAATTTGTCTTTTTGTGTTCTATAGCCACATTGTATTAAGTACCATGGCTTTACATACAAATCTTCATTTCTAGTGAAGCAAGACCTCTTTGCTGCTTGCACTTCTTTGAAAAATGTTTGACTAGTCTTAGAGCTTTGTTCTTCTATATAGAGCTAAGAATCAGTTTGTCAAGGTGTATGAAAAATCCTATTGTGCTTTGGATTTGAATTGCATTGTATTTATAAATGATCATGGCATTTTGACTCATCTACATAGTACTAATATATGTGAATAAAGAATTGATCCATACTCTAGCCATTAATGCTAAGCAACAAACAGCATGTATGTATCACTTTGGAATCTAATGGGACTCTCAAGAAATGTGAACCTGTGTTGGAGGTACTTTAGAAAGAAGAGCAGGTGGTGTTTAAAAAAGGAAAAGAATTTGGAGAGGATTCAATTTGAAAAACAGAAATAGGGAATGAGCAAAAAAAAAAAAAAAAAAAGTAACCATGGCAGAGAATGAAATGACATGAGGTGTGTGGATGGGGGAAGGGAGTGCTGGGAGGAAATCACACAAGAATGCTAGTTGCATTTTGGACCCTTCAGTGTCCTGAAATTGGAAACTTTTCAAGTGTGTTTCAAAGTAGTAACCCTTTCTCGCAAATAACAAATAAATTAGTTTCAATAACTATTGCCAAGTTCAAGCTCTAGAATCTCCTAGTTTAAATGATCTGTGCCAATGCATTCTTGTACACCCTACTTCCCTGCCAGCTTTGTTGTTGATTGGATACTGATGAATGGCATTGCTGTGCTCCACTGCAGCACTTTATAAATAACATTGCACAGTAGATACAGTACAATGGCAATTCCTATTTTTGCAGTGATTGGACTAGTTGGAAACAAATGATTTCCCTAATAGCGGGCTTTGTATGGATATGGGTGCTGGATTCATCTCTAACAGATGTGTCAACAAGCTATTAAAACAAGATGTATATAATTTTATGATGACTGAACATTTTAGGTAAAAGGCAAACTTACTATTTAAACGTACTTGTGCTGCCATAAGTGAAAAAAAATCCTAAATAAAACAAATTGATACCAGCAGAAATGTCAAGCACACTGCACATATTTGTTAGATAAACATTACTGTTTGGCATTAACTAATGTTCATATTTTGTGTCCCTAGTGTTTCTCTTTATTATTATTTCTGAAGAACACTTAGGTTTTTTCAAAGACTTGTTTAAATGAAAACATATTTAATTACCAGATATTTGACAAAAATACAAAAGTCATCAGAATTTCAAGATTGTCTACTTACAGGGATATTATCCCTACTAAAAATGATGGCATTAAATGTAAGTCAACTATTTACATCAACTGATTAGGGATTCTGTAATAAGAATGCCAAGTGAACAGTTAGATTTAAAAGACCCATGCATAAATTCTGCAAGAAATTGACAATGGAGAGGATAGGAATTGTAGACTTTGGTAATTATTAGAACTGCAAGGGGCTATATTGTCATTTCATCAAATTCTGCAATTTTATTGATAAGAACCAAGTAAGAAATATTCTCTAATTCAAAGGTTACATACAAGATCATTTTAATGTCAAGGTGCTGCTTCCTTCTCCTGTCATATAGTGATACTTCCTTCCTCTATGTATGAAAACCCAAAAACTCCAACCTACAGAATGTCTGAAAACTCTTTGACTTTGTCACACTATCTTGCTTACTAGCTTTTGAAAATGTTTCTTCAGCTTAGAATGCCATTCCTGCCACCATCTAATCCACCCTGATAACCTCCTAAATTTTCTTTGCTAAAAACAAGAATTAGTGACATTTATTGCATGTTTACTATCTACTGTTTTAAGCCCATGACATGACTTAACTCTTTAAATCGTCATATTGATCTGCCAAAATATGTAACACCATTTGATTGATGGAAAAACTGAAACACTGAAATATTATGTAATTTGTTAAAGAAGAAGAAGCCAGATTACCAGATTAAAACCTAAAGTATATCTTCAGGGCAGGATATCTTGACTTCTGTGTTAGACTGGCACCACACAGGATTCAATCCAAACTTCACTTGTTTTTGCAACTCTTCTCCCACTCAGGGAGTCTCTTTTCTGAGTATCCACAAGACCACTATACATAGCACTTTCCATGGTGAATGTTAATAGATTTCATTATTATCTCTACTACTGTGAGCATCTTGACAGCAAAAGGCAGCATTATATAGGATTAAGAGTTTGGACGTGGGATTGGACAGACCTGGATTTGAATCCCAGGTCTGTCACTTATTCAAAGTGTGGCCTTGGCAAATTACTTAACCTATTGAAGCTCCGTTTTTATCATCTGTAAAATGGAGATAATATTTGCTTCTTCATAATGTTATACTAGAAGGATTAAATGCATTACAATACATAATTGTTCAATGTAAATTAGCTATTATAATTATCTGTATTCTCTAAGTTGAGTACTGTCATAGTGGTAGATGCATTTTTTTTTTGCACAGATAGGGCTATAAGGGACATAGATAAACCAGCTTGTATTCTGAATTTACTAACTAGTGACACATATGTTTCATGAACTCTGAAGATTAACTTTCAATATAGAGAAATACCCCTCGTTTAGCTATGCTGTCTTGCAGTTTACTGTCCTCCCTTCTGCCATCTTAGTTGACACATCAACTCAGGCTGCCTAGGATATCATTTAGAGCACAGGAAATGGATATGTTTTTTATGCATGGGTATTTCCTGAACTGAAGAAGGATTGGCATTGAAGAATCAAGTCTTTTAAATAGCTCCTAAAGCAGATGGAAGGAGCTATGGTAGCGATCTGAGCCACTAAGTTGCTGCATGACCTGCAAGGTTTTATTCTACTTTTGCCCTTGAAAAAAGGAAAACAAAACTACAAAACTCTTGGCTTTCTTCATCCATAGGCCCTCCTGTGTATGTCTGTGTGTACAGAAGTGTGACCCTCACACTGTCTTTGTTGATAAGGATAGGGATTGCTGGCTGAGAAAACCACAGTGAGAGGAAGGAATCATAGTATCCGAAATGTCTGCACTTAAAAATATGGCCTTATAGTTGTAACACTGGAGCTTATGTAGACAAACAAGCAAATAGCATGAAGCAGACAAATAAGCATGAAGGAATGACCTTCTCTCAAAAGAATAAAGCCCCTCAGGAGGAAACCCATTATAGATCCAATGTCAAAGCACAAGGGACTCAGCAGTATGTACATACACCAGTATGTTGCAGCATCAACGGCCCTATTCACTCTGAAGTTATGATGAGCATGACAGTGTGATCAGATACCCAGATAAGTGAGGCACCCCAATGGAGTCTTCTGAGATGATTAGAGGAGGTCCCATTAGCTAAGAAAAGTTTTTCTCAGGCACAATATAAAGTAGCATGTGGCAGAGAGACACTTGTGAATTTCCATGACCAATCTATTCTCCACATATCGACCAGGATAATCTCTAAAAATGAGAATACAGCCTGTCATGCCTCTGTTTAAACACCATCATTGGACTTTCATTGCATTATGAATACAAAGAAAGTTAGTGCTACAACCTACAACATCCAGTATGATCCAAGCTCTGCTCCCTTTGCATTGCCATGCATTTCTCTCCTCTCTATGCATGCTCCCAGACCCAGGGCCTCTTAAAGTCTCTCAATGTACCTAGTGTCTTCCCACCTGGGGGTTGCCACACATGCTGTTCCCACCACATAAACACTTTCCCCCCAGATTTATGGATAAATAGCTCCTTCTCTTTTTTTTTTTTTCTTTTTTTGAGACAGTTTTGCTCTTGTTGCCCAGGCTGGAGTGCAATGGCACAATCTTGGCTCACTGCAAGCTCTGCCACCTGGGTTCAAGCGATACTTGAACCTCAGCTTCCCAGGTAGCTGGGATTATAGGCATGCACCAACACACTCAGCTAATTTTTTGCATTTAGCCGACATGGAGTTTTACCATGTTGGTCAGGCTGGTCTCAAATTCCTGACCTCAGGTGATCCACCAGGCCCAGCCTCCCAAAGTGCTGGGTTGCAATTGTGAGTCACCATGCCCAGCCTCCTTCTCATATTTAAGGTCTCTTTTTAAGTACCATCTCAGAGAGGCCTTTCCTGGCCACGTAACCTCTACACCTTCTATTCTTTATCATTAGCTCTATTCATACCTTCATAAAACACTGCAATTTCAATTATAGATTTTTGTTAGTTTGTTTATACTTGCTTATGGTCTTTCTTCTCTACTAGGCTGTGAGCTCTAAGAGGGACCCTAATCTGCCTTGAGTAGGTATTCAGTAGCATTTGTTGACTGAAGAATGGGCAAATAAATGGATAGTTTCATGAGTTAGTCACATGATTGGAGCCCTAAGCCAAGAGCTTCTTATGTTCATGAGGATCCAACAATTAATGGCCCTGACTTTTTCTCTTTGCTATGGCAGAATTGTGAGTGTGAAGCCAATTTAGAGAAGGACTGTACCTGGCAGTGTGTCTGAATTCTAGAGAAGGTAGGAACAAATTGAATGTTTACTATGTATTTGTTATATTCAAGGGAACTTACGGGATAAAAAGTTGAACAAGATGTGATCTTGGCCAGGTGCAGTGGCTCACGCCTGTAATCCCAGCACTTTGGGAGGCTGAGGCGGGCAGATTGCCTGAGGTCAGGAGTTTGAGACCAGCCTGGCCAACATGGTGAAACCAAATCCCTACTAAAAAATGCTAAAAATTAGCCAGGTGTGGTGGTGGGTGCCTGTAATCCCAGCTACTTGGGAGGCTGAGGCAGGAGAATCACTTAAACCCGGGAGGTGGAAGTTGCAGTGAGCCAAGATTGCACTACTGCACTCCAGCCTGGGCAACAAGAGCGAAACTCTGTCTCAAAAAAAAAAAAAAAAAAGTTGTGATCTCTTTCCTGACTCATCTTACAGTTTAGGACATTAGAGTTGTCATATAAGTAGATAAGTATAGCATGAATGTGGTAGACAGTCCAGCACCATTTGTTAAGTGCTGTTGTGCTACTGGGTGCTATAAGTGCTATGGGGGAACATAGACACTATTTGGCTTTATAAAGTAGTATTTTGAAGGCAGTGATTTCATGCTCTGATTTAATCTATTCTGTATAATCAATGGGCTTATGTATCTTTGGGTCTATATGCCGCTGAAAAACATCTAGAGTGGAGCTGGCAAATCCACCTGTTCACCATTCACTTATTGATTATATCAGAAAATATTTTTCAGTCTCCTACAAAGGAACAGGCACTGTGCCTATTGTGCTAGGTACCAGGGATATTGCTATAAACAAGAAAGAAGGTCTGTGTTCTCACAATGCCCGTACATTCATGAGAAAGGTAGATGTTAAATAAGAATGATAATGTCAGATTTTGATAAGTATTATGATAGAAAGAGAGTGGTGAGATTTAGAACCAGTGGCGTGGTGCGGCTCACTTTAGGTATGCTGATGAGGACAGACTTCCTTAGGGAAGGTGACATCGGACCTGAAACACAAGGGATGAGCGTGAGCTGCCCATAGGAGAGCTGCAGGAAGAGGCTTGCATTCACAGAGCATCAAAAATCAGGGCTCGAGGCAGGACAGAGCTGTGTGTGTAAGACTGTGCGAAGTCAGTATAGCTGAGCCTAGTGGGGATGGGGGTGAGAGGAAGTCAATGTGGCAGAACATGTTGGACTTGTGGCCATGCTTAGGACTTTGAATTTTATCCTAAATTTTATCCAAAGAATGACAAGAAGAAGTTGTTGAAGTATTATAAGCATGGGATTGACGGGTTCTGATTTGTATTATTAAAGGGTTACTTCAGAAGTAAAGAGAAGGAATTCTGCTATGGTCTGAAAGTGTGTCCCAAAATTCATATGTTGAAACTTAATATCCTTTGTGGTAGTATTAAGATTTGGGGTCTTGGATAAAGAAAATGTGGTACATATACACCAAGGAATACTATGCAGTCATAAAAAAGAACAAGATCGTGTCTTTTGCAGGGACATGGATGGAGCTGGAGGCCATTATCCTTAGCAAACTAATACAGAAACAGAAAACTAAATGCTGCATGTTCTCACTTATAAGTGGGAGCTAAATGATGAGAACACATGGACACATAGAGGGGAACAACACACACTGAGGCCTACTGGGGGGTGGAAGGTGGCAGAAGGGAGAGGATCAGGAAAAATAACTAATGGGTACTAGGCTTAATACCTAGGTGATGAAATAATCTACACAACAAACCCCCATGACATGTTTACCTTGTAACAAACCTGCACATGTATCCCACGTGTATCCCACACTTCTTTAACACAAGTTAAAAAAGAAAAGAGTTGGGGTCTTTTGGGAATTAAGTTGCTAGGCCCTCATGAATAGATTAGTCCCTTATGAAAGGGCTGGAAGGACTAGCCTAGGTTCTTCTGCCATGTGACATCACAGCATTTATCCTTTTTTGCCCTTTTGAGCCCTTCCATCATGTGAGGGTACCTAGGTGGCCCCATCTATGAGGAAAGTGTCTTTACAAGAGACACTAGACCTGCCAGCACCTTGATCTTGGACTTCTCAGGCTCCAGAACTTTGAGAAATACATTTCTATTTTTCATAAATTACTCAGTCTCAGATGTTTCCTTATAGCATCACAAACAAAGACAGGTTGTAAAGAGAGTATGAGTAAAATTTTAACTGTCTTTAATGATCACTATTAGACTCATCTTTCTATTTACATAACACAACTCTGCAAAAGTGTATTGAGTAACCTCTACATGGCAAGCATTGTGCAAAAACAGAAAGTTATTGTTGCAGGATTTGATCTACAATATTACTGGGCTTTTCTGTGGGGTCAGAACTGCCATATTTTTCAAAATTGATTTCTTCATTCAATTTCAATTTCCTTTTCATGATTAGCTAAATCGAAAGCAAATGTTTAGGGTCCTTTTAACCTGCTCACCTCAAACTCTCTTTCTCTTTCTGAAAAGATCTGTAATTTCCCAAAGTAGTGCGTGACTGTGGCATATAGTACTTATCCCGAAGAAGCAGGTTCTGCTGGGGGTTCATGCTTGAGTCCATTTTCCTTATCTTTCTCAAATGGCCGAAGTTAACTGATTTGAAAGGGCCTCATTTTAAATTACATTCATTCAGTGAAAACAGAAATTAACACTTAGAGACATCTATATGCTAATGATTGTAGCTCAGGGAATTCACTTCTAACCTTTTCAAAAGGCACTGGTAAAGAGCCATTTCACTTGAAAGCAACTTAGTAAAACTGGTAGATTAATTAAATACCATAAAATTTCTTGAAGAATCTTTATTTCATTTATCATTTATGCCATTATTTTTTCTTTTTTATGTGAGCTACCTTGGTTCATATCGTGCTTTCTAGGACACATTATTTAGCAGATTATTTGACATGAATAATGCAGAATCCAGCATGGTAATGTGATGCTACGAGTTTGGAAGATAGTAAAAGAACAAAAGACAAACAAAGGAAATCTGTTCATCGAGGCCACCCCTAGTTCATGTTGTAGCTTTGTGCAATTTTTTTTTAAGTGCCCTCTGTCAGTGAAGCCCTGGGCAAGGGGATAAGCCCGGGAGTAGTAAATGGAGTCTAGGTACAAACTCCACTTGCTCCTTCAGCCACTTGCCCGATGCAATGAACAAATTTCACAGCTATACACGGCATCATTTAGTGGCTCTCTGTCTCATTGCTCCATCTTACTTATCTGTGTTCACCTAATCTCCACTTATTTTCATCCATGATTTCATGTCTTCAAATTTTACTATCAGGGAAAAGCAAGCTTTTCCCGTCTACTCATGCCCTGAAGAGTAAACTCCAACAAGGATTCATTTTAGAGTAGGATACATTTTGTTGCGCTGCATGAAGGGGAGACCATGTGCCTGAACAGGGCAGCCCCTTCAGAGGATACATTCATGAAGTAAAAAGAACTTGCTATTAATTGCACATGCAATATATCACTCTTATTTTTTGAATAAGCAGCAAGAACTGCACATTTTAGGGCATGGGGGGTTTGCAGTCAGACCTGCTTGTGAACCCTGGTTCAGCCTGATACTAGTTGTATGACTTTATGCATATTATTTAATCTCTTTGAGCCTTTGTTTTTTCATTTGTAATATGGGGGCAATAACATGGACTGGGAGGGTTAAATGAGAAAATGCATGTAAAATGCTTGGCACAGGGTAAATGCTTGGTAGAAGGTAAGACCTGAAGTGGTGAGCATAAATTAAAGAAATAAACATTTGAAAACATTGCTGCTTTCAAAAGCTGTACCCTAGAACATCTTTCCCAAAGTTGAAATAAGGGACCTCAGATACCTAAGCTGGCAATATTGTATGACTCCTTTGTTATATAATCTTTATCCAAGCTTCCCTCATACTTTATTTCTCTTTGGACCACATCCTCAAAAATGCTCCTCTGGAGTCATCAGTGTGGATCATTTTAATAAATGGGCCCAAGGTATATTTATTTTTATTTCTCCCCCATTTTTTAACAACTATAAAATTGAGTAAGTTTTTACATATATTTGCACCCATAAAACCTTCACCATGATCAAAATAATAAACTTATCCATTACCCCCAAATGTTTCTTTGTGCGATTTTGTTACCCCTCGCCTTTACTCTTCCACCCTCTACCTTCACTGCCCCTTCCCCATCCCCAGGCAACCTCTAATCTGCTTTCTGTCTCTATAGATTAGTTTGCATTTTCCAGAATTTGATATAAATGGAATCATATCCATCCATATGTGCTCTTTTTTGTTGTTGTCGGAGGTGGTCTGATCTGGCTTCTTTCACTCAGCATAATTACTTTGAGGTTGATTGTTAAGGTAAACATTTTGACCCCAGTGAGACATCATTTCTCCCTGAGCAGCATCCATTTTGTTGCATGTATCGATGATTTATTGCTTTTTCTTGCTAAGTACTAGTTCATGGTAGAGCTATACCACTAATTATTTATCCATTCACCTGTTGATAGACAGTTGGATTGTTTTCAGTTTGGGATTACTAAACTGGAGTTAATAAATTTTCCATGAGCACTCAAATACAAGTCTTGGTGTGGACATTTTTTCATTTCCTTTAGGGAAATACCTAGGAGTGGAATGGCTAGATCATATGGTGAGTGTGTGTTTAACTCTTAAAGTAATCATTAAATTGTTTTTCAAAGTGGTTGTGACACTTTACACTCTCTCCATCAGTGTTTGAGAGGCTCAGTTGCTCTGTTTTCTCACCAACACTGGGTGTGGTTGGTCTTTTTAATTTCAGCCATTTTAAGAGTGATGTAATGGTATCTCATTGTGATTTTATTTTTTATTTCCCTAATGGCTGTCATGTACTTCTTCCCAATTCTTATATCCTCTTTGATAAAGTGGCCATTCAAATTTTTTGCTCTGCTTTAAAAATTAGACTGCTTTCTTACTGAATTTTTAGTCTTATTTATATATTTGTATCCAAAATATATACAAATCCTGATAAAAGATTTGTATCCAAAGTATATAATATGCAATTTTTTCCCCTATTTGTGACTGTGTTTTCATGTACTCTATTGCATCTTTTAAAGAGAAGTTCTTAATTTTGATGAAGTTCAATTTATCATTTTATCTTTTATAGATCTTTCCCTAAATCAAGATTACAAAATTTTCTCCTATTTCCTTTGAGAAGTTTTATAGATTCAAGTTTTATATTTAGATCTATAATCAATTTCCGGTAAACTTTTTCATATGGTGAAAGGTATAAATCAATTTCATTTTTTTAATATACAGATCTTCAATTGTCTGGGTACCACTTGTTGAAAACACTATTTTTTGTGCACTGAATTGCTTTTGCACTTTTGTCAAAAATTGGTTGATCATATATGTATGGATTTATTTCTGGACTCTCCTCAGTTCTGCTCCATTATTCTATTTGTCTATTTTTAAGGCCATGGTATATTTTGAAAACTTTTAATTCTTGAGACAGTTTGTTGAGTGTCATTCCATCATTCTCTCCCTCCTTCCATGTATGTCAACTTGACAACTCAGTATAATTTTCTGTTTTAGTGAAATTTAGACAAAGTGAATTTAGCCAATAATGTAGAATTGGTCTAAAGACTCTCTTTACCTTTTGTCAGTTCTGTTTCCCACTATTCATTTTTATTTTATTTTATATTTTTTGTGCTCTTATGACTGGGGCATGGGGGGTGGTAGAGATGTGATATAAATACCTTGACAAACTTTTCTATCATATGTTAACTTATAGAATCTTCAAATTGCTCATGGTGGGGTGGGGAGTGGCAGTGGAAAAATCAAATAAAGAACTCAAAACAAACACTAAACCCTCTCTAAAAGATTCCTGCTAATGAATTTGTCCATTTCTAAATTTTACCTAAGTTTTCTCTGTCCTTTGTTGTATACACAGAGAGAAATATGTTCACTTTTGTTTTAGACATGACAATAGGGGTTCTGGAAAGCAGAGAGCGGTTGGAAATCTCAGGGCAGATCCAGCTGAGCCTGCTTGAGAACAGGGCTTTCTCAGGTAGGATTCCACTTGTAAATCCCGGCTGTCAAACTGTGAGGGACACAGCTTCAGAAGAGGAAAGAGCCAGCCTGTGGGAGGAGTCCAGAGAGTGTGTTTGTTGCAAACTGGAAGGCAGAGGAGGTAGTTATCAGCCCTGTAATAGGTCCAAGCTGATTGGCGAGCCCCTTGTTGATGCTAATGAGGCTATTTTTATACTGATAGCTCTATTATTCCCCACTATTGTCATGGTTACATGGACAAAAGGAGAAAGTGAATGTAAACTTTCTGAATAAAGGAGATAGCATGAAATTGGAATCATTTAATCATTTATTCTAACCAAAAAAAAAAAAAAACCAAGTCTTTCCAGAGATGAGTTAATGAACTCTGGTTTCCCCCTGAGGCTATAATCCTCCACAGACATCAGTCTCCTCATCTGTTAAAATGAGGGGGTTGGACTAGATGATCTCTAAGGTCCCTTCCAGCGCTGAAAATTCTATGATTCTATGATTATTTAATCTACTTCCTAGTGACTGGAAGTTTTGCATTTACCATATGTAGAAATGAAACAAAGGAAACCTAACCTGGAAAGTTTGAATTTTATTTGCATCACAAGCTTGATTTTGAAGGAAATGTTTGAATTCAAGAAACTGATGTCCACTATATTTTAGACTACATATAGTCACCTGCCTATCTAGTAGCACACTGAGGGGGTTGTGGGGAGCATGAAAGCGTTCAAAAACCCCTGTGGCTCAGGTTAGAGGTGCAATTCAATATTCATGATAGGTTACCAAGGAAAATAACCTGATATCTGTGCTAACTCCAATCCTCTTTCAAAATGCTTCTCAAACACAATTTGGCACGAACACGTCAAACTAATATGGCAGATGTGGTTCTCACTTGCCATTTGTCAAAGCTGTGCCTGACCAAATCAGAATGTTTATCTCTAGACTTGAGCAGACCCTACAGGCAGTAAAAAAATGAATCAGAATCCTTTCAGACAGATTATTAAGCAGATTATTAAGTCTGTTATATATTTGGGCCACAAATGGGCAGGGCTTTATTTTATTCTATGATTTTTTTTCATATCATAGCATCTATAGAGAATGAGCATATTGCTGGAATCAACTACCTGAAAGTGTTAGCTCATTAATCCCCTATTTCCATTCATAACATCATCTAAGTTTCTTTCAGTCTATACCTAGTGTTTCAGGAAAAAGGTTAAAGATATTGCATTAGATGCATACAATTTTAGCCTTAGCATGAATCACCTTCTGTAGCCTTATCCTCCAGAAACTTATAATTTGCTTGGGCAGATAAGACTTCAACAATAAGCACTCTTAGTAGGGGCCCAGGGGGATGAGATATGTTCATGTATTAGATGCTTTCTGTGTACCAGGAACTGGGCAGACTTCACACTCTGAGGTAGGTGGCCTCATTTATGTTCTATAAATTAAAATCCCGAGTCGAGGGAATTAAAAAAGGAAACACACAAAAACCATGGTGGCATATCTAGTAAACTGTTGATCTGAAGTTTGAATCCTGGTTGATATGACAGTAAGACCTGTCTCATTCCCACAGCACTTGGGATGACACACACATTTCATCCCATCCCATCTGTCAAAGCTGAGTCATTGATGGAGCTCTACTTGGAGTGCTGGTTGAGAATGTTTCTCAGAGCACCTCTGGGATCAGAGGGAGGTGTCTTGGTCCACTTGTGATGTAGCATGGATTCTCAGTATTGCCTATACTTGCCTTATCTCTGGCTGGCTAAATAAGTGGCACACACCTAAGTTATTGGAGAAAAGAAAAGCAAGGAAAGCTCAGTGGAGTCTGCAGTGTTCATGGAAAATTTCTCAGAAAACTTGGAAGATGAACCAGTCTTGATCAATGGGCAGAATTTGAATAAGTGGACAAAAAGCAAACCAGCCCTCTAAAAAGAGTGCCAGAGGCAGAGGCAACAAGAGAGCAGATCTTTAAGGCAAAGATGGTGTAATTTTTATGAAGCTGAGACACTTGCCTTCACGCCTGTGAACAATGGAGCGATGGAATACACGTAGATTGTTTAAACTGGTTCAAAGCCCTTTTGCATTTACACTGCTTGAACAATCTCTCTGTGTTTCATTAGTTGCCAATAAGTTATCCCTTTGTTTCTGCATTTGGTTTTATGGATTCTATTGTTGTAATGATGAGAACACAGGGAAACCATGTAATGACAGGGAGAAGCACTCGCTGGGGGGAAAAAAAAGCACTTTGAAGTGGTGGGACTCCCAGGCTGCATCTGGGCACAATGCCAGCTTTTCTGCAGCTGAAGAACTTGCCACAGAAACAGCTGGCAATAGCTACAATTCACCTGTAATAAAGACAACCGATACCAACCACTCAGCACACTAATCAATGATTTAATAATTGTGTCAATGAAATAGATTATTCAATTGGCTTAGGTAGACTGTAGCCCCCCTCTGCAGTCATATGCTGCCTTTGAGAATGGCCTAGCCTTCCCCAACTGACTCACACATTTCCCTCCAGTACTTTTATTTTAAGACTCTCCTGGTTGCAACTTTTATGTCAAAATATATTGGAACATCATATGCCCCTTAGACCAGTGTTTATTGATATTTATGGAAGTGCTAGGAAATTCCAGTGAGCGAATAGAGCCTTTCCTCACTCTGTCTACCGAGGTTTGCAGAATCTGTCCCTGATGTTAGCACTGTCCCCTTGGGGGTCATAGAATATCCTTTCTCCAAACAAGCTGCTACTTCCTGGGATGCATCACAGTTCAGTATGACTAAGGGGGTTTGGCAAGAAAGAGTATATATTAGGCTTCATTGCATTTTGAATTTTTACTACTTTTTCCCTCTTCCTCTGCAATACTGTGAGTCGTTCTCAAACTTAGTTAAGGTTTAATCCAATTATAAGTAAGAGTTTCCTATGGAGGATCTGGGACAACTTTTTCCTTCACATTTACTGGTGGACAAATGAGGAAACACACTTAAACGTGCAAAAGTCTATCCTTGGTTTTTCCTTGGCATGCACAGTAGGCTGCTGGTATCCCCCTGTCCTCTGCAGTCCTCTTGCACGAACCCCTCAGACCATGGCCTCCGGAGAAAAGTGGAGTTTGGTTGGATAGTGTGGGATGGCTGGTGGTCATAGCAGTTCTCCTGATCACTTTGCTGCCACTTCCTGCTCAGGAAGTTTTCCTACAGTAGTGCTTCTTTTTCCACTCTACCTTCTTAATCTCATACTAAATGATTTAATTGACTACTGTCTAAGTTCTCAGATGTTGGTTAAACCTGGTAGATTTTAGAATTTGAGCATTAATGATACTGGGTCAGCTAGAGTTAGGTTTTCCCAGTTGGGGAACCTAACATAACATTTGACTTTTATAAGAAAAAAAATAGGGATATATGTAATTGCATAATTGGCTCTTAAAACTTGTTGGTAGGTATGTGGGATCTCAAATAGGAAGTCAAATAGAAAAAAAATCAGAACCTACCCCTAACCAGCTTAAACCAGCTTAATTTAAACTAGCAAAATTAAACTAGCTTAATTTATTTTATTTTATTTTTGAAACAGGGTTTCTCACTCTATTGCTTAGGCTGGAGAGCAGTGGCGTGAGCATAGCTCACTGCAGCCTCAAACTCCTAGGCCCAAGCAATTCTCCTGCTTCAACACCCTGAGTAGCTGGGAGCTCAGGCACCCACCGCCATGACAGTCTAATTTCTTATCTTTTCATGGAGACAGGGTTCTCCCTGTGTTGGCCAGGCTGGTTGTGAATTCCTAGGCTCAAGAGATCCTCCTGCCTGGGCCTCCCAGAGTGCTTGGATTACGGGCATGAGCCACTGCATCTGGCCCCTGCATTGTTTTAGAAAACATCCTTTACTGTCACTCTCTTTATCCCTGATTTATTCTGGGTTCCATTAATTAAGGGCCTGATCTGTGAGAAGACTGTGCTCCTTTTAGGGGTAGATGCATTTTAACGGGTTTGCTCAGGGCCTAAAAAAGACTCAAGACACAAAGGACTGGAATCAATAAGGTTGGGATTTCAGGCAGTACGACAGGTATTGAGGGGGATATACTGTTGGCCAGAGGCCTTGCCTGACACCATTCACATTTCACAAAACAGAAAGTTGTCTACTCTATAAACAAATGGACAATATCCTTTTCTTATTTTTTCTCTTCATAATTTTGACATAAACTATGCAGTGGAAAGTAGGTACTGACTGGTAGTATTCATTATGTATGGGAGCCAATTTTATTAAAGATCTAGGAAATACCTCCCTCAGTGGCATATTTAGAAAGTAATATTGGCATCCCGTCTGTCCATGTTATCAGAGAATGACTTGTCAATGTCTTGATGTCTGATCTTAATTATTCCTGTCTGCCATTTCCAGAGACCTGAGATGGCTTTCGTCTGTGCTGACACATAGAATATAGTGAAGAGCATTAGTGGATTCCAATTATGAATATGATAACAGAGAAGAGAAAGTATCTATACGTACAGGTATATAAAATTACATATAAATGTATAAACATATATACTTATGTAAAGGTTGGTCCATCAAACCAATTTAGAGGAATCTAGCATAGGTGGTGAGAGAGCCATCTCATTCATACATGTAAAAAACCGTAGTGACTTTTCTTTCCTGATCATCCCCCAGAGAGCACACTGGATTACTTAAATATTACCTATTAATATTTATGCAATGTTTCACATTATATAATTTGTAGAGTATTCTTTTGAGGATAAAATGAAGAGATAGATATGAAAATACTTTGAGGATTGGAAACTGGAAGATATATTTCATCATAATTATGATTATGATTATTTACATGTTATCTATTTGGTTTCATGTTTTGGATTACAAATTCCCAGAGAGTAAGGCTGACATTAGTGGGATTTTTGCCGTGAGTAGTTAAATGGCACAGTCATGAACAAGGCATATCACACAGCAAAGCAGAAGGAATAGTGAATTGGGAGCCAAGGAGCTTGAATTTTATTCCCAGCTCTGCTGGTAACAATCCACGTGCCTTGGGCAAATCATTTAATCTCCCTGGGTCTTTGAGTTTTCATCTGTAAAATGAGAAAGTGAATCAGCCAATGTTACATCCAGCTCCAATTTTCAGAGATTTTTTTTTATATGAAATCTCTCATCAGGGAAATTTCCTACTGCAAAGTTATTGCTTCAGCCACAAAAATTAGTTGGGATCAGCTCGCATAACGTGTTAGGTTGTCAGAATTTCAGAAAACTCGAATATTTTCCAGAAATTGTTTCAATGCCAACAGGCTGTTATCTGTGTTGCTGCCAAGACATTATAATGTGTGGGAACAACCAGTAAAAAAACATAAAAACAAAAGCTTGGGGGGAATCTTTTGCTGCTCAATGAATCTTGGTTTTGGTCGGATTTATCTGACTACAAAGAAGTAGTAAATGAAAGTTTTTTCTTTCTTTTAACTTTTGCTTCCCCTTTCCTTTCTACCTTACCACCTGAGCCCTATTCCTTGGAGAAAAATAGGATCATTTTAAAACTGCCTTGATAAATTAACTGGTTTAAGTTAGTTGGAGAAAAAATAAATTTCTACATCTCTGAAGGTCTGAATAATGAGGTGATATCAGAACAGTAATGTAAAGAAAGTTGAGGGAGCAAGACTTTATTCCCATCTATGTTGGGCAAGAGCATCAGGCTGAGGGAAGAGCAAGCGCAGAAGCCTAGAGGCATTTTTTGAGGCAGGAGAGTATCTGGTTGCATGAATAGCAAAAAGGCCAGTATTCCTGGTGTCAAAGAGAGAGAGAAAAAGTAGGAGAGGATGGTTGAAGATGAGGAGGGGAAGGCAGGTTTTGTAGGACTTTGTAGGGCATTAATGAAATGTGGAATCATTTGAGTTTTGCCAGAGGAATGACTTCCAAGTGTTGTTGCAATAGGATATTTCTGGCAATAAATAGGGAGTGCAGCTAAGAGACAATAAGAATAATCCCGGGGATGGATGATGATATCTTGGAACAAAGTGGTAATGGTAGAGGCATTGATAAGTGGTCTGGATCTACTTTGACAGGAGAGCTAACATAATTTGTTGATAAATTGGAATACGAGAGAAAGAGAGAAGCCCAAGATGACTCAGAGGTTATGGCTTGAGAAGTTAAAACTATGGAATTGTTATCAACTGAGATGAGAATATGAAGAATATGTCTTCAGATATGTTTTTGATGCCTGGATGAGGAAGAAATGTTTCTTAAATTCTTACTCAGTAAACCTGTATTGAGTAATTATTTTCATTCATATTTAAATTTAGAAAGGAAACTTAGAAATGGGAAAACAATCTAAGACTCGGCCATTCTTTTAATTTCATTCATGCATTCATTTACTAATTTAGTTAATATGTACTGCAATCTCTAACACATTAAAATCACCCAACTAGGTGCTGGGAGAGGTAGAAAATTGTTCAAATGTGAATTATGTTGTCAGCACACATATAATTTATTAGTGGTACCTGATAGAGGGTAGAAAGGTGATTCATTAAAACTGGTAAGGTACCATGATATTTGGATATAGGCAAATGACTATGGCGAGTAGTGCCCTATGAGATGACCTTAAAAATAGGTTGGCATTTTATATTCCTGGATGAAGGTTGCCATATCACCAAAGCCAGAAAGACCATGAAAGAGGAAAGATATTTTCTTATCTGTTAATGACTTTATGAGATTGTTGAAAGTAATCTGAAAGAACAATCTAGATGAGACTCTCAAGAAGTTCTGAGAATTAAGCCCTAATGCTCATTATATGTAACACATTTACTTATATGTAGCTAGAATGGGATTAGTTATATACCATCCTTGGGAGGATTACGAAAATTTTTCTGTGCTTCAGAAAGGCTAATCTAGTCTCTACGCGTCCTAAATTCAAGGTTATATTTATGTATAACTTAAATTCAAGGTTATATTTAACTAGAATAGAAGAGTTCATCTCCTTGTCAAACTTCCATATCTAACTACCTAAGCAAACAAGATGGTGGTAGGCCTGATGTCTGTTGAACTTGACATTGGGTGAGAGGCTGTAGGTAAGGTAAAATAGAAAAAGAAATAAAAGGAATTGCTCTTACCCTTGAGGGTCATGTAATCTAATTGGGAAGGCAAACACAACGACGAATACATAAGAACAGTTTTATAGCATGATCTAAATACTGCCCAGTGATATCATAGTCTTTGAATGTGTACAAAGTGTAGGTTGCTAATTTGCATTAAGGAATAAGGAAGATTGGCTGGGCTAAATTAAAGAGGACATCCTTGAGAATCTAGATCCTAAGGAAATATTGGCAAGTCATTGATTAGTCAATTTTTAAAAATTGACATTTGAGCAGAGATTTTATGAGCTAAACGATTGAGATTTTGTGGGAATGCTGATACATAGATGGCTTTCCTTAATGTTTAGAAGAAATCTTCATGTACAAAAATCTTCACTTCATTTATGTTTGTACTTCTCGAGTCTACAGGATTTTCCTTTCCTGAAGGCTGACATCTGTCTAATACTTGAGTTGTGAAAAATGTCCCTTTTGATAGGCTCTTTTCATTGACAGTTACAAAATTTCCTTTTGGAAAGCACTGAGTACTGCCTTCACAAAATGAATACTCTAATATGATGAAAACGTTCAAGGAAATGCAAGATCCCACACAGACAAATCCCTCACCCCTGGTGTGTGGATAACTGACTGATAAAGCTGCATCTCTCAGTACATGGACACGGTGAGGGATTTTGAGGAAGGGCTCTTTCTACTTGGCAGGGGCTTACTCCTTGGAGCCGTCCATACAAGAAGCTGGAGACATCCTATACACATTGAAGAGAACAGGGAACCACACTGGATTTTTCCAGTGCCCACTTTATGTAATATGTTGCCGAAACCAAAAATTTATAATGGTAAATATCTGAGGTTAAATGTCAAAGGGGAAATGCTGTTGCAGGTGGAGGAGGAAAGATTGTGCTGTTTCTTTCTTTCTTTCTTTTTTTTTTTGAGACGGAGTCTCACTCTGTCGCCAGGCTGCAGTGCAGTAGCATGATCTCAGCTCACTGCAACCTCCGCCTCCCAGGTTCAAACGATTCTCCTGCCTCAGCCTCCCAAGTAGCTGGGACTACAGGCACGTGCCACCAAGCCCAGCTAATTTTTGTATTTTTAGTAGAGACAGGATTTCACCATGTTGGCCAGGATTGTCTCGATCTCTTGACCTCGTGATCTGCCCCCCTCGGCTTCCCAAAGTGCTAGGAGATTGTACTGCTTTTAAAGGGCACGTTGATTGAGGCTGAAGAAAAACCTGACAGCGCCCTGTGTTACCTGAGCACCGGCACACTGAAATATCACATAAGTGATGCATAGCATTTAATGAGTTGGGACTGAAAACTTTAATTTGCTTGTAGGGCTTCTTATTATTTTATTTTTTGTTCATTATATTTTCTGCTCAGTCTCTGTGGATGTTCTGCATTTTCATCATCAAATGACTGGCTGGCTATTTTTGTCAAACAAGAAGCCTGAAACCATCAAGTCTGAATGTGGAGACAGTCTGCCTGCTCTGTCAACAGGATGAAAGTGAGTCTCAGGCTTTTTTAATTACAAGGATAACATGTTCGCTCATCTAATAATGAAGATGGTTAGCAATTTTAAATTTTAATAATCAATTACTGAAAGTAATTCTCCATTAAACCACAAGAGAGCCATTAAATCTCAAAAGATGGAACATGCTGTATGTAACAGTAGCAAATTTTCTATTTTTAAATATCATTAGGGAATATCTGATTGTTTCATTTCTCTGCATTTCTTTTACCTTTTTCCTCATGCAGACCATCTCATTTTCTGCAGGAAGACAGCACATGATCTTATAAATAATAAAAGAAAAACCTTGCAAGACTTGATCCAGGGGTGTGAAATATGTGCTAAGAATGTAATTTATTTCAGTCTGGCATATTTTGACTGAATAATAAGGAAGGTGGCTAATTAATATTATACTATGCTGTGGGCAAGGCAGCCTAGTGGGCTGGTCCATGCTCCTTTCACCTCTGGAGACCTGCATCCAAGCCTTAGAGGAGTTACATCCGCTGAGCAGGGCTTGGGGGAGGGGAGGGGGAAGCGTCAGATGTCTTTTCTTGGCCGTGGAGACCCCTGTCGATATTCTAAAACTACCCTGAATATCAGCTTCTGCTCTGAGGAGATGAGGGAAAAGACAAATGATTGCTAGTTGGCTGTTCAATTTGGCAGACTTATATGTCACGGGGAGAGAGCTCTGTGACAGCTTCAGCTGCCCTAGCTCTAGCCTGGCTTAGCTCTCTCACTTTCATCCCGCCTAAATCTTTGGAAATACATGGAATAAACAGCGTGTATGTGTGTGCATGTTTGTGTGTGTGTGTGTGTATTCAGGTAGGATGTTGGATAGGGGTGACCAGAAAACAGAAAATGACTTAAAATCAAATTAGGTTAAATCTCCATTAGATGCAGCTGATTCCATTTCTACAGTATTCGAATCCCAGAGAGTAGAAAGGTACTGTGATAAGACCCTTGGTTTGCTTTCAGATGATGGGAAGGCCACTTTGAGTCTAACCAGTTGTGCTACACTCAGCACCCACTACCATCTGGTCTGTGGGACGCAGAGAATGTCATTGCTTCAAGTGCCATAAGCAACAGGGCCAGAAATGGGGTTCTTATCACCTCATCATCTTTGATTGTTTTTCTGAAGGGGAGTATGCCCGTATTTCTGAACTGTACTGACCTTTCCAACAAGCAATCCCCTGCTTCCCCCAGAAGGGACTGAAGCAGAAACTGTGCCAAGCCAGGCAGAATTGGGTCGGGGTAGGAGGAAGGTAAGCCCAATTTCATGACACGGGTAGTTAAAATGCAGATTATTTGTACTTATTCACAAGGTATTTCAAGTTTCTTGATATTGTAGTGTTCTTGTTTCTCTCTCATTCTGCTACGTGGAATTTAATAATGACTGCAACCATCAGCAGGGAGAAGCTGGTCTGGTGGAGATAAGGGAAAAGTAGTTGACGTTGAGTAATTTTGATCTTTATGGACACAACTGAGAGATGCCTGGGAGACGGAGGTTAAGAAGAAATTACTGAAGTTTAGATTCTGATGTGAGTTTCTTTTTTTGAGATGGAGTCTCGCTTTGTTGCCCAGGCTGGAGTACAGTGGCACCATCTCAGCTCACTGCAAGCTCCACCTCCCAGGTTCACGCCATTCTCCTGCCTCAGCCTCCTGAGTAGCTGGGACTACAGGCGCCCGTCACCACGCCCAGCGAATTTTTTTGTATTTTTAGTAGAGACGGGGTTTCACCATGTTGGCCAGGATGGTCTCGAACTCCTGACCTCGTGATCCGCCCACCTCAGCCTCCCAAAGTGCTAGGATTACAGGCTTGAGCCACTGCGCCTGGCCCTGATGTGAGTTTCAATTACCTGGTTATGATGACGAATCTATGTTCTGCCTATCTACTATTATTTGCAAAACTGAGATCTTTGTGTGAGAGTGATATATTCCAACTGGGGCATCACCTCTGGATCGCATAGGCAGGTTTCAAGAGCCAGAAATCCTTTTCTGGCAATAAAAGGAGGCAGTGGAGTCCTCGTTAGTGGGTTTGGCTCTCCTTGATATCTTACTGCCATTCTTGCATGTTCTCTACCCCATTTTCTACAGAAAGAAGTCTGGTCCCTTAAAAGGGCATGTAATAGAAAATACTGCTTCTTTTATTTGAAGTCTATATTTAGAAACAAATTATAGCTCCTTATGCTGTGGTTTAGCCAAATGGCTATTTTGGGGTCATGAGAATCCCCAAAGCTACCTGACAGCTAACGTTGGTTGGGCTGTTTTAGTTTGGTCCCCAGGGTGCACACAAGTAACTGAGCAACATACATTGAGTCGCCAGCTATTTGGTTTGGAGGTCAGGCTGTGGATCCCCTCCCCTAGGAATCTTCACTACTACAGAGTAGGAGAGGGTGAACTCTTAGTGGCTTCCCTGCAGAATAACTGATACTCCACAGACAGTTGGAGGGAAAGGGCAGTGCCAAATCCCCCTTACTGCCCCAGAGGAGTTCGGGTTGTTCCCTGGAGGAGGAAAAACTCACCCCTGGCACAACTGAAGGCGGGATTCTATTCCACAGAGCAGATGGAAAAGTCAGCAGGAGGCGACTCCAGGGACTCCTTTGTTGCTTGCTAAGAAGCAGAGAACAGAATAAGGGCAAAGCCTTAGGGAGGCCTAAGCTGCTAACACCTGGTGGAGGAAAGGAGAGGCAATCAGGTAACCTTTCTAGATGGCTCATGGTTAGAATCATAGAAAGAAGAAATAGGAAACCTCTAGCTGTAGGATCCTTGCTTACTGATAAGAATTTGAATGACTCGTGAAGATCAAAGAGGTAGAGAGCAGCTCTACCTACACCAAAATGGAGGGCCTCTGATTCAAGGCACCAGGTTTGCTGCGCTGTGAAATGTGTACAGTGAAGCAAATGATTTTACACTGAGGTGCAAAGCAGCAAGAGTGTGAGATAGTGGCAAGGATCTGGGCTTTTGTAGTTGGATAGTGCTGAGTTTGAGTCCCAACTCAGCCACTCATTAGCCCTGTGACCTTGAGCAGTTTACTTAACCACTTTACACCTCGTTTTTCTCATCTGTTAAACCAAGATTAAAATAGGTCAGGATTTCTCAACCTCAGCACCATTGACCTGTTGGACTGGATAATTTAAAAGCCCCCAATTCAATGTAGGGGCTGTCCTGTGCATTGAAGAATGTTTATCAGCATCCCTGGCTTCTACCTCTCAATTGTCAATAGGACAACCACTGCCCACAAGTTCTGACAACCAAAACAAAACAAAACAAAATAAAACAAAACACAACTCCAGACATTGCCGAATATCCCCAGTGGGCAATATGGACACCGCTGAAAACAACTACAATAGTTTTAAGGTAGGAATAATGAAGTTCTATGTAAAGCACTCGGCATAGTATCTGGCATATAATAATTGCTCAATAGATATTTGTGCTTTTTACCCATTTATAAAAATGTGAGAAGTATTTTTTATTTGATACTAAATAAAGCAGATATTAGGAGATGCCAATCACTCTCTCCATACACATGTGAATATTCTTAATTCAGAGTTTCAACTGGCTTGGGTGCCTTTGCTTTGAACAAGAGGAAGCAGGTTAAGAAAAAGACCATTTTTTTGTGTATGTTCTCATTCTTAGTTCATGTGCAGTATGCAGATGCACTCACAGCTCACCTGGCAGAGGATTTGCATAACAGTAACTGCATGATTAATTGATAAACATGGCAGTGTTCATAGCATATTCTGGAAGAACAATTACAAGTTCCCCAACGTAATAGATGTCTTGATGTTGAGTAGTTGCTCACGATATCCTGACTCAGAAAGACATTTATGACAGTTATATGTAGGCTTCCATTAAAAATTTACTTATATTGTTTCTGAACCATAGAATATTCACTTGTTTCATTGACATAATCTAACCAGGAAGAATGATATTCATTTCTGTTTATCATGCACATTAATGTCTTATCTCATTTGCTATTATTTGATAGCACGTACAATAATATCATCATTCCAAATGCTATTCTATCTTCTTGCATTCAGTGATTAGAAACAAAGTGTGCATCGTGCACTAAGTCCTGGCTTGACATCAAACTCTCACCACTTCTTCAGCAAAAGCAAACTTCAGGATACTAATAAGAATAGGCATGACTAACCAAGGTAATTTCTTCCTGAATTAATCTTAAACTCTTTAAGAGTCATCAAGGTTTTATTTCTTTGGCTCCAGATTGAACTGTTGAATTTTGCAAGAAGCATTAAAAGTTACACAAGGGGGATTAAATTAAAACAAAAGATAAAACCACCATTAAGACCCCATTGAAGAGAGCTGGAGAAAAATGTGTATTTTAAGCTCTAAACATCAAAAGATACATTTATACATATGTAGCTTTTGTTTAAAAGCTTTTGTGTGTATACATATATCTTTTTTTAAAGAAATCTTTGGGCTAAGAAAACCCACCTTTCAACTTGTATTGGAAATATTTGGGTTTGGTCCTCCTATTTAATTGTAGAGTAAAATTCATAGAGTAACTTATAAAAACATTAATTTGACAGGTGCTCATGGCAAACACTTTGGGCAAATGGTATATTAGATTAGAATTTTTGTTTCCCTGAATTATAAAAGTAAGTTGAAGAACCAAATCAAAACAAAGTTGTTTTTATTTCATTTAAATCTGCTGTGTGATCTTCCAGGCCATCTGTCAATTTCCCTGGCTCAACTTTTCAGCTCTTGTTTCTTGTACACTTTTCTTAGCCCCAAATATAAATTTTCGTGCTTACTTACCTTTTCGTTTTGAGCATCATTTTCATCACTTTCTTAATTCTTTGGGTTAAAACACATCCTTCGCATTCCCTTTTTAAGCTGCACCTGTTGTTTATACCTTAGCCTTCATTTCTTGGGTGGATATTTTTTACTACATTGTTTTGTACTGGTTTGTATATTTTGCTTAGCAGTTTTATGCTGATTGCATGTGTTTTATATCTTTCCAAGTAGATTGTTATATCATGGAAAGCATAGACTGCCTTTGATTTCTGTTTTTCTCGAAGTACCCACCAAAGTGTTTTGGATGTATGAATATTATATTGAACTATTTAAAATAAGTTTTAATGAGGGGCTTTTAATTTAAATGCTGAAAATTATATAATGACTCCACATAACCATCAATACCAACATCAGAAATACCATTACTTAGAATGGTACACCTGTTTAATCCAGTTTAATTCTCATTTTGCAAATAGAAAAACTGAATGGATACATGATGCAGGCCGGGCGCAGTGGCTCATGCCTGTAATCCCAGCACTTTGGGAGCCAAGGCAGGCAGATCACAAGGTCAGGAGATCGAGAGCAATCTGGCCAACATGGTGAAACCCATCTCTACTAAAAATATAGAAGTTAGCTGGGCATGGTGGCACGCGCCTGTAGTCCCAGTTACTTGGCAGGCTGAGGCAGGAGAATCACTTGAACCCGGGAGGCGGAGGTTG
Organism: Pongo abelii; assembly: GCF_028885655.2. NCBI lineage: Eukaryota > Metazoa > Chordata > Mammalia > Primates > Hominidae > Pongo > Pongo abelii. Next base: position 66,991,549 of record NC_071996.2, on the reverse strand, counting down.
CAGCGAGCGGAGATTGCACCATTGCACTCCAGCCCGGTGACAGAGCAAGACTCCGACTCAAAAAAAAAAAAGATCCAACTGGTATAAACTCAGTGATCAAGCCAGAAGTGTACCCTATTTTCACCGTTGAGTACCACTCTCTTCCCCATTAGTTAAATGTTACTAATGAAAAAACACACTAATCTAAAATAAATATAATGATAAGAGGGAGGTCACCTTACATCTTCCTAGAGAGTTAATACATAGCATGCTAGAGTTAAGCTCATGCTTTAGAGGCATGCAAATGGGGTTTGCCACTCCTTAGCTGGGAGAACTCAGATGAGTAACTTAAACCTCAAGCTTTGTTTATTCACCTGTAAAATGGGAATTATAATTGTACTTATATCTAAGTACCTAGCACATCAGATATATTTCGCATGGCATATAAAAATCGGTTAGCACATGTAATTATTAACACTCTAGGCTCTAAAGTTTTAAAATAACTTTTAATTATGTTAATTTAGTGTGTTTTTAGATATATTATATATGGATATCAATCCATATATTTTATTGTATACTATACTCTATAGTGTACTCTAGAGTATACCTTGACAAAGTCCCCAGGGAAATTTATTTAATAATATACTTTTTTTCTAAATTACCAAGAGAAGAAGATTTTACATTTGAGTTTTCAGCTTAGATAATTTTGATGTTATAGATACTTTCACTTTCATTTTCAAGAGAGTGCTTAATGTTCTCATTTTAAAAACAGCTGTCAACAACCTTAAAAGTTACTTTATAGATTTAAAGTCACATATCTCCTTAGAGAACTTTTTTCTTTCAAAAAGTGAAATGATGAAAAAGAATACTGAGGGAAATTGCTTATTTTATTCTCATGTAGCACAATATTCTTATAGCTATTCCTTTTAAAGTTATAGATTGAGTAGAATATAAAATTCACGTGACAACCAAATCACAGATTTCTTTTATGAATTCCATATCTTATCTGTTTTAATTTCAACCTATACCCTTTTTCTCAGATAATTAGAAAAAACAACTTTCTGGAAAATGAGTTATATAACATTATTTTTTAAACATTTACTATTATCTAAATTAATCATCGAAAATATTATATTTTATCTAGTATAATCAAACTAGCTAATCAAACTAGCACAAATGCCTTTTCTTGGTCACAAGGAGGTTTGAAGTATGACTATACCAGGGCAAACTCTGAGTACTCTACATAAATTAATATCCCAAAGGAAAATGCAGTATGCTTATAACCGAAGTTATCATTTCTAATACCACCATTAATGCTGATTGAATCTTAAATTTGTGTTGAGATCATTTAGTTGAAGACACTATATCTCTTAAAAATTCATGTCAAGTACACCCTATAAAGGTTAATCTATAGTCTTGAAGCTATTTCTTAGGCTTTGACAATCTGGAGAAGGTCAGATTATGAATCCACACAAAAATAAAAGCCTATTTTTTATCAGTTAAGAAGGATACCTATTTTATGGAAAGATGGAGATTGGCAATTTAGCTTAAGGGTTTTATTTATTAATATAAGCATTGATAGACCTTTTAGCAATATTACCCATTTTAAACTCAGTTTTATTTTGTTAATTCAGAATTTTCATTTTAAGGCATTTTTTTCTACTCTTTTTATGGAGAGTTCTTGGGATACGTAACCTCCTCCAACCAGTCGACTTGTTTATGTTCTCCTCCTAATTCTTTCACCTCTTTTTCTACATAGATGGTTGACATCATTATCTATTCAGTTGCTCTATTTAGAAGCTTTTTTGGGAGTCATTCTTGGTGCTCCATTTTGCCTCCCTTAGCATATTCAATCAATCTTTGAGGGCTATCTGTCTTCTCATAAATAGCTACAGAAGGTATGAAAGGCATCTACATCTTTTTATTCTCCCTACCATTGTTCTAGTGTAAACAACAGCTGTGTAACCATTAGGCTGAACCATATGAAATTGTCAATATTGTCAGACAAAAATACTCAGATATTGACAATTTATTTAATTCAACCTAAATTATTTTCCTTTCTCTTTAAAAATCCATTTGTTTCACACTGCAGCGAGAGAAGTCTTCCCAAAACACAAATCTAAGCGTATCTCACCCCTGTTTAACCCTTTTAACAGTTTTACATTGTTCCCAGGATAGGGTCCAAATTCCTCTTTGTGACCTACAAGGTCCTGCAAGAGCTTGTCTCTATTGATTTCTTCAGTAGCACTTTTTGCAACTTTTCACCCTTGCAGTTTTTCTAGGTTGTCTATGTCTACTCTTTTGTATATATCATTTCTTCCACATGGACTGTCTTCACTGCCTCTTTTCTTGGTTTAATCCAGTTGATCTTTTAGATCTCAATGTAGCCAACACTTTATCTGCCTCTCCAGGTGTGAGTTAGAAGTTCCCTTAGTGCTTCTGTAGCATATTTAATTTTCCTTGTTTATTTTTCCATTTCTCTACCTAATATGCTTCATGAAGGCAAGGGCTACGTCTTCCTGGTTGAACTTTGGGCTTCTAGTGCTAACTCATGGGAGATAATACATTCTTGGGCAAGTTACTTAATCTCTCAAGTTAGCCTCAGTTTCCACATATCAAAGATGAAGATACCTTCTTAGGGAGGTGGTGAGAACTACATGAAATAACACATGTAGAATAGGAATTTTTGGCAGGTTACTCTTAGATGACTGTGCTTCCCCTCGCCATCCACTTCCACAGTATTGGTTTGTTTCCTTTCATTTGAGAGTTTTACTTCATCACTAGAGAGGAGAGATTTGGTGTATGATGTAGGGAGGATAGTGGAGGATGGGAGATAAAATGGAATCACCTTTCCAGCCCACCACCAACTCACATTTTGGGGCCTACCTTTAGACGACTATAGAGAAAGAGGCAGAAGTGGTGGGATTCTTCAAGGCTGCACATACCTAGGTGATAACATGGGCAAAGAGTTTGGAAGGAAACACTTCTGCCTTCTGCATGGGACTCAGTATTTTGTGACTCTCAGAGGATTGAGACTTTGAGTTTGCCCAGGGTCAGGTTATAGGGATTTATTTTAAGACTGTATTTGACAGTTAGGAAGGCAGCATTTATCTCATGGGAATACAAAACTAGTAAACATACTATGCCACTCTTTGCAGAGAATAGACCTGGATTCAAGGAACTCTAAGAGACTTTTGTTTTATGGGTCATTTCTCTGTTCTGTCAATGGCACTTTAAGACGTTGTTAGGGTTTTTTGTTTCCTTTTGTCTGCTCTTTTCCCTTCTTGCTGCTAGCTGGTTTACTCATTTACTACTATATATTTCCCTTTTTGTATGTGGAAGCTTTCACATAGTCCAATCATCTATTTAGAGGTGAAATTGTCTTCACTCTACCTTAGAAGATGAAGTAGGAAGCCAGCTCATCATCTGACTTTGAAATTAAGTTCTAATCCTGTGCTTATGGAAAGCTTTATTATATTTACTTATTTATTCACTCCATTCATTTAACAGATACATAGTGAGCATCTCTTACATTTCAGATATTCTTCTTGGCACTACTAATAATACCTATATACTACTACTACTACTACTAGTATCTAAGATGCTCTACACATCAAAGTCCCTGCCCTCAAGATACTCACACCATAGCAACATTCAAACTACTGCAATTAATATTGGAAATGGAAAAGAGACTGAGACTTGAGGTGGAACTCTAGTAGTTACCAGTGTGATACCAGTGCAAGAGATCAGCAAAGTAATGGATGCGACCATGGAGGTCTGTTTTCAGGACTCCTTGACACAGCCCCGTGCTTTCCTTCTTCCCATTGATTGCTTACAGTCTATTCTTTTGTGTTACTTCAAAGTACAATATCTGTTCCTTGTTCCTTTTGTCCCAATGGAACTGCTCTTTGCTGTTCCTTGTTGTCATACAGGACCAGTTTCTCTAGGTCGTGAAGAGTTCACCTGCGAAGTTAATTTATGGGCTGGGGAGCACTAATGAATTGATGCGTATTTTGTCCAGGTAATGTATTTGCATTTTCAGCAGTGAGTTTCTATCATCTTAACCCAACCCCCTACAAAGCACTTCTATTGATAATTTCAAACTTTTTTTTTGGTGGAGGTGGGGGCTGGGGGAAGGGTTAATGGAGAAACAATTTGGGTGACAGGCAGACCTCTATTTGCTTCCCAAATCTTACCCTCCATGTGACCAATTGAAAAATACTTTCTTGAAACTCTGATCAAAAGAGAAATAAGCGAGAATTCTATTCTTTTATGCCAACTGTTGCTCATTTCCTTCATCCTTTATAAAAGGAAAATATTGTGAACCTAAAATATTGTGAGATTATTTCCGAATTGCACTCATTAAAAACATAAAATATGTCCTTCTAGTGTTTGACATTATAAAGAAGGAATCTTGGGTAAGACATTTGAGTGGGATGGGAGCCATCATCAGTGAATAGCTGTTTAAGTACGGAGATGCAATCCAATTACAGCACTGCATTATTTATCATCAGGCTGTTACTGCCATTCCCCTTAGCATTGTTTTACCTTAAATATCAGTACATTTATTGCCTTGAACCCCAAGATTCACCACTCTGGGAGTTGTTGGTTGCTATGAGGGCAGAGACTGCTTTACAAAGCAATAGAAGGCGCAAATCGTGGTGTTTCCCAGCTGTCATTCTCCTGTCATAGCCCTCTTTAAAAGGGTTTGGGGTTCTCCTTTCATTACATATGCATAACTTCCATTAGCGTTAATCACATGCTCCATTTTAGAGCTGTTTTGGCCCCTCCGGTTAAATGGGCGTTTAAGCAGTTTTTAATGCATTATATGTACTTATTTTTTAAACGAGTATTATATGCCCAATTGACTGGAATGAATACAAAGTCCATCAGGTGAATACAGATTTATAATTGTTTTTAAAGCATGTATTATTTACTCAACCAACCATGACAACCCTTTTGGAGTCATTCCAGCTGAGAGGGAAATACATGTATATGTCAATACCAAATAAACCTGCATGAATTCTTTTACTGAGGTTCTCTCAGCTAAGCTTAAAGCTTAACTGGCTAATCATTTTCTTTCAATCTCTCTCTTTTCACAAACGAATTCTCAAAATCTTGTTCACTCTTTTTAGCGAGCATTATCATCATTTGTGAACTAGATGAAAGCTATACAATGTCTCATTCAACTCAAACAAATGCAACAAATTCAGCAAGATATATTGGGTGTATGTACATGGCATTAGGCCCTTATACTGAGAAAGAAAAGATGCCTAGTTCTCAAGGCAAATATAATCGACTTACATAAATAATAGAGGTTAATAAATGATTTTATATTATAAATTATCCAATTTGTTTTAAAATGTGCTAATAGGCAGATTCAAGAGAAATTAAATAGTCTTCCTCCCTTTTCAGATATACAATTAAATTCCACTCTGCTTTTTTCATAGAAGTAAACATGTTAGGTGTCTTTTCATCCTTCTCTGAGTTTGTAGAATTAGCCCCAAATTGTTTTCCAAGCTTATGTTTTCTATAATTGTAGTGTCTTTACTTTTTACAGTAATAATAGGTTCACTGTACAATAGTACACTGGAATTCATTATTTATTAACTTTTAAAGCTCAAGAGAGCTGTATCAGGCAAATTCAGGCAATGCATTCAGAACCTATGCCAAATGAAAGATGATTGCTCTAGATCATAATGTAAACCATGTCCTACGGTTGGTAGAGTTAAAAATCCCTATTAGCTTTGAGAAGAAAATATATTGCTTATTACCAGAAAAGTTTAGTACGTAGAACTTCCATTTCCAACTGAATGATGTTTAAGAATTTTAAAATTTCAAAGGAACTTTAGGAAGACCCTGCTAATCTTTGTAGTTCAAAAATGAATGCATGAAAAAGAATATATTTCTTGAGGTCATCAGGAGTAATCCTTTCCGTATTGTACATATGTGAGGATTGTTCTTTTGTTGTAGATAGACTCTGTTAGCAGAAATTGGTGATGTTTGCAACTCTGTCTGTCAGACTTGAGGTCAGTCTGAGACTCTTGCTAGTAGAATCTCCCCATGTGACAGGATGTATTAGTCTGTTCTCACCCTGCTAATAAAGACATACTTGAGACTGGGTAACTTATAAAGAAAGAGGTTTAATTGACTCACAGTTCCTTATGGCTGGGGAGGCCTTAGGAAACTTACAATCATGGAAACGGAAGCACATTATTTTTCACACGATGGCAGGAAAGAGAAGACACAGCAAAAGAAGGAAAAGACTCTTATAAAACTATGAGATCTCATGAGAACTCACTCACTATCATGAGAACAGTGTGAGAGTAACTGCCCCCATGATTAAATTGCCCCCTACAGTGCCCCTTCCAGGGCACATGGGGATTATGGGAACTACAGTTCAAGATGAGACTTGGGTGGGGACACAGCAAAACCATATCACAGGATTTTGAGCCTAGGTGTGTTGCTGGTGGCTGCTACTGTCCAGTGGTTTCCCAGGGGGTGATTTGTTTGTGGTTTATGGGAGTTTGTTGCAGAGGAAATCTTAATTATGACAATGTGGTTCAGAACTGAGGCAGGGATAGGTGGAATGAAATCTCTTTATTAGAAACAAAAACATAAACTTACCTTCCTAAAATGTTTCCTCAGGGAATTATAATGAAGTAAGGTGACCTTATTTAACAACAAATTTGACGCTGAAATTTTTAATCATGGATAAATTATCAGCCCAGCCACTATATTTACATTTGTTTTACTTAATTATGGATTAATGTTGTTCCACATCTGATAGTAAAGGCTGTTTAACTTAATATTGTTACACATTTTATACTACTACTTTTCTTTTGGGTTTTCCTGTTACTTAGCTCCCTTATTCAAGTCTATCCATCCTTTCTTTGATATTTCTTTTTTTTCTTTCCTTCCATGTTTTTTCATCAACAAATACTGATTGGAAATTTCCTACATGTTCCTCTCTGAATTAGGATCTGAATGAAATAATGATTCAAGTCTTTAAAACTGTCATAGTCTAAGGGCGCTCTCTCTCTCTATATATAAAAGATAATAATCCAGTGTTATGAGCGTACAAGTGTAGTTTTAACAAAAATTTCTGGTAAGACAATGTTAGTTGGGATTCCTTGGTAGCTTGAATTTTTAAAATTTTGTTTGATAATGGACATTTCTTTATGTGTTAACCTTTAGCACAGAAAGAGTCTTTCTTAAATTGAAGAAAGACATTTCCTTGGAGGAATCAAAATGACTCTATTAAAAATTATTGGAGAGTGCCCCAATGCCTTTCTGAGTGGGTATCTTGCTTAAATATATGCATTTTTAATAATATAATATATGTAGTAATAAATCCATAAAAGTACGATATATAAGTAAAAGCTTGAACTCGTTGAAAGTACTGTCAGTTTCATTATAAAACGTAAACAAACAAAAGAATAACTTACCAAAGAATAAAATTAAACTTTACATATTCATTGTAAAAAGAATTGTAAAAAATACTTGCACTACACTTACTCCTCACTTTTTTAAAAAAAGACTTTAAAAACTTTCCATAACTTTGAGGGAACATTGCTAGTAAATAGTATGAAATCATTTTTTTAACCTCTCACATCATAAGTATATTTTCTTTACTATTTTATAAGGAACTGACTTTCTTTCTATGTTCTTGTTCTATAGTGTGAAGTCCTTTGTGAATGAGCCACATTTTTTACTCATTCAAGTCCCTACAGCATAATCACATAGATTAACTGACTTGGATCGTTAATTGTTACACTTGAAGAACTCCACAAACTTGATCAGAGAGGTGAGTAGCAGTGTGACATTGACCGTGGCATTTTCTTTTCTTTGTTGTTGGTTAGCTTGTATTTTAAAATTGTTTTGTATTCCCTGGTTATTTTCCACTTGAAGAATAATATTACTGAAATGTTTTATTAGAGATAAACTACTTCCACATTTAGCAATCTCTCAAAATACTGAAGCATTTCATTAGCTGGAATAAACTCCAGGTTTCACTGAATTCTTATATTAGTAAGGCTACAAAGTGACATCTTCTTCCATATGCCTTCTATGCTGCCATTAAAATGAAAATAATTCAGTAAATAAAAAGCATGGACATCAAAGCAGTGCTACAGTTGCATTTCAGAAAAATAATCTAGATAAAATTTTGATTTTTATGTTTATTGATATTAACACTTTGAGCTTCTCTTCCCTCTTTTACACAGATGGTGGCTTCAATGAGTACTTTGCTTACAGTAGAACACAACAAAACAAAGAAGACCTAGGCAACTAAAAATACACTTAAAAAATAAGATAAAACATTATGTGACATATGATTGTAAAAAATATTTTCACCCCATTTTTCTTCCTTTCTTTTTTGAAAATGCCAAGTATTAAGGTATACATATTTTATATTGTTTTTTTAAAGTGTGCATGTATTATGTGTTGTCCTCTGTTCTTAAACATTTCTAAATGTGTATTTGTTAAAATATTCAAAACCTACCAAGCTAATGCAAACCAGAAGAAATCAGTTTGGTATGGCAGACATATTCTCAAAAGTAATTTCTTTGCAAAAATCAGAAAATACATTCAGGCTTTCAGAGAAGAGAAATAGCAAATGCATTTTAAGGAGTTGAAGCATTCTCCCTTTCTTTCTGTCTCTCTCAGAACCCTCTGAAATCAACACTGCAGCTGAGCTGATTTCATGTTAGAAAGCTGTCCTAAATACACACTGACAGAGGGACCCTGTGAAGGGATGTAGAGCTGTCTGCTCTCTCACACATGCCACCACACACTCTCAGGTTCTGCATTGTTTAAGAAGACTGTGTGAGGGGTCGTTAAGCTTATTCTTAAAATACAGTCTAGATAAGATGAATGAAGACTCAAGCACCTATGTACGTTTATGTCAAGCCTGGAAACAGTTTACCTGATATTTAGTTTTACATGTATTGGAAAATATAGAATCACTGCCTGTATCTTTATTGGTTAAATAAACATTCTGGTGAATATTGCGATTGATCCAGGCCTCCCCCCAAAAATATAAGTATAAAAAGAGAGTAGATGTGCTTTAAATTGGTGTGGTTGGTTTGGCAGATGCTTTCTTAATTCCCTTGCATGGTACAATGAAGCACTGAGAAGAATCTAGGGTGATATAATGAAGTACAATTCCTGTATATCTTTATTAGATGTGACACAATATAATCAAAGAATGCACATAATTAAGTGCTATAGCTTGAAGCATCTTTGACGCGGGAATTCTGCTGGTTTTTTTTCTATTATTTTATGTGATTGCTTACAGATTAGTTCTCTATTTGCTCCTAAAGAATATACTTAAACACTCAATCAATGAATAACCTACAGCAGTTTGTTGTAGATTCAATAATGGGGAATGGTGCATTGTACCAGGATAGTCAGATATACCCATAGGGAGTGTCAGTGGTCAAAATGCTTCCATTGCCAGAAGGTAGTCTGAAAATGGTCTGGAAATTCAATACAGCATTGACCCTACATTGTATACATGATCCACAGTTAGTTTCTCAGGCATACTTGAAGTTTTAAACAGAGCCATTAAGAAAAAAAGCTAGGAATTTAAAAAAAATCGATTTTAAATGAGTTTTTTTGTTGAAATAGTTTTAAATGTATTAGTTCAAATGAGCAGAATAGCAAAATCCAATCATTTGTATTTTAAGTGTATCTAAAATTATTTTACTTTAAAAATAATTTAATAAAATAATTTTAAAAATTTAAAATTACATACAAACATTTCTATTTTTATATGTATAGTTCATCTATTTCACCCTTCTAAAATCTGATTATCAAGCAACAAATAGTCACACATAAACACACACCTTTGTGATGTCTGTCTGATTTCTATTACATTTTTTCCTATATTTCATCAGTGAAAACTGGTAAGTAGAAGAAGATAAGTAGCAAGGTATCTGAGTAAACATATCAGAGCCATTTATCTAATGTCACACAAATGTGTTTCCTTTTTCCTGCATTCTGAGAATTGCCAGTATCTTTTTATCTAAACACATATCAATTTTACATTTTCTAATTGTTAACTGGTTTCATTTATGTAGTTATTCCAAATTGCTTTAAGATGACAATTTTTTTGTTAGTCTGAAGTTGGAGTAAGATTAGGAATTAGAATTCCTACTAGTAGAAAAAAAATAACAGAAATTGGAATATACTAAGGTTTATAAAAATGTCTTGTTATCTTCATTTACTCAGAGTTCCTTTGCAGAGCTTTAACAAATTGAGAATGTACATTAAAATAATACTACATCAGATGAATCTTAGCACCTATTTTGGAAGTTGTAGGTTTCTCATTTTCAAAATTATAAAGATAGCTACATTTGTTTTTTATGAACTGCAAGGAGACTTGAATGTATTACAGTAAATATATGTAAACAGTGTCGGTGTATACATACATAGGTGTAAAGATATACTTTCAGTGTTTCACTTGGGGATAGTAAATAAATAAACAAGACATAAATTTCACACACTTTAGAAGCTGGTACTAAAATCTTAGTTTGGCATTTATGGTTATTTGGTCAAATGGCATAGACAAATCGTAAAATCATCCTGTAATGTTGGTGCCGTGAATAAAAATTTCTGATGAGCTTTAGACAGTATCTCATTGATTTTTATCATGCAACTTTTATGTTAGATTTTGAAAGTGCTTGATAGTGGTAATAACTTGAATGCTAATTTTTTTCTGTATTGGTGGACAGGCTTACCTTTTTCAGCATATAAAGTACTTTGGGAAGTTGCATTAAATCTTATGGCTTATCAATTAATACAGTGGTTCATTAAGACCTCTTCACAAAATCTGCATAAGAAAAGTGCTGTTTACCTAGTTACAGATGGAGAAATGGTGGTATAATACAAGTTAACTAATCCACATACTGAAATAAGAGTTAATTGTAATGATTCATTGGTTTTTCTATTGGAATTTCTTCTATTTTAAGATAAAGACTATGCTTATCTATAAAGTGATTTAGCTGATCTTAATCTTATGAAAGATGTAAATATTCACAGTACAAATGTTTCTACTTGCATCTTATGAAAACATCTGTGTGTAACATATGCAAGGTGCCTGGATTTGGGCTAGGCACATAGTTAGATGTGTAACAAATGCTAACTCTCTTTCTCTGTTCTGCATTCTACATTACATTACAAGAATTTTAATGTTTTGTCCCCTTTTTTTAATGAGAGAAGACTACATTTTTTAATTTGGACAAACCAACTGAGAAATTACAATGTACATTGAAAATAACACAGCCTATAGAACAAAGTTTGCATAAAGACTGAGCTGAAGGGGGTATGAGGACTAAAAGTACTAGAAAAATTTAACTCCTACACTGTCGCATAATCATAAACTGATAGTAATATTCCTTAAGGGGGTTCTCTGGTTTACAACTAAGTAGGTTCCGGGAGGCCAGGGCTGTGAATTTGTCCTGTTCATAGTTGTTTATCCAGCAACGAGCACAAAATAGGTACCCAGCAAATATTTTTTTACAAGAATGAACAAAATGCTACTTTTCCCCTTTGTTTTTATCTTTACAAAGACATGTACATAAATTAAAATTTTATATGATCTTGTGATATTTTTAAAATAATCAGAACATTCTATTTCAATTCTGACTAAATTATTGTTATGATTATTGCTTTTTTCTAAGACTGAAGCTAAATCAGTTCTACTATGATTATGATTCAGGCTCCTTGGGCTGAGGAATCCCTAATCTGCGTTTCTTTTTTTCTACTCCCCCTTGCTGAGGGATATTATACCTAGCACAATATTCCTACCTCAACTATGGGACCTGTGAGGGTTTAATGATCTTAATTTATGGATCCTCATTTATTATGTAGTACTTGTAAACAACGACCTTTACATTGATGCGTGTGAATGAGACCTCCAGAAGAACTTTTCACATACCTAGAAATTAGTGCATGCTCTACTTTCACTGATGCAAATATTTACTAACAAGAGAGAAAAAGAAAATAATCTTTCCCTCTCGTTTTTTTCCCTTTTCTGAAACCTAAAAGCATTTTGTTTTCTAGAGCTCTATAAAAGTTCAGCACATAAAAGGTTAGGAGCCTGACTTTTTTCTGTCGTGTATATCTTTGAAAAATTGGTTTATGAAGAGTCATACATCATGTAGCCGGACATATGGGAATAGTTAAAGATTAAGGTAAATAGACAAATTGAACTGCTTTAAATCATTTTCCTGGTTTCAATTTTATGAAAGAGCTTATGAACAAAAGCTGACATTAAGCAATCACAATAGGCTCTTCTATATGTTTTAGACAGTGGTAAAGACTTTAGTGTCAGAGAGTGTTGCATCACCAATAGTTACATCAATTTGATTGGTGTCCAGATTTCAAAAATGTTACCTTGTCAAACCATAACCTTTTCGAAGTCTTTCATTTGTCATTGTTTTGTAGATTATATCATTTATTTTACATTACCTGTATCAGAAAGCATGGATCATGGATTATAAGATTTTTTTATTATATGTTGGTTGTTTTTGTTTTTAAAATAAAATTAATACTGTAGGCATTTGTGTTCGAAAGGGACTAATCAAATATTTTGGAAGGAAGTTTGATTTCATGTAACAAACATTACTGTAACTTCACCTAAAGAGACCTTTGGTTCCTTTTTGCTTAAAAATATATTGCAGAACCATTAGGAGAACATTTTAAATAAATTGAGTAAATATACTGAACTTTTCAAGGTTTCTAATACACTAAAATCCTGTGGAGAGAAGCTGGCTGCTTGACTTTAAGGTAAGTCCTAGGAATTTGCCCAGTGGCATGGTGACAAACCCCTACTCTTATGAAAATTGCTGTGAGATCTTTAATGTCCACACAGAAGAGGAAGGATTTGAGGTTTTGTGGTCTCATTTGAAAGACCCCTACATAGTAAACTGCATGGAACTCAATTTATCTACCTCAGAAAGAAGAGAAGTCTTTGTAGCTCCTGTACCTATAAATCTAAGAAATTCTGTGAATATATGCCTTCATATTCATGCAGCACCAATTCCCTTCTTAAAAATAATAAAAATAACAAGGTCTATGATCATCACGTTCATATAGATAAAAATCTATTAACTTTTCATCATCATCACAGTTCTCCTATCAAAGTGTAGACATTCGTGGGGCAAGCTCACCTCCCCTGGTAGCTGTGCAGAGGTAGATGAAGATCTTTTACATACTTCTTTGTTGGTTTGCCTTTTGTAGTGTATGTGCTTGATTTAGGAACTGCTGATGGTAAAAAGGTAATTTAAGAAGACTATAAATATTTGCACAGATATGTGAACCCAGCTTATAAGACATCCGGCTAACAGGTATTTCCCATAATCTGAGCAAAGTGAGTGATAGGAAAAGAAAGTAACTTCTAGAAAATGTTGACCACGTTTAATTCAGAGCTTGATCTGATTCTCTGTGAGGTAACACATACTTTAATGCCCAATCTGGAGACTTACCTATGAGGTATTGTGCACGTGTTAGCTTTATTTTCTTTCCAAACATTCTGTTTATCACTAGAAAGATACATAAGAAATAATCTAACACAGTTTGCTGCAACATCTCAGAATGTAAATGTATAAACTGTTTCTCCATAAGAAATTTGGGTGTAAAAGAGGAAAACACTATCATGTATATTTTGATAAAATTACAGCAATTTTGTGGGTTGGGAATTTCTCTGGAATTCGGTGCCTCTAGCAATTTTGTCTTCAGTCTTTCCTTATTGTGTGCTTAAGCACAAAACTATGTTGGTCTGGCAGTTTTGATGTACTTAAAGGCCGAGATTTTTGTTTTTTAGGTCAGGTTAACTAAGTAGTTTGTTTCTATAAATACTATTTATGATTGCATTACTATAAATCCATAATTTTGAATTCCTCTTCTACGTCTTTAGTACACCAACCCAGAAAGATGTATCTGTGATTTAAAATTGAATACACATGTCTTTCCTATATTTGTTATTTATGACCATGAAATTCTATTTCAAAATAGAAACAAAACCAGTGTTTTACAGATACTCTTTCATTTTTTCAGCAGGCCCATTGTACGCAGGTTTATTATGTGATTTATTTGTGAAATGAAGGGAGTTAAAACTAAGAGCAAACAAAAGTGATCATTTAATCATTTGATAGGGTATTTTTTGCTCACCTTTACAACTGGTATTGATTAAAACAAATAAGATTAATTAAAAATTTGAATTCAGAGATAAAGTTTTTTTTTTTTCTTTTTCACTGTTACTGGAAACAATGTAAATTCAATCTTTCATTGTACATTATGGCTTTGGGTGTGAAGTAACCTTTTTCTTTAAGGTGTTGTCATTAGTTAAGTTTTTCTCAGTTATCCCAGCAATTTATACAATTAACACATATCCTGAAATATCCATAAAATTTGACAATGTATTACTGAAGCAGTACTCTAATAAAGTTAATGCACTATTATAACTTAAAGAAAATCTTAGATCATTTTAAATTTCTTCAGTATGCTTGATCACAGAATAATATTAAAACATTTTTAAGTTTAGGAGCACATTTAGGTCACTTGTGATGACAGATATACTTTTTAAAGGTTCTTAATATTGGCCTGTAAAGCAAGTGTCAATGAGCTTGAGCTGCATACAAATGACTTTTCTGCCTTCCACAAGGTTCTTCAAAGCTGTGGGCACTAGAGGGTGCTCTTGGAACTAATACTAACAATGAGAGGGCGAAACTTGTTCTTTCGAATCAATACTATCAAGATCCAAAAATGTTTCTAATGAAATACCATATCGTTATTAGTTTTTAACACTGGGCTCTGTGATTGTCATCAGCCCAACTTCCAAAACAAATCACAAAAACAGCAATTAAAACAAAGAGCTCCATAGTGTGACAATTATTTGTTGTTAAAATCAAGATTCTCCTCCTACTCTTTTAAGTATTCTCCCACTTTTTATTCAGGATGTATACATTTTTATAAATGACAAGGAAAACGGGCTTGTCAGGCAATTAACATTTTATTTGGAATTTAAATGCGCAGAGTCAGAAAAGGTTGTTTCTTAAAGGAAATGTATCAACTCTGCAGTTCAACTTTTCTCACGGTATTTGTGAGGTATTGTGGGCATCCAAGGATGCTTGCACATGAGGATACAGCATCCTTATAAATGTTGTTTTATATGAAATTGTAGAATCATCACCCCCCTCTACCCCCTGCAGTTATTTATAAAGGCGTCATTGGTAGTTGCCTTTCTTAGACCTTCCCTGCAGGCATGATCAGACTCAAGCAGGCAGCTATTTCTCTTTAATTTTCCACAGCAAGCCAGTAATGCTTATGATTATTGTGAAGTCAGGAAAAGTTTAGTTTCATCAAGTGACATGTAGTGATACAATTAGTTTCTTAAGCACTTCTCATAAAATGTTCCACCATGGAACCTAGTTTGTCAGATGCAGCTAAATATTAGCATCTCATATTAAACACAAGAGTAAAGCTGCCTCGTGGAAAGCACAGCTGACAGCTCTCAACATGAGCTGAATGATCATTCTCAATTGTAATCGATTCTGTAAGTACTGAACACAAACCCCCAGGCAATTGAAGAAAATAGGATGATGAAGGACTGCAAACTAATATGTTACACATCTTCATTGATTAGACATTGATTAACCATTATTTTCCTGAATGACAAACAGCTAGTGGTAAAGTAACTGAGGCTTGTGATTTATTTACATCTTAGACAGAGATGACTTCTTTATTCAGCTGATTGTGAGCTGATGCTAAACCAGGAGATAGCGATAGCTAGAGAATCCAGGCTGCTGTTTTCTTTTTCTTTCTTTCTTTTTTAAAAAGAAATCCTCTTGGGCAGCCTTTCTAGATTTCTGGAATGTTTCTATTAGAAACAAATTTAAGTAGATTTTAAAATGATCAGCCAAATTCCAAAATACAGAACATGTACCTGTGGTATAACTGCATTTAAAGGGAAGATCATTTTATAGACTTGGTATTTACAAGCATATTGATCAGTGTTTATTGAACTTTTAATTTAATTCTCTCTTCTCTTCAGTGCCTTATTGGCAATTACACACATTTTTAGAATGAGCCAAATAAGAGTTTGTATGTGTCAGTTACTTATTTTTCTTCTGTGAAGCATATTACTTTAGATCTATGAATCTATTTAAATGTGATACATGTAAGGAAGCAAATATTTTACACTTTAAGTAATTTTTGATTCACATAAAACTTGAATATTATGGACAATCTTAGATTTATGTAGCAAAATCTTGCAGCAGTGTCATAATACTTAAAGCTATTTCAAAAGATTGCAAACAGTATGCCCAATGGAAAAATTTGCTTGTGAATTTTCAGGCAACCTTTTTTTCTATTATAATAAAGGAAAGAGAAAGATACTCAATGAAATGAACTGGATTAACACTAAGTAGAAACTAAATAATAATGAGACTAGCTTTTTTTCTCTTAAGTACTCCGCATTTTTAAGGTTTGTGGAAAACATTATTTATAAGCAGAAATAATTAAGATGTTCTGGCATTCTTCATCATAATGGTCATGATAAAGACTTTTGATGTTCAAGAAAGCATAATTTGCTTCTCCATTGGAATTTGATTGTAAATTAGCACTAATTAATGTTCACTTAAGTGTTACAGATGTGTGCTATATGTAGTTAGTTACCAAAGGGGTAACTGTAGAAAATTTGTTCTGTAAAAGTATATTAATTTAGAGTAATGATTAGAGTGTAATTTAAAAAATAAGAGAAATTCATTACCATTTCCAGTGTTACAAGTCAATTTTAGCATTTATACAACTTAGGAAAAAAATTAGTAAACCATATCATTTAAATTAATATAGAGATGCATTAAACACCACCCTATTAGTTCTTCAATTATTAGACATGTAATTGTAAAATTTCATTGTCTTTTGCCCTTTAACATAGTTCTAACTCTAGGCTAATAAATCAGATCTGTTATTTATGGACATTGCCAACTTTATCATAATAAATATATGAATATGCTTTTCCCCAAGCAATTTTTGTTAGTCTCTTCTAAGAAACTGGACATTTGTGTACATGTATATTAACTCAAACCTTCCAGCTAAAGATTTGTCATACAGTTTTAGGATTTAAACAATGGGATAGAGAGAAAAATGTGTGAAGTTTAATTCTATATTTTTAATTCTGAAAATTGGAAACCTAGTTTAGTTGTTAAAGAAACCCAGCTTTACTTTAAGGGAAACAGACTTGTTAAGTTTTAAAAGAGGAAGAATACCTAGTTGGGAAAACATGTGGTGCTCTGACTTTTACAAAGGGAGCTAAGTATAAGCTTGACTCACTGAGTTGCCCTTAGTTTAAAGTAGATCAGTGGATCCATGCTAATTATAAATCACCTCCTTAGTATTATTTTTAAGGGCTGATCTAAATTCCCCCTTAGCTTTTTACAGTACTCAGAACTTAGGAGAGGAAAAGTGTTGATTGGCTAGTGGAGCGTGAAGAAAGAGCAAAATAAAAAACCATCCAACAGCCATATCCCAGAGGGAGCTTGGAACCCCAGAAAGAAGTCTAATACTATGCTGTTTCCTTGTCCATCTTTGTTCAGGTGAGAGCACCACTGCAGGGGTCTGTGTGTAAATGTAAAAATCAGAAACCTAGAATTTCATAGAAGCAACGATGATGTGATATTTGCACAGCAACTCACCTTTGGGGAAATAAAAGTCACCTCCTTTGGTGTTCGCCGTCTTTTCCTTTGAATGAATGTGAGTGTGTGCATGCACACACACACCTATGTGTACGTGTGAGTGTGCATGCGCGTGCGCTTATGTGGATCTGCTTATGCTCCAGCTTCTTCAAGCATATTTAATATCTTTAAAATTTTAAATGAAAATGTAGCTGTCAATTTTAAACTAATTTGGATGGACAGCAATAAAATGCAAACCTCACTTCAAATTAGAATTTTCAGTGAGGATTTCTAATGGAAAGTAATTGCTGACAATAGGAAATGACAAATTACTAATTACTTAGTTCAATTAGACTTTTGTGCCTTTGGTCCTAAGTGGCAAGCATACAGCAAATCTTGCACTTTTATAACAATTAATGACACTAAAACTATTTAAACTGCCAACAGATGTGAGTAAGAAGACATGAATTGAAACTTACTTAATTTACATACTATCCCGATTTTATATCAAGTAAATGGTGTTTAAGTTTTATGCTACAATTAAATATTACTGGTACAGTGCAATTTTCACAGAACTTCATAGGGCAAAATATCACCGTTCAAAAGCTGGTCAGTGTTAATGCTTCCTTTTCTCTTATCACAGCAGTATTTCTCTTTAAAAGACTCAAGAGTATGAATTTCTATCTATACTGTATTCATGATTACACATCAGTGTTAATTATATAGTGGCATCCTTGGTTTTTGCTTTTTCTCTATTTTTTGTCTATTCTGTTCATCTTTAATTTCCTAACAATCTATTTAGAATCCATATATTTTCTACTTCCCTTCTTTCCCGTAAGACTAAGTCAGGTGTGGTTTTGCGAAAGGATTTTGTTGAGAAGTTCAGTTGCATTAACTATCTCTGTATTGTTAACTTCTGGCTGTAGCTTATAGAGAACTTAATTTGCTATTCCCAGTGCTATCATTTTTTGTAATTTTAATTCTGCAAATATCGAATTTAAAAATGTTTCCAGTTATAATCAGAAATATTTTTTTTTTCCCTCCATAGGTCTGCAGCTTAGTACGCTACTGCAGATACATGTGGACTAAAGAAAGAAAGTCAAGGGATCCAATTATGTTTGCAATGATCAATTTCCCTATTAAGATTTTAAATACATTTATTCTTTTTTCAAAGCATGTAAGAAAGTATTTATCAGTGAAATGAAAATAAAAATGCTGATCAGTAGTGAAGCAAATTCACCTGGCATCTTGTGCCTATGGAGTAAGGGGAATGCTTTTAGGAACTAAACCGGCAATAAAAATAAACTTAAAAGGTTGTTAGAGTAAAACAAAACACAACACTGATACAATTAAAGACTTTAAAATCATTGCATATGTAAGCAAAGAAGTGATTCACATGTAGAAACCCAAACTGGCTATTATATTCCAGAGTTTTCCTCTGGGAATTTCTTCAGCTCATGAGATTCTCTGCATGTCATTAAGAGTTCAGGCATCAGGTACTTAATCACTTTTTTCCTAGTGTTCTGGATAAAACTGCAAACATCCTATCTAAATTAAATGTATATTTCTTATTGAGATGGCGTGTATTGTGTGTCATATTAGTATTGAGAGTTCGTTATAATTGGGGGAATGGAAGCTTTTTTTTGTTCTACTTCCCTTGTAAACAAGAGAAAATGTAAATATACTTTGTTTTATCATATGGATGCAGAAATGGGGGCAAATTGGGGGGCTCTAAAACTTGAGAGCAAACATATTACAACAAGTACTTTCTCTAGGGCTTTTGCTTGATTTTTGCAGGTTTTTTCAAGACATGCAATTAAGCTATTGTTTAGAAGCAACACGGTAAACCAGATCCAAATAATCAAGGATAGTTTTTGGACAAACCTCTGTTGTTTCACCACAGCTGTAGTTTTCTTTTCTCACGAGCCCTGTGAACTTTAAGGGCTAGAAATATAACAGAGAGCATACTAGATAATAGAGGAAAAAGGAAAAGCTTAGGCAGGGGGTAGGAGGCCTGGGCAGGGACAGAGGAAAGAAAGACTTTCACAAATCACAAGAAAAATGGCACTGGCATTGTGCCTAAAAAAAGATAACGTGGAAAAGAGGCAATAGCAGCAATAGACTTAGCAAGTATATTTAGAGCAAGAATGATAGAAGAAAGAAGTGGCCTAATTAGAAGAGAGGGAAAAGGAGAGAGAGGGAGCGGGAGAGGGAAAGGGAGAGGGAGAGAGAGCAAGTGCAAAGGAAGTGTAAGAAAAAAAAAACAGAAAGAAATAAGCCTAGGGAAATTAGCAAAACATATACGAAGCTAAGGATATATCCTCACTTGTGCCACAATACACCATGAAAATAGAATGTTTCGGTTGATTTAAACATCCAAGGAATGAGTCCTGTCTTTCTCAGTTTCCATCATCATTATTGAGACATAAACAACATAAAAATATCACTTTGATAATCTAGATTTCTTTTCTGTGGTTACCTGAGGAATTGAAAGGTATGTACTATCTATATATTATGCTTTATGAAATATATAAACTTGCCATATGCCTATTTCCATCTAATTTATATTGTGTACATGACTTACACATGTTCTGTGCTTAGTGAAAATTTCGGGAAGAAGGTTTTTAAGCTCAAAGAAATTCGAACACAATTATTTTTTAAATAGGCAAGCACGTTGAATTTCTCAGAAGATTTTGAGACAATTGCGTTGTACAGGTTTTTGAAACTTGATATTTTAACATTATATATAAATATTTAAATATCATATGTGGATACTTAAGATTATGCATATATATTTATATATACACATATATATGTATAGCTATATATATACCTCTGTATATAAAAGCTTATAGGAAGGACATTTTCTTGAGTTGCATTTTTTCATATAAGACCTTACTTAGATGAACATGCTATTTTTTAAATTACAATTCAGTTTAGGAATACCCAAGCTTGATTCTTGTCATGCGTATAATCTTTATAGACAGGCATATAGAAGTGTTGGAAGATTGTTGTCAGCCATTTCCTTCCTCCCTCTGTTCCTTCTTTCTTCCCTCCCTATCTTCGGGATATGTAGGGCCTCTAAATGTCTAACATGGCCTATTTGGATGGGTTGCCCATTGGATGGATTGAATTTTATTCTGGATATGAATCTATGACAACATGGTATGAGAGGATCAGGGCAAGATTTTTTTGAAATAGTCTTTGGAGGTGCTCTAGAATATTTGGTAATTCGTATCATTAAAGCAGATCGTGCTATGTAGGTACTGGTCAGCAGTACATATATTCTTGACTGCTCCTTCAGGTTCAAGATATGAAGACTTTGTTTGGACAATTTAGTAATGTCTTGATAATTTATGTAATATGCTCCAACTTGGCTTGTCCTGTGGATAGTTGATACCATTTAGGAAATTGATCAATCACTTATTGCAACTATTGGACATCTTAGTAGAAACTTTCCCAATAAGAGGCAGTTTTTGATGTACATTTATCTCTTCATCTATCTCCCAGAGGCCAAGGGCTAACATAGCAGGGATTAAGATACCTACCAATTGGTTAACATTTTTGTTTTCTTGGAAACTGCTATTTTCCTTCTGGAGAATTTTTATTATGTAGACTCAAAATAAAGAAGGAAAAGCTGAGGAACATCATGTGTTTGTCCTTGACAGTGGAAAGATTTTATTGTTTAGGAGAAATATATATATACACACACATATATAGGTACGTATATACATATATATTACTGATTAGTAGAATGATATATATATAAAATAAAGATTTATATATTGTATGAAGTTGATGCAAAAGCAATTGCAATTTTTGCCACTGAAAATAATGGCAAGAACCGCAATCACTTTTGCACCTAAATACTAATAGTAAAATATGTTTGTCAACTTCCATATATCCTTACAAAGTTACTAAGGCTAATTCAAATTTCCTATACTAATTTCCTCAAATAATTGCTTATATACCATGGGATATTTTGATTTACTGAATGGGAATATATACAGATATCAGGTTCAAAATCTTTATTTTCACTGTCACCACTTTTATTCCTACTGTGACATTAACAAAGAAAATATATTACTAGTGTGATGCAAGTATCTTAGTAAAAAAGGTATGGATTTATCACAGACATAGCAAATGGAATCTGAACTCACAAGACATGTTCTTTTAAGGAACATTTTCTCAGTTTCTGCAGGTTTCTGGACTTCAAAAGTGACTCCTCAGAGAATACTTATTGTGCTAGCAACTTCTAGTTATTGTGCATTTTTGTGCATTTGTTGATAATAGTGACTAATGTGCAGAAAGTAACTTGACTTATTTTATATTAAAAGAAACAAGGCATTGCACTTTTGCATAATAAAAAGCCAAAATATTTGGCCAATAACTTAAATGTACTTTTTGGAATTTGAATTATTTTAAATTACATCTGTTTCTTTTAAAGATGGGAGAGGGAAGGGTCTCCTGACAGATGGGAATTCCTATGTGAGGGCATCTTTCTAGAGATGAGGGGCAGGTGAGGGAGACTTGAAGGAAAGAAATATATACTGGAGTACTGCGTTTCAAGTACAGAATATTTATTGTAAACATCTAGTCAGATTTTTTTGAATAAATAATAAATTTAAAAATTTCAACTTCAAAAACATGAAGTATATTTTTGCTTGGTTTGAAAAAAATAAAATTGAACGTTTCTGTTTTAAACAAAAAAAAATTCTAAAAAAAGTATCCATTCATCCAGCAGCCTCTGGAAGTTAAACATACAGATTGAAATGTACAGAACTCTGGGCTAGAATCAGGAAAAAATTCTACTGCTATGCCTGCCATGACTTGCTGTGTGATTCTGTGCTAGAATATTCATTATAGGATGAAGATAATAATATCTATCTTTTCTACATTTGGTATTGTTTTTAAGATAAAGTGAGGAAATATGATAACTACATGGTAAAATATCATGAGTGATTAAGCATCAGTAGAAGTTTGGTTTTTATGTCTTTAGTATTCCCTAAGATATTTTAAACTTGCTACTATTGAAGCATTAACACTGAAATGATTAAATACAATTTTTCTAAAGAAAACACTCAATATTAAATGATGCTTCTAAATTCCAAACATCTTAAAATCATTAAAAAACCACAGAAATACAGGGAGCATTCACATTTAAAATTTAAAAGTTGGGAGGGTGAGAGAAAAGAAGTGAGGAATAAGAGCAAAAGAATAATATTCCTAGTAATAATATTTTAGAATTGCAAAATATTATTTATAACATGAAGGCTAAACTCACTAAAATAAAAAGTAACTTATTTGACATGAAAATAGATTGACAGTTTTATATCTAAAATATATTTTGCCTACAAAATCATTCAGATACTTGAGCAAATGTATTCACTGTACATTTAGATCAAATTTTTATTTATCTATACATTGTATCCAAATTGTAATAAATTAGACAGGATAGTACAGTATGCTAAAAAAACTCAAGACTACCATAAATTGCAAACAAAAGGAGAAAAATCAGAGAATGAGGTAACCAGAATTCTGTGGGCCCAGAGGGTTCCACAAATTTAACTTCCTTTTTGATTGAAGAATCTCTTTTCCAAGGATCCCTGAGCACTGGTCTCTAGGATTCACCTAATTACATCCAGTGATGGGAAGCTCACACTCTCTGTGGCCATGTATTCAGCAAAACTGTGGGATTCACTTTTCACAGTCCGAATAATTTATATCTACTAATGACAACTTTGGCTTATACTAAAGCTTTTGGAAAATTAGATCATTCTATATTTTTTAAAAAAACAGAAATTGAGTTACATTTGAAAAACAGTTATATACCATGGATATGCACATCTGAAAGACAGAATATCACAAACATGGGTCTTAATTAA
Organism: Pongo abelii; assembly: GCF_028885655.2. Classification (NCBI taxonomy): domain Eukaryota; kingdom Metazoa; phylum Chordata; class Mammalia; order Primates; family Hominidae; genus Pongo; species Pongo abelii. The sequence goes on along the minus strand of NC_071996.2, from coordinate 66,968,007 downwards.
CATGTAGAAATGCATAACTAATAAGGAGACTCAGAACAAATAATTACCACATGGTAGAATACAGGTGAAAATAGAAGTATGAGCATACTACACAGGCAGGGTCGAAGAGGATTTAATAAATTTATAAGGAGATGTCTTGTAAGAAGAGAGACTTCACTGAGCAATTGGCATCTGCAATGAATGGTGTGGGGAAGAGAATGTAAGGCACGAGAGAAAGCATATGCAAAGGCACTGAGTCCAAATAACAAGACGTGTGAGAAATTCCAAGAGAATAGCTAAATCAAGTTCCCGCTTCTTTATTTTTAGAATTGATTTTTTAAAACAGCCTTATTGAAATACATACATTTGATATATTTTAAAAACTGTACATGTGTAAAGTTTACAATTTGGTGAGCTTGTAACCATGGCGACACAATCAAAGTAATAAACACATCTATCAGTTCCAAGAATTCCCTTGTACCTGACCTTTCTTTTGTGGTGAGAACACTTAACGTGAAATCTACTTTCTTAATATATTTTTAAAATGAATGACATCATTGTTAATTATAGGCACTATGTTGTATAGCACAGGGCTCCCCAACCCCCAGGTTTGTAGCCTGTTAGGAACCAGGTCGCACAGCAGGAGGTGAGGAAGGACAAGCAAACATTACCACCTGAGTTGTACCTCCTGTCAGATCAGCAGCAGCATCAGACTCTCTCATAGGAGCACATGAACCCTATTGTGAATTGCACATGTGAGGGATCTAGGTTGCAGGTTGCCTGCTCCTTATGAGAATCTAACTAATGCCTGATGATCTGAGGTGGAATAGCTTCATCCTGAAACCATTCCCTCAACCTCCCAGTCCGTGGAAAAATTGTCTTCCATGAAACTAGTCCATGGTGCCAAAAAGGTTGGGGACAATTGGTGTAGCAGATCTCTAGAACTTATTCAGCTTGCATAACTGAAATTTTATACCCATTAAGCAGCAGTTCCTCAATTCCCCTTTCCCCCAGCTCCTGACAACCACCATTCTCCTCTCTGCTTCTGTGAGTTTGACTATTTTAGATACTTCATATACATGGAATCATGCAGTATTTGTCCTGTGAGTGTATTTTCTCACTTAGCATAATGTCCTTCAGGTTATCTATGATTTTTGCATCTAAATCTAATTCATCTCTGTTTGTTAAACTTCCCCTCATTGAATGGTTTATTAATCCACTCTACAAATGAATATTGAGTACCAACCATATTCCAAGTGCTATTGTAGGTGTTGAGCACAGTGCAATGAACAAAACAGGCACACGTCTCTGCTCTTATAAAGCTGACATTCTAGTGTGGGAGTGATAGTCAATAAGCAGGATAAATAAACAAGATTTATAGAATATTAATGAATACATGTTACAGAAAACATGTAAAGGAAAGGGAGACAGGAAATCTAGGGGAAGAGGAAAGGTGCTAGAATTTTAGATAGGGTAAGCAAGTAAAGTCTCACCAGGTAAAGGTAACAAAATAGTGAGCCATTTAGTTTTTTGGAGTTGATCATTCCAGGTAGAAGAATGAGATAAGTCTTGAGGGCAAAATATGCCTGGTATGTTCAAGGGACAAAAGGAAGATAGTGTAACTAAAGTAGAATTAGCAAAAAGGAGGTTAGGATGAGATCAGAGAAAAAAAGCTGGTTTTGTATGTCACTGCAAGAAATTTGAGCTCTTACTTTGGAAAAACGCTGGAGAATTTTGCATAGAGAAATGACATGATGTGACTTAGAACAGGATCATTTTGGCTGCTCTCTTGAGAACAGACCAAAGCTGACCATAAACAAAAGGAAGGAATTAGGTTTTCGGGGGAATGGGAAGTGAGGTGGGAGCAAGGGAAGCTGCTATTGCAGGTTTGGGTGACTTTGACTCGGATGGTAGCAGGCAAGTAATGAAAATTTGTTCTCTTTTGGATGTTTTTAAAGGTAGAGAGCAGGCAGGATTAGTTGAAGAATAGGATGCAGAATATTAGAGAAGTCATGAATGACTTTAGAATTTTTGGCCTGAGCCAAAACTAAAGGAATGGCGTTTCCATTTACCTAAATGGGGAAGACTACAAAAGGAGTGAGGTAAAGAGGAAATATCAGGAGCCTATGTATTTGAGAGATCAAGTGATTCTCCCAGGAGAAAATGTTGACTAGGCAGATGGACATGTAAGTCTAGACTTCCAGGAAAGGTACAGGTCAGAAACATAACTTGGAGAGTCAACAGCATGTAGTATAATAGATGCTATTTAAAAATAATAAAACTAGATGAATTATCAAGAGAATGAGTGGAGATAGAATATAGCAGTAATACAAGGACTGAACCCTGGGGTATTTCTACATTTAGAGGTTGGGGAGATGAGGTGGAACTGGTAAAGGAGACTGAGAAGGAGTAGTCCGGTCAGTGGGAAATGTGTTGAAAGTGGTTTCCTGAAAATCAGGTGAATAACATGGTGAAAAAGGAGAGGGAACACAACTGTCTCAAATGCTGCTGATAGGTCACGATGGGAACTAATAATTGACCATTGGATTTAGCAACATATAAGTCATTGGTGATTGCTATGGCTTTAATGATGTTTATTTCTCTGCAAAACTCATTTGTTGAAATCCTAACCCCTGAGGTGATGGCATTAGGACGTGGACCCTTTTGGAAGGTGATTAAGTCATGAAGGAGGAGCCCTTATGATTGGAATGAGTGCCCTTTTAAAGAGATCCCAGAAAGCTAGCTAGCAGCTTCCACCATGTGAGGATACAAGGAAAAGGCATTGTTCTATGAACTAGGAAGTAGCCCTTTGTGACACCAAATGTGCTGGTACCTTAATCTTGGACTTCTTAGCCTCCAGAACTGTGAGAATAAATTTCTGTTGTTTATAGGCTACTTAGCCTATAGTATTTTGCTATAGCAGCCCAAATGGACTTGATATGAGGAGGGCTGCTGGAGTGATGGGAGGGAGAAGTCTAATTAGAATGAGTTGTGGAGACAATTGGAGAAGACAACTCAGGTGCAATGAATAGAAGCAGTTTTGTTGTTGTTACGTTTGTTTTTTTCTCACAAGATTTGCTATAAAGAATAGGAGACAAATGGAGATAGTAATTATGAGCTGAAACTGCATCTATTTTGTTTTTAAGATGAGAGAAATTTATGTACATGGGAAAGAGCCAACAGAGAAGGAAAAACAGTTACTTAGAGGAGAGATGGGAAAATCGCTAAAGCAACGTATGCAAGAAGCAATGACGTGATATGTTTTACCTTAGAACAGGATCATTTTGGCTGCTCTGTTGAGAACAGACCAAAGCTAGTGCAATGTAGACAAGAAGGTATGGGCTAAAGTGTACAATGAGTGGAGGGGTTGGCCATGTTAGGAGATAATTCTCCATGAAATTATTATGTCTTTATGTGTCTTGTGAACAATGTCACTTATTGCCTTTTTGTTCTAGACTCTCTTTTTTAAGGATGTTTGTACGGTAAAGAGCGTGGGAAGTTAGAGATATTATCTATCTCCATTTGGAGAGAAAGCAGGTTTGCTTACTGCCAAATGTAATAAAGATAATGTTGTCCTCTAAGGAAAAATCAGATGAGATTGCTCATGTCCTGTTATAAAATATTCAAATTCCCTAAGCTCAAATTTTGTTACCTGTAATGCAATCCACTGCATATGCAGACTTCACTTGGTCCTCATCACATTGCCCTGTGAGAATTGAGGTTGAGAGAACTGTATTCGGGTTCTCCAGAGGATCAGAACCAATAGGAGATTTTATACACATACACATATATATAACATATTGTGTTATATATGATATATAAGAATAAAATTATTCTGAGGAATTGGCTCACGCAATTATGGAGGTTGAGAAGTCTAAGATCCGTAGTTGGCAAACTAGACACCAAGGGGAGCCGATAGTATAGTTGTAGTCCAAAGGCAGGAGAAGTGCAACGGCAGTCAGCTAGAGAGAAAACTCTTTCTTATTCAGCCCTTTATTCTATTCAGGTGCACGCATTCAATGGATTTGATGAGGCCCACCTACATTAGGAAGGAAAATCTGCTTTACTCAGTCTACAGATTCAAATATTAACCTCCTTACAGACACATCCAGAAAGAACGTTTGACCAAACAGCTGGGCACCTGTGGCCTCCTCAAGTTGACACATAAGATCAACCCTCATAGGAACCATCACAAGCAAATGATGACACTCTAGCTGCTACAATTTCTGTCAGTAGTAAACTGCCCTTTGTATACAACCCAGGAGTGTCATGGCTTTTGGTGTTATCCACAAAAACGTGAGCTAACTTTTTAGGTTGAAAGTAGAGTCAAATCTCAGACCCTTCCTATCTTGACAGGTCACAGCTAGGAAACTGGGCCATTCTCCATGTTAATAGAAGGGTACAGAAGGGTGGATAGTGTTTATGGACAGATATGCAAGTGGTTGGCTGTGATGACTTCATTTTTTTTAGTGAAATTGGAAGCAAGACCATTAGAACGTACTGAGGACAAGAGAAAGTGTTGATGTCTTAAAAAGACAAAAAAGTGTGAAACAATTGTTTAGGAGAGTGAAGGTGTGAACAGTCCAGGGAAATATCAAATAATCCTTGGTGGTATTGAGAGTTACTTCCTCCTGAACTTAAAGTTATACTAGAGATTATGGTTATGACTAGTTTAGTTGCATTCATGTTTAGATTCAAGCATAGACTTAGATGCAGAGGGTGGAAGTTCAATGGAAATGCAAGGGAGAGCCAAGGGAGCTAACTAAGAGCCTGTGTAAGACAATGGTTATAATGACAGGGCCATGGAATTTAAAGTGGCTAAAGAGGGTAGTGAAGGCATCAGGGGCTGGGAAATCAGTGAAGGGTGATAGATCAATGGACATTAGGACTCGTTATCAGAGTGATCAAAGGACTTTGAACTGGTGGTACTAAAGGATGTGAGCTGGAAAGATTGTTCTGGTTGTCTATAATATTTACTATTCCTCCTAGAGTGTGCCATCTAAGTTCTACTATTTTATTCACATTCTGATATTTTCTGAGTACTTTGCTCAATTCAAAATAGTAGTATTTACTCCATTATATTAATGTCAGAGTAACGTTATTAAAAAGACAAATGAGGTCAATTGCATGCCTTATTTTTTTAAGTCATGTTAGTTTCTAATCATTACACTTTAAAAATTATATTTATATTTCTTTATAAAATCTCTTTCAGCATGTTCCTGATTATTGATGTTAGCCTTATAGAACTTTTATTTAGAGAATGCATGTCTTCCAGATCAATGATTTCCAAGTGTTTTTGATAGTGCACCCCTTTCAGTAAAATATTTTTATGCATTTGCACTCCAATATATGTCTAATTATGTACTTGTACTAAAATATAAACATAATGCAAATATGACAGATGTACTATAAAACTTGACCAATTATAGGAATTGAAAAAGTATAAAGATAAATGGAATGCAACATTATTTATTTTTTCAGTGTGAAAACCTTTTCTTCTCATTAGATTTTAATAATTATATTTTAGTCAATATTAATGTTACTTCTATTTTTAGTATTTTAGTGAAAGTTTCCTGACTGCATTAGATCTGATGAGACTATCATTGACCTTTAACTCATAAGTGTCTGGTGAGAAATGTGCTCAAGTAAGAATAGAGATCTTAACACTGCCATTTTCTAATTGTTCAGTTGTATGTGTGTTAATAGAATTGCCTTTGAACTGTGGCTCCTTTGTGGGAGTCTTTTTAAATTTCTTGTTCATTTTGTGAGGGTGAATTTCATTAAAACTAGACAATGTAATCTGTAAATCGACTTAACTGGTGTGCTTAAATTACAATAGTTCAAATATGAGCAAAGGCCACCTGTCTTATTGAACTCCTACTGTTCCATTAGGATGCTTCAATAAACTATACAGCACGTTTAGTTTGTATAGTTTGGGCTATATTTGGTCTCACATTTGGGCTCAATGCGGATGTCCTTGCCAATTTGTATATTAAATATTCATATAGCTTCATGTCTTTTTTATCTTTAGGTTAAAAATACTAAGATAAATTCTAATATTTTATTGCCAACTGTTTTGGTTGGCTCTGTGTCCCCACCCAAATCTTACCTCAAATTGTAATCCCCATAATTCCCACATGGCAAGGGTGGGACCAGGTGGAGGTAACTGAATCATAGGGATGATTTCCCCCATGCTGTTCTTGTGATAGTGAGTGAGTTCTCACGAGATCTGATGGTTTTATAAGTGTCTGGCATTTCCCCTGCTTGCACTCACTCTGTCCTGCTGCCCTGTGAAGAAGGTGCTCCCTTCCCCTTTACCTTCTGCCATGATTATAAGTTTCTTGAGGCTTCCTTAGCAATGCAGAACTATGAGTCAATTAAACTTCTTTCCTTTATAAGTTACCCAGTCTTGGGTATTTCTTCATAGCAATGTGAAAATGAACTAATACAGTAAATCCATAACAAGAGTGGGGTATTGATATAAGATACCTTGAAATGTGGAGGTGACTTTGGAATTGGGCAATGGGCAGAGGTTGGAACAGTTTGGAGGACTCAGACAAGACAGGAAAATGTGGGAAAGTTTGGAATTTCCTAGAGACTTGTTGAATGATTTTGACCAAAATACTGATAGTGATATGGACAAAGAAGTCCAGGCTGAGGTGGTCTCAGATGGAGGTGAGGAACTTGTTGGGGAGTGGAAAAGAGGTCACTCTTGCTATTCCTTAGAAAAGAGAGAAGTGGCATTTTTCCCCTGCCCTAGAGATATGTGGAACTTTGAACTGGAGAGAGATGGTTTGAAATTGGAACTTAGTTTAAAAAATTTTCCATGTTTGGAAAATTTGCAGCCTGATGAGGCAGTAGAAAAGAAAAACTCATTTTCTGGGGAAAAATTCAAGCCAGCTGCAGAAATTTGCTTAAGAAACAAGGAGCCAAATGTTAATCACGAAGACAATGGGGAAAATGTCTCCGGGGAATGTCAGAGAGCTTCATGGCAGCCCCTTCCATCACAGGCCTAGGAGGGAAAAATGGTTTTGTAAGCTGGGTCCAGGACCCTGCTGCTCTGTGCATAAGCAGTCTCAAGAACTGGTGCCCTGCATCCCAGCTGTGGCTAAAAGGAGCCAAGGTACAGCTCAGGCCACTGCTTCAGAGGGTGCAAGCCCCAAGCCTTGGCAGTTTACACATGGTTTTGGAACTGCGAGTGCACAGAAGTCAAGAATTGAGGTTTGGGAACTTCCACCTCAATTTCAGAGGATGTATGAAAACGCCTGGATGTCCAGGCAGAAGTTTGCTGCAGGGGTGGAGCCCTTATGGAGACCCTATGTTAGGGCAGTGTGGAAGGGAAATGTGGGGTTGGAGCCCCCATACAGAGTCCCCACTGGTGCTCTGCCCAGTGAAGCTGTGAGAACAGGGTCACTGTCTTCCAGATGCCAGAATGTTAAATCCACTGACAGCTTGCATCTTGAACCTAGAAAAGCCACAGACGCTGAATACCAGCCCATGAAAGCAGCCAGGAACAGGGCTGTACCCTGCAAAGCCACAGGAGTGGAGCTGCCCAAGGCCATGGGAGCCCACCTCTTGCATCAGCATCACCTGGATGTGAGACATAGAGTCAAAGGAAATCATTTTGGAGATTTAAGATTTGACTGCCCCACAGAATTTCAGACTTGCATGGGGCCTGTAGCCCCTTCGTTTTGGCCAATTTCTTCCATTTGGAATGGTTGTATTTACCCAATGCCTGTACCCTCATTATATCTAGGAAGTAACTAACTTACTTTTGATTTTTCAGGCTCATAGGCAGAAGGGACTTGCCTTTTTCAGATGAGTCTTTGAACTTGGACTTTTGGGTTAATGCTGGAATGAATTAAGACTTCCAGTAATTGTTGAGAAGGCATAATTGGTTTTGAAATGTGAAAGGGACATGAGATTTGGAAGGGGCCCAGGGTGGAATGATATGGTTTGGCTCTGTGTCCCCACCCAAGTCTCACCTTGAATTATAATCCCCACAGTCTTCAGGTGTCAAGTGTGGGACCAGGTGGAGGTAATTGAATATTGGGGGCTGTTTCTCCCCTGCTGTTCTCATGATAGTGAATGAGTTCTTACTAGATCTGACAGTTTTACAAGCATCTGGCATTTCCCCTGCTTGCACTCACTCCATCCCTCCACCCTCTGTAGAAGGTTCCTGCTTCTGCTTTGCCTTCCACCATGATTGTAAGTTTCCTGAGGCCTCCCCAGCAATGTGGAACTGAGTCAATTAAACCTCTTTCCTTTATAAATTACCCAGTCTCATATATTTCTTCATAGCAGCGTGAGAACAAAGTAATACACCAACCCTAATGAATTGTCTTATTTTCTCTGAACCATGGTCCCTACTATCAAATGATAAGAGAATAAACTTTATTTTTCTTTGCCACATATATGAAGTAATATGTATCATGTGCTGAGTAAATATTTGGTGAGTGAATAAGCCCATATCTTGCCCTGATTTAAGAATTAGAAACCTGCCTATTTCCGTTGTTTGATACTTCTTTGCATTCTGTGATTTCTCATACATTGCTCACATATTTTGAATTTTATCATTATCCTGAAATAGAATGACTAAATTTCATCCCATACGGGACTTATCTGAAAATTTATGGACACAGCCACTTTTAAATGGCCTCCTTCTGTGTGTAATCGCTGGCTATTCTGTTGCTTTTTGTTTTCCCCATGTTATTCTAATACATTTTCCTCTTAATGTTTTTAAACAGTGCATATATAGTACACAATTTAATACAATATGTGATAAAAATCAAATTCCATAATTATTAGTCCATTACTCCATTATTAATCCCATCATAATTTCAAGGAACAAAGTTAGCTACCTTTTCTTTTATCAATTCCCTAAATTCCAACCTCAACTCTTAGAAAATCTAGAGCTATTTGAAAAATGTGTAGCCATGAGTTACATATTCCCCACTGGCATTACTTTTCTCTCATAGAAAAGGAACTTGGTTTACCTAAAGAACATATGGGCAATACTTATTCAGTGAATAGTATATGGATACTGAAATTCCTCATGCCCCTGAAGCTTCTTCATTCCCTAGTATGTATCTCTTACTTTATTCACATTTGCTAAAGATGTAAGGAGTTCTCTTGTTATTACTTCCTCACTTTGCTATGGTTCTCACCTCCACTTTTTCAATGGCTGCAGGTGTCTTTAGAGTCCATCTTGAATCAAATATGTTTGTTGTCTTGGGTAATTTTGAAATCTGTCTTTCAGTTTTTAAATTTTTAATAGAGAAGAAAGGAAATAAAAAGTGAGAGTGCTTTTAGGTGATTCCATCATTTTCTTTTTTTTTTCATGCTATTGTATTTTTCTTCCTGGCTTTTCCCTGTGCTAAGCAAGTGACTTCTCACCTCCCTCATTTTTATTTTGCAATACTGTTCAAATCCTTACAAATCTTTTTTTCTGCCATGTATATTCCTGTGTCTCCCATCGATGACAACTAGAGGCTTGTCTGCCAGCATATATGGGGCAAATACGGCAGCACCTTTCCTTTAAACTTTCATTATGTTTACAGAGTAAATGAATTTCCTATTACTTTGTCACAAATGTGGGAAACTATTTAGGATGGACAAAAATACAACTTAGATTTCAGAGGGAGTTTATATTTCAACACTTCAAGTCGTCTGACATTTCTTCTTTTCATAGAACAGTTAAGTGATGAGGGAGAACTTGGAGGCAGGCTCTTTGAACAGATTCTTTTGACAATTCCTGTGATTCATGTTCACATATGACCATTCAGGCTTCTGGAAGACTGATTTGTTTAAAATGTTCTTAAACTAGTTCTCTACTCCCAAGCAAGTATACTTTCCTTAATCAATTGTGACATATATTCAGAGAAGATGCAAAACTTAAATACTTTTTAGAAGAATTAAGATAATTTTTTAAAACTTGTGTTGAGGCGGCAGGATTGCAAAGGCCAAATCCATAACTAATTAATAATAGTAACAGAAGCTTGGTTGGGACTATTTGTTTTAAAAATAAAATTTAGTGTTTTCTTTCTCATTACAAAAGTGATGCATATTGCTTATAATATTTAGGATATATGGAAAAGAAAAAGAAAGTTACTGTTTATCACTAGATAAACCTGATAGATTTTTTTTTATGTTCTTGAAAAGTTTATACAGCATGGAAAAGTTAAGCTTAATATTTGATACCTTTTCCCATTTCTTTATGGGTTAATGGTTTATTCAGGTTTTCTGAATCAATTTTAGAAACTTTTTACAAAATCATTTTGGTAATTTTTTGTCTTCTTAGAAGCCTATTGTTTTTATTGAAAATTTTATATTTTTAATTATTGCTATAACTGTAAATTAATTCATTTTCTGATTTTTCTTTGGAATTTTTTAATACTTGCATATTTATTTGTGTGTGTGAGCAGAATCTTCAATATCAAACTTCCTTTTTAAAAATGTATTATTTCATGCCCTTAATTTATTACTTTCATTTGTTTATTTTTAAAATTAAATTTATTTTGTTCTTCAACTTTTCACCCCAAGCTAGTCAATGACATGTTAAGTTCATTGAATTTTATTCTTCCTTATTAAATAATGAGATCATTTTAGGATTCTTAATTTTCTTTAACCATAGATTTGGCTTCAGTTTTTTTGTCTTACTGTAGTTTTTATAGACAATAGCAATTGTGCTTTTTTCTGTTGTCTAGACTACCTTTCCAGTAACAGCCTGGAGCAGGAAGCATGCCCTAATCACTGCGGTGCTATTCTCTCTGAAGCTCTTGCAGGAATGAGCGAAGTAGTAAGAACTACAGCACTATCTGCTTCTAAGAAGGGCCAATCTCCTTCTACGACCGTGGTTCCCATGCTTCTCACATAACGCTAACACAGACAATAACATGTTTACAGCCCAATGGGGTAAATGGTTGAAGCTGTTTCCAGCTGAAATGCCTAGTTTAGGAGCTCTGGGGCCTAGGGCCTGCTCCCTGCCCTTGCAACTAAAAGAGAGCAGCATCTCTGGTCCACCTGTAACTTATTCTTGGAACACCATTTGGGAATTTCTACTTTTAGAAATTGTTAAGACCACTTTCACCATGCTTCAAATAATTGTTTGACTCAGTCAAAGTTAGAAGTCTAAGCCGCCACACTTACCTGTTATCAACTAAATTAAAAATAATTATGAAGGCCTAATTTACATATATTAACATTCTTCCTTCTTACGGTACAGCTGTACGAGATATAACTAACACAGAGTCATGTAACCACTACCACAATAAAAATATAAAATAAATCCATCAGTACAACAATTCTTTTGCATCCCTTTGTAGTCTACTCCCCCTCACCATGAGGACCTAAGAAACTACCAGGCTATAGATTTACCTTTTCCTGAATATGATATAAATTGAATCATAATTATCCATCCTTTTAGATATGGCCTCTTCCACTTAGCATAGTGCATCTGAGAGTCCATGTTGCTGCACCTATCATTAGTATGTTTTTTCTCTTTGATGTTGAGTAGTATTGCATTGTATGGATATATTTCAGTGCCCTGTTGAAGAACATTTGAGTTCTTTCTAAGTTTTAGTAATTAGAAATAAAGCTACTGTAATGATTTCTTTATAGTTTTTTTGAGTGAACAGTTTTAATTTCTCTTAGATAAATGCAAAGAATATAATGCTGCTACCTAATTAACAATAATTTATGTACAGCCATGAATATTGTATGAATACAAATTCATTTCTAAATGGATTTCCACAATAGCACGGAAATCCTACTATGATGCTCTAAGAAGCTAACTTTCCAACTCTGAAAGTCTCTTAATTTCCCCAGATAAAATTTCCGATGTAGACCTTTATTCACTTCATTATTAATTGACAATATGGAAACCAAGAGATGCCAAAATCTGTGATGTTCCCACCACAATGTAAAACCCTACTTACTTTTGCATCCATTTCCTTCTATTTCTGTCCTGTTATAAAGGAAGCAGTTTCATTTATCTTCTCAAAAAAGTTTATTACAAGGCTGTGTTTTATTTCAATGCTTATTTGACCCTCACTCTACTTAAATTTGGTTCCCATTCCTAGTACCCCATTGAAACTACTTTCATTTAAGTCACTGATGACTTTCATGTTGCTAACATCAATGAATTTTTATTGTCTTCATCTTATGTGAATCTCTTCTGTCTTTGTCACTGTTTACCACTGACTTTTATTTTATTTTAAAGCCATTTGTTGCTATAACCAGAATAATATAGTCCAATTTAATTATTTCAAGGCATTTGGAGCAGTCCTCTAATGCAGTATTTCATTTTTAGTTTTTATTTGACTCTATTATGTTCTTTCCCAAAACTTTTAATTTTTAAAATTATCAGATTACAAAATGTTTCAAGAATAGTGAAAATAATACTGATATATTTTTCACATAAATTCTTCAATTGTTACCATTTTGTGACATTTTATTTCTCTTTCTCGAAATCTCTCTCTCTATATAGAGGTATTTATGAGTATCAATCCACTTTTCTATGCACACTTAAAATATTTTTCTGTATTGTATCTTAGAATTTTAGTAATTTAAATTCTAATTTAAATTTATGTGTTTAGGTCTATGATCCATTTCAGGTTAACTTTTTTGTGAGGTGTGAGACAAGAGGTTCGTTTCTGTGCACATAGATATCCAATTTTTTCATCACCATTTGTTGAAAGATTTTTTTCTCATTGAATTACTTTTTTCTCATTGAATTACCTTATCACCTTTGCTGAAAAATCAATGGACTATGTTAGTGTGAGTATATTTCTAGACTCCCTATTTTGTTCAATTGTTCTATGTGTCTGTCTTACTTCCAATATCACACTGTCTTGATTAATACAGCTTTATAGTCTACATTAGCTTCAATTTGCATATTGTAAGTTCTCCACACTTGCTCTTTTTTAAACATACTTTTTATTATTTATTTATTATTATTATTTTTTAGACGGAGTCTTGCTCTGCTGCCAGGCTGGAGTGCAGTGGTGTGATCTCAGCTCACTACAATCTCCGCCTCCCTGGTTCATGCAATTCCCCTGCCTCAGCCTCCCGAGTAGCTGGGACTACAGGCGCTCACCACCACGCCTGACTAATTTTTTGTATTTTAGTAGAGATGGGGTTTCACCTTATTGGCCAGGATGGTCTTGATTTCCTGACCTCATGATCTGCCCACCGCAACCTCGCAAAGTGCTGGGATTACAGTCAAGAGCCACCACGCCTGGCCAAATACACTTTTTATTTTAAAGCAGTTTTAGATTTACTGAATTACTGACAGCATAGTACAGAGAGTTCCTACATACTCCACACTCAGTTTTTCCCGTTATTAGCATTTGACATTAGTATGGTATATTTGTCCCAATTAATGAAATAGCATTGTTAAATTGGTATTAAATAATGTACATACTTTATTCAGATTTGTTCAGTTTTCTCTTAATCTTCATTTTTCTGGTCATAGGATCCCATTCATGAAATTATATAACATTTAGCAATCATGTTTCCTTAGGCTTCTCTTGGCTATAAATGACAGTTGCCCAGACTTTTCTGTTTTCAATGACCTTGACAGTTTTGAGGAGTACAGATTGTATGTTTTGTAGAATATGTCATAACTGGAATGTATCTGATGTTTTTCTCATGGTTAGATTGAAGAAATGTGTTTTTAGTAGGAATACACAGAGGTAAAGGGCCATTTTTATCACATCAGGGGTGTATGATAGGTATGTACCATACATACCTTGATGTATATCAAGAGTAGGTAGTGTGATGTAATAATGACTTACCACTATTGATGTTAACCTTGATTACCTGATTTGAAGTATGCTTTATCTCCTTAACAGCAGTGTATTGATATAAATTGTTTAGAATTTTCTGCATAGGATGTTCTCCTCTATTTATTCATTTATAAAGTTATTTATCAATATCAGTATGGATTTATGGATATTTATTTTATAATTTCGTTAATAATCAAATACTAATTTGTTTATTTTGTTTCTCAAATTGTTCCAGCTTTGGCCATTGAGAACTCTTCCAGTTGGCTTCTGTACCCTTTGACATACCTAATATTGTGGGATCCCTTTGTTTGTTTATTTGTTTCGAGTACTTTCTTACTTTAGTTCACTACAGGATTCTCCAGAATTTGGGACATCCCAGTCCTAAATTCAGCCATTTCTCTAAGAATCCCAGGTTCCTTTTACTAGAGAATCATTTTTGAAATCAAGATCTGGGAGCTAAGTATGTTTGTTGCTATAGTGGCATTATTGCTGTCAGGCCCTCCCAGCTGACAGAACAAAGAGACATATACGTGTGTACACATATCTATAAATATTTTTATATGTAAGCATCTGTGTCTTTATTAACCTAAACATGAGTTTGCATACTGATGTCTTCAACTGTAATCCATTTCTAGACTGTTCATTTTAGCTCCCTGCCCTTGCTATCTGTGATCTTCTACTCCAGCAATAAGAAAAGTGGCTACTATTTCCTGCCATTCATTTACTTATGTGTTTAATTGCTGTATGATTGTGTAGTAGTTTTAGAATTGTTACCCCTAGAGAAACAACTTTGTCAGCTAAAGTACAGTGCTTATGCATGGTTCCTTCTGCCATTTGTCTTACAGTTTCCACTTATTTCAAAGTTACTGAGGTCAGAACAGTTCTCCCTCATCCCTTCCAGTGAGTTTGTTTCATATATGTGTAATCTAATTAGATTGTTTGTCACATTCTCCATTCCATCTTGGAGCCCTGTGACCTCTTATTTTTTAATTTGCATATGTTAAGCTTCACTGTTTGTGCTATAAAGTTCTTTTAGTTTTGCAAATTGCATTGTGTCGTGTATCCACCCTTACTGTATTATACAGAATAGGTTTGCTACCCAAAAATATCCCCTGAGTTTCCCCTATATAACCCTCTATCCCCAAACCCTGGTACAGTGATCAGTGGATCAGTTTTCTACCTTACATTTTTGTTTTTGCCAGATTGCCATATAGTTGGAATCATGTAGTATGAAGCTTTTTCAGTCTGGCTTCTTTCACTTAGCAACACACATTTAAGATTAACCCATGTCTCTGTATGGCTTGAGAGCACATTCCTTATCACTGAATAGTTGTCTTAGTATGTTAACACTGCTGTAATGAAATGCCATTAACTGGGTGACTTATACACAACAGAATTTTTTTCTCAAAGTCCTGGTGTCTGGAAATTTTAAGATCAAGATGCCAGCAGATTCAATTTCTTGCAGTTGTCTGCCTCCTAGATGGCCATCTTTTCATTACAGCCTCACGTGGCAGAAGGAGCAAGGAGCTCTCTCAGATCTCTTTTATAAGTGCATCAGTCCCTTTCTTAAGAGCTTCATTTTCGTGACCTAATTACCTTCCAAAGGCCCCATCTTCTAATACCATCATTTTGGGGTTAGGATTTCAACATATGAATTTTGTGCAGACACAAACATTTGAATGACTGCAATAGTATTCCATTGTATGGATATATAAAAATTGTTTATCCTTTCCCTTATTGAAGGTCCCCTATTGGTTGCTTCCAATTGGATAATTGTAAAAAAACTTGCTACAAATGTTTACATGCATATTTTTGTGTGAATGTAAGTTTTCAAATTAGTTGGGTAAATACCTAGGGGCGTGATTGCTGGAACACGTGATAAAACTATGGTTAACTTTGTCAGAAACTGCCACTCTGTCTTCCAAAGTGGCTGTGCCACTTTGTCTCCCCACCAACAATGATAAGAGTGCCTGTAGGTCTGCACTCTAAATATCAATTGCTATTTTCAGACCATTGGAGGTTAGTCATTCTACAAGGTATACAATGGTATCTCATGGTTGTTTTAATTTGCATTTTCCTAATGAGAAATCATGTTGAGCATCTTTTCATATGCTTCTTTGCCATCTGTATATCTCCTCTGGCAAGTATCTGTCCAGATATTTTGCTCCTTTTTAATTGGGTTGTTTGTGTTCTTATTGTTGAGTTTTAAGGGTTCTTTAATATTTTGGATACAATTCCTTCATTAGATAAAAGTATTTTACAAATATTTTCTCCCAGCCATGGCTTGCTTTATATTCCTCTTAACACTGTCTTTGTAGAGTAGAAGATTTTCATTTAATTAAGTCAAATTTATCAATATTTTTCCTTCATGGGTCATGATTTTGGCATAGTGGCTATGAACTTATCACCAAACTAAAGGTCACATAAATTTTCTCCTATGCTTTCTTCTTGTAGGTTTTTGGTTGTTTGTCTTTCACTTTACATTTAGCTGTAAAATCCATTTTGAGTTAGCTTTAGTGTGAGGTCTGGGTCTGAATTCATTTTTTTGCATATGGATGTCTAATTCTTTCAGTATAATTTGTTGAAAAGTCTATCATTTCTTCATTGAACTGTTGTTGAGCCTTTATAAAAAATCAATTGACTATATTTGGGGGGTCTACTTCTATGTCCTACATTCTGTTATATTGCTCTATGTTTATAATTTTGCCAATACCATGTTGTATTGATTACTTTGCTTTACAGTAAATACTGAAATTGGTAAGTGTCATTTTTTTTGCTTCAGTATTTTATTGGCTATTCTGGGTCTTTTGTCTTTACATATGAAATTAAAAGTCAGTTTGTTGATATCTACAAAATATCTTCCTTGGAATATTACGGGGATTTTGATGACCCTACAAATCAAGTTTTGAAGAATGACAACAATATTGAGTCTTCTAACCTCTGAACGTACACTATCTTTCCATTTTTTTAGACATTCTTGATACATTTCTGTGTATACATGCATATCAAGGATACTTCTGTGATACAAACTAAAAGTGTTTTGTAGTTTTCTACATACAAGCCTTGTTATAGTTTTTGAATTTGTATCTGAGTATTTTTAGTCCATCATGGTTTGCTTTGAGGCATAAATTGCTTATATTTCTTCCACATGGAAAATACACTCACTTCTTCCAAATCCCACAAACTCTTATCCTATTGTAATATTATCATGAAGTCTAAGATCTCATTCCTTTAAAACAAGTTCAGTTGTATATTAGGCTCCTTCATTTATACTTTCTCTTGATGCTAACTTGTGAACAAAAGATAAGTTATCTGTTTCCCACACACAATATATAATGGTGAGATAGGCATAGGATGACAGCAATAGACTATCCTGCTCAAAAAGGGGGAAAGCAGGAGGCATATGGCAATCTCTGGTCCATAGCAATTCTGAAATTCAATCAAACAGATGTTGTCATTTAAAAAAAAAATTAGATCTCAGTACTGTTCCATGGAAATAATTCTCTGTGCCTATTTGCTTCTCCCTCTGAGCACTTTGTTCTGACATTGAACTCATCTTTCCTTTCTATAAGAAACAGCATATGTTTCTAGCCGAATAGTTTCTCAGCTTTTTTTTTTTTTGCCTAAAGAAAATTAGAAACACAAATACCTTTTGTATTCTGTAATATCACTGTATTTTTTGTCCAACTGATACAGTTTTAAAAAAACTTTGTAGATTTCATGTATATTAATTTATAATTCATGCCAATAGATAACACCACGCCCACAAACATCTTCAAAATAGGCTTTTCTATACATAGGGTACTCTGTGAGGCTAAGACAATGCCTCCAAGATTCTCTGAAGCCCAATATTTTTAAAGAAGAGAGTCTACAGGGCTTGCCTAAGAAGGATTTTTATCCTTAGAAGTTATTTTGTCCAGCTGAAAGTGTTCATAAAACACCACCTTACATCTCTCTGAGGTCTTAAAAAAAGGTTTCACACTTTCATCCTTTACTTCATCTTTACCCTCAGACCTTGCTTTCTAAGAAGGACCTAGATTTGATCTTTTCTATGAGGCTATTTCTTACTTTTAACAGTTTTTGTTGGCTTGGAAAGACTGTCCTGAGCTCTTAGTATTTCCTCCAAATTATGCTAGAAAACTGAGAGATTTCTTCTTTAGTTTGTTTCTCCCATCTTTTATTTTGTCATAGGGAGCTAGAAGAATCTGTGCCTACAGATTCCTTAGCAAGATTTTTGAGACTGTTAGGCTGCAATTCTATTTTCCATATTGCTTCAGGCAACAGTTTTGCTAACTGTTCTGTCTGTATATAACTCAGCTGCCCTTTTCACCAGCCTCCAATAGCATTTTCCTCATTGTCCTTGATGCCCTAATAGCCTCCCTGAGGCCATTTAAGGTTTCATGGATAGTTCTTTGCAGTTCCTGATCTCCACTTCATACCAGCCAATACTATAGCTTTTATATTATGGGTTATCACACCACCACACATCTAGGTGCCAAATTCTGTCCCAGTTATCTATTGCTACTTAACAAATTCCCCCAGAACTTAAAGCCTAAAGCAAAACAACAACAACAACAACAACAACAGCAACAAACAGAAAACAAAAAAAATGTATTATATCTCATAATTTTGTGAGTTAGTAATTTGGGCAAGGCTCAGCTAGCCCATGCTTTTGCTCTGCATGACGTTGAATGATGCCATTTGGCAGGATTCAGCTGGTGGAAGGATGATCTGAAGGGTCAATATGACTTCACAAACTTTTGACTGGTGCCTAAGCAGAGATGGCTATATAACTTAATTCATTTGAGATTTTTAAAAATAATTGTTTTACTTTTAATTTTTGTGGGTGCATAGTAAGTTTATGTTTTTATAGGGTATAGGAGATGTTTTGATACAACCATGCAGTGTGAAATAAGCACATGATGGAGAATGGGGTATCCATTGCCTCAAGCATTTATCCCTTGAGTTGAAAACAATCTAATTATTCTCTTTAAGTTATTTTAAAATGTACAAGTAAGTTATTATTGATTATAATCACCCTGTTGTGCTATCAGATAGTAGGTTGTATTTATTCATTCTAACTATTTTTTTTTTGTACTCATTAATGATCCTAACCTACCTCCTAGCCCACCACTACTCTTTCCAGTCTCTAACCATCCTTCTACTTTCTGTCCATGAGTTAAATTGTTTTGATTTTTGGATTCCACAGATAAGTGAGAACATGTGATGTTTGTCTTTCTGTGCGTGGCTTATTCTATTTAATGTAATGATCTCCAGTTCCATCAATGTTGTTGCAGATGACTGAATTTCATTTATTTTTATGGCTGAATAGTTCAGCATTTTGTATATCTACCACATTTTCTTTACTCATTTATCAGTTCATAGACACTTAGGTTGCTTCCAAATCTTAGCTATTGTAAACAGAGCTTCAACAAACATGGGATTGTGGATATTCCTTTGATATACTGATTTCCTTTCTTTTGGCTATATACCCAGCAGTGGGATTGTGGATCATATGGTAGCTCAGTTTTTAGTGTTTTGAAGTGCCTCCAAATTGTTCTCCATAGTGGTTCTACTAACGTACATTCCCACTAACAGTGTACAAGGGTTCCATTTTCTCTACATTCTGGCCATCATTTATTATTGCTTGTCTTTTGGATACAAGCTATTTTAACTTGGGTGAGATGGTATTTCATTGTAGTTTTGATTTGCATTTGTCTGATGATCAATGATGATGTTGAGCACCTTTTCATATGCCAGCTTGCCTGCATGTCTTCTTTTAAGAAATGTCTATTCAAATCTTTTGCTCATTTTTGGATCAGATTATTAGCTTTTTTCCTGTAGTTGTCTGAGCTCCTTACATATTCTGGTTATTAATGCCTTGTCAGGTGGGTAGCTTGCAAATATTTTCTTTGATTCTGTGGATTGTCTCTTCACTTTTTTGATGGGTCTCACTCTGTCACTGAGGTTGGAGTACAGTGGTGTGATTTCAGTTCACTGCATCATCTGCCTCATGGACTCAAATGATCCTCCCACTTCAGCCTCCCAAGTAGCTGGGATCACTGGCATGCACCACCACACCTGGATAATTTTTTGTATTTTTAATAGAGATGGAGTCTTATCATGTTGCCCAGACTGGTCTCGAACTCCCAAGCTCAAGCGATCTGCCTATCTTGGCCTCCCAAAGTGCTGGGATTACAGGCATGAGCCACCGTGCCTGGCCTGCTGTGTAGAAGCTTTTTAACTTGATGTGATCCCATTTGTTCATTTTTCCTTTAGTTGCCTGTGCTTCTAGGGTATTGCTCAAGAAATCTTTGCCCAAACCAATGTCCTGGGGATTTTCCTTAATGTTTTATTGTAGTAGTTTCATAGTTTGAGGTCTTAGATTTAAGACTTTAATCCATTCTATTTTGATTTTTGTATACAGCAAGATACAGAGATCTAGTTTTATTCTTCTGCATATGAATATTTAGTTTTCTCAGCAACATTTATTGAAGAGACTATATTTTCCCCAGTATATGTTCTTGGAACTTTTGTCGAAAATGAGTTCACCATAGGTGTAAATTTGTTGCTGGGTTCTGTATTCTGTTCCACTGGTCTATGTATCTGCTTTTATGTCACTACCGTGCTGTTTTGGTTACTATAGCTCTACAGTATAATTTTAAGTCAGGTACTAGGATTCCCCCAGTTTTGTTTTTTTGCTTAGGATAACTTTGGCTATACTACACTATAACAAGGCTTGTATGTAGAAAACTATTAAACACTTTTAGTTTGTATCACAGAAGTATCCTTGATATGCACATATACAAAGAAATGTATCAAGAAGTTCTAAAAAATGGAAAGATATTCCACATTCAGAGGTTAGAAGACTCAATATTAAGATGTCATTCTTCAAAACTTGATTTGTAGGGTCATCAAAATCCCCATAATATTCCAAGGATGATATTTTGTAGAAATCAACAAACTGACTTTTAATTTCATATGTAAAGACAAAAGACCCAGAATAGCCAATAAAATACTGAAGCAAAAAAAATGACACTTACCAATTTCAGTATTTACTGTAAAGCAAAGTAATCAATACAACATGGTATTGGCAAAATTATAAACATGGAGCAATATAACAGAATGTGGGGCATAAAAGTAGACCCCCCCAGATATTCACCGTGATTTTTCAGGCACAGAATTTTATGTGGAACTCCTGGCTTTATGTCTTATGAATTCTTGCCTAACTCTAGGTCTAGTTACAGACTGCTCACTTTGCTTTTTGATTCTGATACAAAGGAAAAAGCATTTGGAGAGCAGTATCCTTGGTAATATTAGGGTAATAGAAGACTTGAAGAGCAAGTCTGAATAAAGTCTTAAAGTCAAATGTTCTCCAAAACAAAACTGGTCTTCAAAGACAGGTCATTTTTTCTTTGTGGGAACTAGAGGTATCAGATAGGAGTTCAATCATTGGCTATCAATCTGTTATGTGAGAACTTAAGCAACAAGGTCAGATCATGCCTAGCAACGCTCAATCAGCTGTCCAGGGAGCCTAATCCATGACTCTTATATTCTCACAGAATAGCTACAGTATCAGGCCTTGGTCCAGTTTTGCAGAGAGCTTTATCATATTCAAAAACGAGTTGCAATTTCTGTGTTTAAAAACTAAGAGATCTAATAGGATATGTGGTCAAATTTGCCAAATGTGCGATACATAGAAATGAGTGCTTACAAGATTAAACAAGAACATTGAAGAAAAAGGTGAGTTTGCAGGTTTACAACATTCAAGTGAACTTTTCTAGAATAGGAAACAGGTCTACCAGAGTGCTTAGTTAATGTTTGTGAGTGGATAGAATCTCACTGAGGTGGTATAAAAGGAAGCTCAGGAAATGCTATCATGCTCAAATTCAAAATGTACACAAAAGTGATAATAGAAAACTGCTTCAAGGTCATATTTAAGCACCATAACATAAACCCTTCCAGGGTTTGATGCACCCATATCATTTTGAGTTTAATGCTGTATTAGTTGAACATCCTGTGGATTCTGCTTGAAATGTTATTTAATTTTAGTACATGTTTCTCCTTCTTCTATAGTGAGCTTTTATCTAGTTGTAGAACTCAAATATTTTCTTGCAGATTACTAAAATGTATCAGTAGTGTCTGCTCAAGTGACATCAATCTGAATGGAAGAAGCGTGAGCTTTGCACATAGTGTCAACGATAAACTTCTTAATTATGCTGTAAATCATGAGTTTCCACTGTAGTATTAAAAATGAGAGTTACAAGCATGGCTTCTTTTTTTTTTAAAGTATGGCATTCCTTTTTTTTTTTTTTTTTCTCAAAAGAAGCACTCCTCAGTGCATGGTTTCATGGATATATTCAGTAGAGAGTCATTTGTTTTGATAAGTTCTTTTTTATTTACCAGTAATTCTAAGAATCACTTATGTAAATGATTATAGTAGTCCCAAGACAAAGTTCATTGTTTTCATTTGGTAGAGGTTTCATTATATGGAATGAAATAAACTTTTTTTCCTCTGGATTGTCCTGTGTTTAATTTTGTTATGTCTGCAATAAACTTGTATTTAACTGCATTTTTTTATTATGTAAGGTATTCAGAAATAAAGAAAATAAAAATTCAAAGTCTTTAAAAGTTTTCAAAAATAATACTTAAAAATTCTCTCTGGTTTGTTTTGACATTAAGAAACCCACAAAAACAATAGTATTATTTGACTTGATATTATTTATCTATAATTTAAATACATTTTACTCATTAAATGTAATGCCTGTTAGAATTTAGTTCCAAAACAATAAAACAAATCTTATGGTAATGACAATTCTTCTTTCCATGAAATTGTACATTATGATTGAATTATTGCCAATTATAGAAGGCTTTGTGCTTGTTGTACCTTTTAAATCATTGAGAATAAAAAATGTTATTTTCTAACTACATTTGGAGTCATAATGCCTTAATTTAGCCAACTGTTGTTCAAATCACCTTTTGGCTTTGTTGATAGCTTTCTTTGAAGACTTTCTTCAAGTGTTTCAAAATAAAAATATCCTAACTTCTTGGGCTTTCAGGTATTTATATGATGAGTTAATATGCTTTATATTTCAAATACCGAGTTTTACTACATTAATTAAAAAAAATCATCAGGTATTATACAGTAATATTTTGTTCAAATATTTGCTTTCTGCACACACTGTTGAATCTTATCCATCTCTTACTTGTTCCTTAATGAACTTTATAAGTGATTTGATTACATAATATTTGCACTTGGTACATAATAAGCTTACATTAAAATTTTTTTATTAGTATGATCTGTATATCTTTAGTATGATTTGATAAAATGGCTTTTATTTGCTGCATTTTACTTTTTCCCATCACATTACTCACAATTCAGAGTTAATGTTACTATTTTATAATTTATCAAAAGATTATGTGTACAGAACTAAATCTCTAAACTAAGCCATTGCAATAAAGTGGTGATAGCATTGTAAAAGGACACAGAAGACAAACAACTGTTTTCTTTTGCCACTACTGTTATAACCTGTGGGGCTTTGGGCATTTTATTTACTTTTTCTGAGGTTCCAGGGACACATTTGCAAAATGGGGAAACTAGTACTTACCTGTTTGAAAGCAAGAATGTCTCCTGAGTTACATTATTGCCCTAAGATTTCAGATTCATTGATGATTAATCTCCTTCTTGGTTTGAAGCATTTTAAAGTGTTTATTGACAGGCTCAGTATTATGCCTATAAGCCTTTTAGTAGCTAATCTCTATTTAGAAATGTTTGGTCAGTGTCCTCTACTCGTTTCTACCCTACTCTATGTTTATTTATTCCATATTTATATAATACCTGTTATAAAATTGTTGAGATGTGGTTGGGAACCATTCTAGTAAAGGAACCACATGTGAGCCGATGGTGAAAGCAATATAAAGAGAAGTGCCTATGAGACACACGTTGAGTGAGGAGGTTGCAATGCATGCTAGCTTTATGACACTATCAGAGCAAGAACGACCTGAAATTGAGAGAAGCCTCTCAACACACTGGGACCTTGAGTTATTTGGTGGTAGTAGGGTAGGGATGGAGAAAGGAAGAGCTGTAGGAGGTAGCAAAACTTAGTTCAAGGGATGGGTGAGGTTCTTTCTCAGCATATTAAAGAATATCTTCTATTCTGTTGTATGGATAATATTTAAATACTTCATAAATTAATGTTTAGTGTTGGCCACTGTAGAATGTAATGCCATAAGCTACAGGTTTGTAGCAAACTGCTGATGATATCTCTGTGACCTCACGCCAACTGTACTTCAAGTTACGAAGTTTTTAAAAGTCCCATGGACTCATGGCTATCCATATAATTATGTTTTTTTCTCTATTAGAGTATTTTTCTTCAATATTGCTTAAGAAAAGGAAAATTATTTATTATTAAACAGATCCTAACACTGCTATCTGACATAGTTTGCATAAATACATCAATTACAATTTACATGCTACATTTACATATGATGGTCCACCTAAATAACAATTCTTAGGAGAGTGCATTTTGTGAGGGGGGCAGTATAAACTTACATGAATCAAAATTGTATAATAATTCAATTAGTCTCAAGAGTCTTGTAGAGAAGCAAAACCTCAGAGCTTTTGGAATTTGATGGCTTTTATGAAATTAAAATATTGTCATTATTTTTAAATTTCACACATTTTTACTTATTAATTTGTCAGCTGATTTATGGAAAAATGTGATTATGTTAAGCTAATTTAGTGCTCACACTTTTTTTCAAAGTATTGCAAGATGTTAGATTTTTGACACTCTTTTATAGATCAAAATGTAAACCACTTAATATTCAAATAGTTATTCTCCCAATAAAGGATTTTTAAATGGACTATATTCTACTTAAGTATGTATATTATGTGATATGTTATGATTCTTACTAAAATAATGGCTGAATCTTTCAGTCAAATTTTTCCACACAGCCTCCAAAAACCATGCAGATAAATGAGAGTAAATAACATTACCCAACACCATGGCTAGACAAAACTAGGAGACAGTTGACTACAAACTACAATTCACATTAAGTGAGTAAACTAAGAATTAGAGAATTAGCCTAAAGAAACTCAGCTTGTCCTAGAGAGAACTGAAAAAATATTATACCAAAAAACATACAAAATAAGCAGAATCAAGCTCTAAATTGTTTGAGAACCTAGTAAATTGTCAACAGAAGAATGAAGAGTGAGGAATGATCCTATCGGGAATACAATTCCAATCACATCTACTAGGGTTTAACCTAGAAGAAGTTAGTCAAACATTCAATGGGCAAAGATTGTGAAGATGCCTGATAACTGGCATGTTAATTTAAGAGGAGAGACTCGGAAAGTGTATTGGACTAGAGGAGCAATCTTGGAAAGACACTACATCTGGGAGACAGAGCAACATCATAGAAGTGGGAGGTATTAATTGGAGGCCTGATAGTGAAAGCATTTTAAGATAAAGAGCTAATGGAGGCAAGAAAATGCTCCACTGTGAATTAGACCAATTGTGAAAACCTCGAATACCAGATTGATGTAAAATAAAAGCTGACTAAACTAGTAGTAATGAATAACTGAGGAAAAAGACAGTTATACCATAATAAAGATTAATTACAAGGTGCCCACAGGAAAGTAGATATGTTTGATAATAGTGAAAGATACAAAAAATACATATGAAGAAATAGCAAAAGAATAAAATTAATAAAGAAAGATGAAAAAAGAGCGGAGAGATAAAGATTGATATGATTGGCATCCAAGAAGAACCAAAACAAAATATTGGAACAGAACTAACACTTAAAATGACAATCTAAAAAACATTTCTAAAATAAAAGAAGACTTGATTGTACATACAGTACTGAAAGTCTTCCGTGTACTGACAAAAATTTACTTTGAAATACATCCTAGTAAAACTGCTGGACTTTAGAGATAAAGAAAAATATTTCTGCAGAAGTTTAGATTTTAAAAAAGCCACTTAAAAAGGAAAGGAAACTAAAGTTGGTATCAGAATTATTGACATCAACATACAAATTAAGACAATAATAAAGCACTGTTTTCAAGAGAATCAAGGATAGAATGACAAAGCTTTTTATATCCAGTCAAGCTGTCTTCTAAGAATTAAGCTAAAGAAAAGCAGTTTAACACAGCAAGAACTCAAAAAATAGCACACCTCCAAGCCCTCCTTGAAGAATCCACTATGGAGCATATTACATCACACCTTCAGATGCTAGAGAAATTTTGGGCAAATGGACTGGTAGTGAGAATTCAGAACATTTGGATGAGTATAAATACAGAAAAGGTTCGTGTGATTTCTATATGTGTTTGACAAAGTAGAAGTAAGAAAATGAGACACTTTGGGAGGCTGAGGCAGGTGGATCACTAGAGGTCAGGAGTTTGAGACCAGCCTGGCTAATATGGTAAAAACCTGTCTCTACTGAAAATACAAAAATTAGCTGGGCATGGTGGCTCATGCCTGTGATCCCAGCTACTTGGGAGGCTGAGGCAGGAGAATCGCTTGAACCTGGGAGGCAGAAGTTGCAGTGAGCCAAGACCGCACCACTGCACTCCAGCCTGGGTGACAGAGCAAGACTCCATCAAAAAAAAAAAAAAAAAAAAGAAAGAAAGAAAAGAAAGAAAGAAAGAGAAAGAAAACAAGAGGAGATGAGAGAAAGAGAAAAGAAAACTATGAAAAGCCCATGAACTTATCGTGTATTTTGGAGTCAAAAATTATTTTTTCAAGCTGAGAAATCACATAAGAAAAGCTTAAGGAAAAGGAGGATTAAAAATAATATACTAGAAAAAAATAAAAATCTTCCTATCAAAAGAATGCAAAAAATAAAAAACAGTGAAAAACACATAAATATAATACAGTAAATTGTACATATATATGTATCCATGTGTATATAAGAGCTGAGACCAATACATCAGTCATATTATTACATGTAAATGGCATCAATCATGTATTGAAAAAGATTTTTAAAGGCTTACAAAGCAATACCCAACTCTGCAATATGCATGTGACATATCTGAAAGAAAGTGACTCAGAAACAATAAAAATAAATAATATTGGCAAAGATGCACCTTGTGTATTGAACACCTTGTGTCCAACTTTTAATTATCTCAGGTCCTCATCTAACTCTACTCAGTGCTCTGGCTGTGGGTTCCAAGTAGGCTTTGCGCTAAAGTGCCTCACTTTGCACATGAATCTTAACTATATAACAAATCTGACTTAGACCAATTCATTTTAAAAGCTTAGTTCTATGAAAGAAAAATAACATGAACAATATTCTATAGTCAAATGCAGTAAAAATAGGCATTTAATCACAAAAATCTTTAGAGGCCCTTCTTATCTAAAAGATATCAAACTCCTTATTAAATTCTTGGGTCAAAATGGAAACAAAAGCTATCCCAAAATAATGATAATGGAAACACTGCATAATGTAATCTCTGGAATAACATTAAAGCAGTAGTGGGAAGAATTAAATAATTAGGTCAATAAAAATGAAAATAAAAGAAATATTCAACTCAGAAATGTAGGAATACAGCAACAAGTTAAAATTTCAAAAAGCAGATGGGAAATAATAATGACAAAACCCAACATTTATTAAGTAGAAAATAGGAAACAAAACCCAGTAGAACTAAACAATTAAAGTGCTTTTAAAAATCAGCAAAAGAAGCAAATTGCTAGCAAATTAGTCAAGAAGGACAAATATATGATACAAGAAATGACCATGAAACGTCATTTGAACAAAGTATGTATTTAAAAAGGGAGATAATGCTGCTCAATCCTGTGCATATGAATTTGACAACCTTGCTAAAATGGCTAATTTCCTAGCAAAGTATAATTTATCAAAATTGACCCCAATAGAGACAGAAAATATTAAGGTCATACTTTTTATAAAAGAAATAGATAATTAATCAATGAATCCCCCAGAGAAAAGCATCAGGCTTATATATTTGTACAACCCTCAAAGACAAGATGATCCTAGTGCTACTTAAACTGTTCCAGAGCTCAGAGAAGGAGAAAAATTTCCAAATTATTTATATGAGGCCCATATAACTGGTATTTAAATCTGGTAAAGATTTCAAAAAAGGAAGCCAAAGACCAATATCACCTATAAATATTAATGGAAACGTCTTAAATACTAGCAAGTTAAATCCAATAGTATATTTAACAATATATCATGACTAAGTAAGATTAATTTCATTAATGTCAAGCTGTTTTACATGTAATATCAATTAATGAATCTATCAATATAAATCAACATATTAATAGGTTTAAAGAAAAAATAAAAGATCATTTCCACAGATGCTCAAAAGTCATTTGACAAAATGTAACAATTCCTAATAAAAACACTTATTAACAAACATCACTATTAGTTGTATAAAGCAACTATGTTATACTCACAGATCCTGCAGATGAGGATTTTTTTTAAGAAGGTATAGAAATGTACCATTTTATCACAAAGAGTCACACAAAAACGAAAATAATATCTCAAAAAGGAAACTAGACTACCACCCTACCCCTTCAGAACTGGGGCAAGACAGAGGGCAGGCAGTCTGAATTCCCTGGCTCACTTGAGGCCAGTGGGGAGCTATGAAAACAGAACCCATCTAAAAATGGGAGATGTTAACCTCAGGAGACTGAGAAGAACAGTGGGTCCTTAAAGACCCAGCCAACCCTTTTAGAATGCTCAATAAGGGCACCTTTCCAAAGCTACTAAGCAGGCCCATGGCATTTCAGAATTTTGTCTTATGGTTGCATAAAAGTATTACTTCCACCCAGAATTGGCACCTTTTATGGTTCAAAGTTAAAAACTGGGGAGGGATGGGTGGCAATGCAGCTCCTAGAAGAGCTCACCCAGCATAGCTGCCATGGGCTTAGGGCCTTGGTTTCTGTTTAGTCCCTGGGAATACTTATATTTGATGAATTTTTATAGAAATATAAAATAGATAAGTAGAAAATCTAAAATCTGAAGGGTTAGGGGAAAAAGGTGGGAGACTTGGCAAGAAGCCATGAATCAGGTGAGGTCTGCTCAGGCCAACTTGATCTCCTCCTTGATCCCTTTGGCTTCTTGCTTCTCCTCTTTCCTTTTCTCCTCTTCTGTGGCTTCTTTCTTCTCCTTTGAGACTTTCTCTTTTTCATCCTCTGTTTTGACCCTCTTCAAAAGAGCCAAGAGAGTGGACCAGGATTCTGACCAGGCACAGGGTGATGGCTTGTCTCAGCAGCTTGATGTCTGGACCTCATCTGGGGACTAAATGGCTGTGGATAACTCAAAGGCTGGGTGCTGGAATTTTCTTGGGCTTCCTCCATTACATGGTTGGCATTTGGACTGAGATGACCTATAGACTGAGCTCACTTGGGACCGCAGATCAGAACACCTATGTGTGGACTCTGTTTTGTTTGGGCTTCTCAGAGCATGGTGACTGAGTGGTGAGAGGGTGCATGCTGAGAAGGAATATCTGGAGAGCTAACTTTTCAACAGACAGAAGGCTTCCTTTGACATAGCCTCGGAAGTCACACATAACTTCACTTTTGTCGTGTCCTGTTGGTTTTAATTGAGTTGCTTAGGCTGATCCAGATTCAGGGAGAAGGGAATTAGCCTCCATCCCTTGATGAGAGAGTAGCAAGGTCACACTGCGTAGGTAAATTTGGGATGGGTGATAGTACTGTAAGAATTACTGGAAAATGCAATCAGTTACACTCAGCATCTTACTTAGCGGGGAGATAGTAGAAGTACACCTGCCAAAGTCAAGGCAAGATGCTTGCCATCTTCACTAGTCTTTAACAGGAGATTGGGGATTTTTGCAAATGTAATTAGAACAGAACAATTAAAGGTAGCATATGAACTGAAAAGAACTATCTCGTGCACGTGCGTGCACGTGTCTGTATATGAAAGAGAGAGAGAGAAAAGAAGTAAATATGTACAAAATTAAGATGGAGGTTATATAGATGCTCACCGACCTAAGGAACTCAAGAGATGCACATGATTGTTCTAGGCATACGGAGTATATATTAAAAGTAGGCTTGATCTTTGCCCTGTAGATACCTATAATCTAATAAAATATGCAAAAAAAAGACCAAATATACAATCAATAAAGCAATGTCATTATTATTTTTAAAAATACTTCTTTCAAGAAACTGAGGTGTAATTACAGGTGTTCCAAATACAAAAACCTTCTGAGAAGAGGCAAAGCATGAAGGAAATTGTAAGAACACGTATGAAGTGGCAAGCAGGAGTAAAAAAGAAACGTAGACATGAGGACTAGTTTGGGAAGAATGCAGCTGTTTGTATGAAAAGTCCTTGGTAGCAGAGTTGGTAGCTTGAGCTCATGCGTACGTGAAAGAACATTTCGGACAGCTCCATATGCTTCCATGTGGGGCGAGAGATTGAGGAAGGGGAAGGGATGCATGTGGAATATCAGTTCCCTCTATCTCAGTTGTTCTTCTGTTCAAAAGTTTGCAGAGGTTTGAGATCAAAGGTGTATAGTAAAAGTAATAATAATAAGAATAGAACTAACCTTTATTAAGCCCTATTGTATACTAAACATTGTGCTAAATAAGAAATGCTAGGCTCAGTGCTCCTAGCGTTATTTCCACTGCACAGCCCCTTCTCTGAAAATGCACATGGCCTCTACACGGTCACAGAAGCCTGAGTAGAGAGCACACAGGGGGCTGAGATCTCCCTCCCAGTCAGTGATAAGTGGAGGGGTACACTGTGACCCACCTCCCATCTGTGTCCGAAGTCCAAAGAGAAACAGAGAGCTCAGTGGGTATTATTTTACATGCCCTTTTCATTAGCATTCAGTTTTGGTCTGTTGCTTATGATGAGATAGGACAAGCATTTTCAGGGTGCTCCATTAAATTTCTTCCTAACGCCTGAATCTCTTCACGATAGTGGGAAGATAAGATGCCCTTGTCCTCAATGTCCTTTTATTATTCACTCTAACCTGGTTCTCAAGTGTCTCCATTCACCCATTCTGAAGCCTTCTTTTCCTAATCTTTGTAGATTATTTCTCCACTTTTTGAAGACCGGGCAGTTGGCTCTTAAATGTTTCCTGCGGTCCTTTCATTTCACTGAATTTTAAATATTTCAGCCAATTTGAAGAGTTCATAATGATGAATAAGATTAAGCTTGGAGCTTAACCTTTTGAAACTGGGTGACGCGTTAACTCGGCTGGAACGCTGGTTAATTTAACAGCAGGAGTTGAATTAACTTGTCACAGCTCTGCCATTGTTAAATTTCCTGCTCCTGATCCTTGTCCCAATCTTGCACAGCTTAGTTGTCCTGGGACCAGAGGATGAGCTGGGGTGAAGAATAGGGTGGAAATGGGAAAGGAAAGATGGCATGCCTTGTTAGGTTGTAGCAAGGTGACCAGAAATGGCCAGATGAGGTGTTTCTTTTAGTTGAGGAAGACTAGAAAGGGAGAGGAGAGGAGAGGAGAGGAGAGGGAGGGGCTTGGAAACTAAATGGTGATGCGAGGGAGTCATGGAGGAGTGTAAAGTGATGAATAGAAAGGAGATGAGATACAAAAGAGAGGCTTATGTTAAGAAGAGGCAATGGATGACGTTACATGATTTCCTGGGAATGCATTACATTTTGTGCATTTGAAGCTGTTAATATTGGCAGTCTGGCGCAGAAACAAAATTGTCTGCTTAAAAATATGCCTTGCATTGGGCAAAAATGAAATTGTTGAAACATTGGAATAATTTCTGACATGATCTCAACAACAGAGATGTAATTCTAAACTCGGCTTAGCAGAATTATTAATTTTGCATATTTGCAGATCCTTGTCAAATATTTTGGCTTGATGCAATATAGTCAGGAAGCAGGTGTAGGGGAGAGAGTAAAGAAGTAGAAGAATTAGTGGGGGAAAGCTAATCAGGGAACAGTGAGTCAAAGGTGGGTGGGCAGAGGTAAGAGCACAGCATTCTTTTTTCCAGGGAGGAGTGCAGAGAGGGCTTTTGTGGAAGTTGGGGGCAGAAAGCAGGATGGAAGCAGCTATAGCAAGCATGTCCACACAGCTAACTTAAACAAAGTAGCAGGCGTTGCTGGGCTGGAATGCTCTGTGCATGTATTGCTTGCCCCATGAGTAACTCTCAAATATGCATTCTCTCAGGTTTGCTATTCATTCTCAGACAGGAAGCTCTGTGCAGTTAAATAAGCTGCTTGGTTTTCAGGGCAGAGGCCTAATGACACCGGAAATGTAGGCAAAATGACCAGACTGCTTCTAATCACCAGCCACTTTGAGGTCCGTCAATAGAGATCACCTAGAGCCTGTCTTCCTTTCAATTGTTTCAGTGGTGCCTTAAAGTAACACCTAAAGGACATTTTCTTTTATTTGTATGACTTTGTTTCGGGGCTCATGGTATTCCACAGATGCTCTAACAGGTTTTCAATTTCCAAGATAGTTGCCCGAAAAGACGGTTGGCTGTTCAGGAGCCTAACTAGTGCTCAGTAGCTGGATCTGAAGCGGATTACTAAGAATTCCAGGGCCTTTTGCTTCTGTCCAAAATTACTTTAAGGTATAGCTATCAGATGGCTGGGCTGTGTCTGATGGATCAAGAGAGTGAGGCAGGTGGAGAGAAGGTGAAAGGGATAAGCAGGAGATAGAGGACAAAAGGAAGATAAAAAAAAGTGCAATAAGAGAGGAAAAGAGTGAAGAATTTCTTGTTTAGTTTCAGGATAGAAACTAAACTCTCATGGCATTTTAAATTCATCAATTGCTGCTAAAAGGCACAAAGAAAGTTTTAAATCCAGGTATCTAGAGATCAATGCACTGCAAAGTAACCACAATAGAAGAAATTGAATGAATTAGTGGGTAGGAAAGTATTATCCTCATATGGCAAGAGCAGTTTGCTGAATGCAGTGCTTATTTTGCTTCAGACATTCCAAGCAGAAGTACTGATGTTGGTGAAGGTGGGGCAGAATTTTGGGGTATAAATCTGCATAGTAGATAATACTGCAATAGTGTTAACTACACACGGCCCCTTTACAACAGTGATAAAATTTTCTTTTTTCTTGTTTAGAGTCGGGCTTCACTCTGTTGCCCAGGCTGGAGTATAGTGGTACGATTATGGCTCAATGCACC
The DNA here is from genome assembly GCF_028885655.2 of Pongo abelii. Taxonomy (NCBI): domain Eukaryota; kingdom Metazoa; phylum Chordata; class Mammalia; order Primates; family Hominidae; genus Pongo; species Pongo abelii. Next base: position 66,935,145 of record NC_071996.2, on the reverse strand, counting down.
CTCCAACTCCTAGGCTTAAGCAATTCTCATGCCTTAGCCTCCCAAGTAGCTGGGACTGCAGGTGCATGCCACTTTGCCCAGCTAGCTTTTTTTTTATTTTTAGAAATGGGGTCTGGTTGTGTTGCCCAGGCTGGTCTTGAAACAGCAGTAAAATTTAAAAATGTTTATCACCATCCAAAAAGTCTATAATTCTCAAAATAAAAATAACAGTTAGTGTAAGGTGAATTAGCTTTGCTCTCTAGCATAAGGATTTAGTTTTTTTTCAAGTTCTAAGAGATCTTTAAATTTTTTGGTTTCTAGATTAGTTAAGGGCAGCCCTATGTAGAACCTCTATAACTATCTTGTAACATATTGCTTCTCAATTTTATTTGGAATAACCTGAGTTTGGACTTAGTATTTCTGTTAGATAATGAAGATAAAATAAGGAAAATTTAGATTAAAAAGAAGAGAGGCACAAGAATTTCCTGAGACCTATCAGACCTGTCATTTCAGATGACTAAAGCAGTGATTTCCAAACTATGTTTCATGGAATAGCATATGAAATGGTATTTCATAAAAAATACATTCCAATAGTTTATTACTACATGTCTTCAGGATGTGGCAAAGAACTCTCCAAATGTATTGACTATGGAATCACTTTTTTTAAGTCATAGAATACTAATTCCTACATTTTAGAACAGGGCTATTCTTTCTAAGAATATTACAGTCATTCTTCCGCTGATTTTTCATGACAGGGCTCAAAAATGACTTGGACATACAGCCTATTCGGAGAGAGGAGAGAATTCAACATTCTCAGTCCCACCAGTGTTATTTGATGCAGTAGGTCCCACATGAGACATATTCAGCTATTTGTGTCATGCTAGCGTGGGCATGACCCTCAGCTTGGAGTGGCTTTTATTTGTGGTGGACAGTGTCCGAGGAACTTTATGAGTACAAGTTAAAGAGGTGCCATGGAGTTGCTACCAGGAAAACCAAGTCTCGAGGTTTCCAGGTTTCAATGTGCTGAGTGCACATTTTACAGCTACAAAGCGGGAGACGCGGGCTGTTCTGGTTCATCTGGACAGGGCATCTGTACTCCTAGTCAAATGGCCATCCAGGCACCTCGGTGCTACTTTATGTGCCTGTAATTTCCATTATGACTTTAGACTGTCATCTTTCAGCATATTTTCATTTATTGTTTTTAGCTACAATCAGGGCTGTAATAGGAGAGCAATTCTAGGGAGTGAGTGTGCAGATAAAATATGTAGACCTCGGCAATAGTGAGGTCTACTTAGCCACACCTCATATTTCAGTTCACAGAAATGTGTGTGGGGGCTGACATAAGTACTCCCTGTTGTGTTATTGCTTATGGCTCAGTAGCCCTTTGAGAAGACCAGAGAATAAAGGACTGCAGAGCGCGGGTGTTGAAACAGCAGTGCTAGAGAGGGTGCCTCCATGCACCCGAGAGAGTTTTATGTTTTTTAACAAATGCTTCTTGATGTTACCTTTAAATCCCACATGCGTTTCCTTCTCTTGCCATCCACATCAGTTAGCTCTCTGCTTTTCAGGCTTCCTTTTGAGGCATCAATGAACCTAAAGGAAACCAGCATGGTGGGAATTTCACGACAACTTGCAGCATATCGCTCTTTCTTGGCAAGGGAGGTTATTGAATGGCATTCAGACTCTCACTGCAGGGCCACAGCTGATCAATAATTTTCAGGAGCCCCTTCTGACTGTGTCAGAAGCAAAAACCAGGGAATGTCACCAAACCAGTTAGAAATAGCACCCTGACAGGAAAATTCCAGAGCAGTCAAAAGATAAATTGTAACATTTGGTTATATTACTATGTGCTAAGGCTCTTTCTTGACAGGAGACATTTGGTTCCCATTTTAAGGTTGCAGAGGGCATTAACTAAGCATGGAGATAGGGCTGTGATGAAGGAGTGTTTCAAATAGCTACATTAAGAAACTGAGGTTGTCAAATCTCCCCTTGTGATTTTGAGGACGAGAAACGACCATTCAGGTATATACTGAAAGATTCCATTAGAAAATTATTTTAAATGCTGTTACCCTGGTAAAGCCTCCCCTGATGAAATGGAAATAATGTTATGATTTCTAAACTATTTTTTCTTACTTTTCTATCTGGAAAGTCTCTCATTTTTAATGTAGTACAGTTACATTTGGCTTAGCTTATTTTTTTGAAGTGGTAGTAGTAGGTCTACCTAGTTGCTGCATGATTAACTAGAAATTCCAACAGTTCATTATTTTTTAAAAATCTTAAATAATGCAGCGCTTATACAGAACAATGGTAAATATAAAATAACTTGGTAAGTATTTTGGAGTGATAAAGAATCACAATATCCATTTTCTTCATTTGTATTGTTCATGTAGAGAGAGTACAGCAACAATTACAAATATCGCTGTGATCAAAGCCATTTACTGATAGGTAGCGTGTAGAATAAAATATGGTTGGGGATGAGAAAAAAGGAAACTGAATTCTTGGACTTCCTATCCTCTTTTTGTAAGTTAGCAAACTGATGGTCAGACTCGTTAAGTAGTCCTATAGGTCATGAATAGTCAAGGTAGAATTTGAAAGGAGTTGTAACAAACTCTAAAGTGCTTGCTCTTTCTTTAATACAAGACAGTGTCCTTGTCAGTAACAAAAAAGTGGGACTAACAGGTTATTTATTCTGTTTTCAGCTTGAGTTTGTTCATCTGTAAAATGGGGGATTATATTACATTCATTACATACATTTTAAAACTGTTGCAAAGACAGGAGATAATTGATATAAAGAGATTAATATAGTAGACGCTTAATTAATAGTATTCTTTGCCATCATGATTATCCTCAACCAGAATTGCAAAGTGACTTGTAGAGTTAGTTAAAATAGAAATATTTCTGAAAGAGATAAGGTTAATATTGATCAGCACTTTGAAAGGGCCAGACTTGACATAGGAGGGGAAGGTCATTGAAGTTAGATTCTCCGATTTTCTCTGTCAAGAGAATGGGAATTGCTTTTAGAAAGATTTTTATTTTGAGTAACTCTACAAGTCACTTTGCAATTCTGCATTCTCAATGAGGGAATGTTTTGCCATAACCTGGAAGCAGGATAATTTAAATTTAAATTTGTGGAGTCTTTTACACAGGACTCATTGGATAGGATTGAAAGGAAAATTGTCATATATAAAAATATGGTGATGGCAATTAATAGAGTCTTCATTCATTTATTGATCAAACATTTAATGGGTGCCAATTCACACCAAGCAGAATACTAGGTTCTGGATTTATAAGATTTATAAACCATGATTCCTCTATTCAAGGAGCTCACAGCTTAATGAGGCATCAAATAATGAACCAATGCTCTTCTGAGTGGAAAGTGTTATAAAATAGAGATGTGTAAAAGGTATGGTGATGGCAATGAGCAATAAGAAGCTGACTTTTTTCTTTTGTGTCTTTCTACTTATTTAAGTGTTTATTAATTTCATTCAATGTTCTCAAGGTACAAGTCTTACACTTTTTTATATTTCTTTTTTGGTATAAATCAAAGAGGTACAAGTGCTGGTTTGTTACATGGATATATTGCATAGTGGTGAAGTCTGAGCTTTTAGTGTAACCATCACCCAAATAATATACATTGTACTCATAAAGTAATTTCTCTCTCCTCACTCCAGCTTCTACTCTCCTATCCTTCTGAATTTCCAATGACTATATTCCACATTCTGTGTCCACGTGTACACATAATTTAGCTGCCACTTATGAGCGAGAACATGTATTATAGTATTGACTTTCTGTTTAGGATAATGGCCTCCAGTTCTGCAAAACACTATGATTTTATTCTTTTTTATGGTTGAATCATATTTCATTATACTTAGTTAAATTTATTCCTAAGTATTTTATCATTTTTGGTGCTGTTGTAAAAGGATCTATTTTCTTAATTTTATTCCTATATTGTTGGTGATTTATAGAAATATAATAGAAGGAAACTTTGCCAATCTGATAGAAGATATTTATGAAAAGTCTACAGCTAACATCATATTAGTGGTAACTGAAATATACACTTCTAAGATCAAGAACAAGAAAAATATGTATTCTCTCACTGCTTCTATTCAGCATTTTTGTAGGGAAAATTGTAGCCAGAGCAATTAGGCAAGGAAAAAAAGCCCATCCAGATTAAATAGGCAGAAACAAACCTCTATCTAGGTATAGTTTTGGTTTGGAATATAGAAAATCCTAATTTTTTAAAAAACACCTATTGGAGATAATAAATGATTTCAGCAAGTTTGCAGGAGCTAACTTTCTTGAGAAGACTGCAAAAGTCTTTTCTAAAGAGTGCTACTTAAAAACAGCACTTTCCTTTGAAATTTCAGTTTGAATTTCAGAGGGTGGACAGCCCCAGATTGGCCTAGGGAAGTGAAATAACAGAATCAAAATGTTTGGTAAAGAAATTCCTTTACCTGTAGGATGTAGTGGAGAGTGGGGTCTGAAATATCTGAAAAAATGTTACTGTGCATACCACAGAAAAAGGATAGAGACTAATCACAGATTAATTAGGAAGAATTAATGGATTATGGATTCTGCATCGAAGATAAAATGAGGGACATAGTAAATACGATATATTTATAAGCTTAAATGTTGTCGGAGATCATCATGCCTGTGACATATACATAGAAAGATAAAGAGCCATACAAAACATCAGCTTGAATGAGAGTTAATTATTCCCAGCACAGATAATTTCAAGAAGGTGTCAAGCAATGGGACCAACTGGGAAAACTGAATAGCTTACAAGCACTTTCTGAATTGAATCTATTTCATTTTGTACAGAGTCTGCAACGGTATTGTTGAAAAAGAGGAAATAGATATGTCTGAGGAATTATGAAACCAATTCTTTTTTCCTTTTTGAGTTTGTCAAGAGTAGGGATATAAAAACAACATTCCTATACAAAAAAGGAAATATCCAAACCCACTTACTTCATAGCCCAAAGTGACTTTGGGATTTTTCCCTGTTCTACTCTCTTTGATTCATATCAATAAATGAATTGGCCCTATATGTAAGTGAGATCTTCAAAATAAGATATTTCTGTGTTTCTTTAAGTAACGATATATGAAGACAAAGTACAAGTGTTTTAATGGTATCTTCAGGAAAATTCTTTATCTTCAGTTAGTCAGCATGGTTATGATTGTTGTCACTCCAGTCCTGATAGCACAGATGTCATCATTGTGTCCCAATGGTGTGACTTTTTATGTTCTAATATGACTGAGTGGACAGAAGCATGTCACATTTACTTTCCAGTGCTGTGCAAATTTTCTGGTTTTCTGAGGCTCACCATATCACAATTATTTATCTATTGTTTTTAAAATCTCCTGTTACTCAGAAAGAAAAATCTTCTTGAAATAACATGAAATGAAAACTCAGGTGAGTAAATAAGAATCCGAAAATCTACATTTATTTCTTTCAGTAAAGAACTATGACATGAACAAAGGATTTTAACTTTTGTTGAATGGGAGCATCAGTCTTGCTAATCTTGCCTTCATGAGGTATCAAAATTTAAAATCCTTGAGCTCAAGAGTGCATTCCTGGGAATATATAGGAAATTTAGAAGACGCAGACCAGGCAGAAATCATTTGGTGGTTATAGTTGAGTTAACAAAAATCCGGGTGGTGAAAGAGAATCCTGGGATGTTCATGTTTGTTACTTGTACATTGAAATGATTCCAAACTCCAAGATAATATTCAGGAATAGTATAGTTTACTGATCAAGAGCATGGGCTTATCATCAAACAGACCTGGATTCAAATCCTTGCTTCTCAACTAATTATAGAATTTTGTGCAAGTTTTTTTTATCTTTGCTGAACATCAATTAATTCCCTTATCCTAGGATGGTGATGAAGATGAAATGAACCTAAGAGGAAAATGTTTACAAAATACTCAGTACAGTGCCTGACATAGAAAATGATCAATAAATAGTACTAGCTTTAAAATTATATATTTCTTTCTTCATATCTAGCTTCGAGATTTCAAACCAAATGAAAAATTTCCAGCATTTGTGGGCAGGGGATTTAGTTACATCTTACCTATCTTCTTTTTGTACGCTGCTAGAGAAGTACAGCAACCAAACTGATTTAGCAAACTCAAATCAGTGTTCTGCCACTCTCTCCTAGACTTTGGATAACTATCTCTTTACAAGCTGATCCTGACAGGTCAGCCCCCAGCACTACTTGCTGGAGACAGGGCCTCTTAAATGAATGAGCTTCCAGTGACTAGGGCTTTCCTGTAGTTGTTGGGCACTCTAGCCTGTGGCTTTGCCCTGTTGCTCTTACATGGAGAGTTTTGTCTGCCCCTTTAGCCTTCAGTCCTTTTTGGTTTCTCCTTTATCTTATTTTAGCTCCTTAAGAAATGGAGAAGAAAAGTGAATTTATAGTTTCAGTCTCTGATATGGGGCTTGTGACTTTGCCTCCAATGGCTGACTTGAAGACTTTACCCATCCAAGCAGAACTTCCCAACACTGCGTGTCAATTTCTTATCTCCAGTGTACTTATTTTGGAGAAGGCAATGGATTCTTCTTAGACTTTGAGAAATCATTAAACAAACATTTATTGTCCCACCTAAAAATTCCAAATGTATAGGAGGAAGAACTTCCTTCCCCTCAACACAAGGCTTACCTAAGGCTGTTTGTTCATGGCTAAATATCAATAGGCAACTTCTGTTGGAGCAACTGATGTTAGTGACTACTCTTCATGCTATTGAGAGCATTGCTGCATGCTCTACCAGTCCCAGTGACTCCAGTGACTTAATTTCTCTTCATTTCTATTATAGGGAGATTAGATGTGCTAGTGTAATAAGGATTATCCTAGAATCCTATCTACTCTTGATCCTGTGGTCTTGGTATACTGTACTTTATTTTATTTTTAAATTTTATTTTTGAGATGGAGTTTCACTCTTGATGCTCAGGCTGGAGTGCAATGGCACAATCTCGGCTCACTGCAACCTCCACCTCCTAGATTCAAAAGATTCTCCTGCCTCAGCCTCCCAAGTAGCTGGGATTACAGGCGCCCCACCACCAAGCCCAGCTAATTTTTTTTTGTATTTTTAGTAGAGATGGGATTTCACCTTGTTTGCCAGGCTAATCTCAAACTCCTGACCTCAGGTGATCCTCCTGCCTTGGCTTCCCAAAGTGCTGAGATTACAGGTGTGAGCTACCATGCCTGGTCTTGGTATACTTTAAACATAAAATAGATTTCTTGTAGGAATTCTCCAAAGATGAAAAGGAGGCCAGGACCTGATTTGAAAGAAAGCGCACTTTTGGAACCTTGGAGGCAGCTTCTGGAATTGATTACTCAGGGATATTCAGGGGTAATTCAGAGTCTCCCAGTGATTTTCATCGGAAGAATGGAAATAGTAGTTTCTCTTCTTGGAATTTGTCATTTTGTCACTCATATTATTTAAAGTACTAAAGAGACCCAAACACACACACACAAAAATGTTGCCATAATGGCATAGTGAATTAATGTTCTTACAACTAGTGAGCCACTTAATGCTCTCTAAGAATTTGGCTCATAAAGAAAGAAAAAAAAAACACTTCTTGTTTTATAACAATTTCCAAGATTTTATATTTCTTTTCTTCTTTGAGGAATGGGAATTGTAATAATAGTATGGCCATCATTTGAAATTAATTTCAAAGGCCTACCCAGTTTACTACTTAAGATCAAAGCCTACATTTTTCTGACATTCTTTTGATACTAATTACCATTACAGTTTAATTGACTTCCATTCAGGGAAAGCTATGTATATGCACACACACACACACACACACACACATATAACTTTGCAAGACTATGCTTTATACACATACATATATATGTATGTACTTATATGTCCATAATATGCTGTTGTTAGCAGTTATTTAATAAAAAGCAGTAAAATAACTGGGATTTAAAAAATCCAGAATTGATTTAATAGGACATATTAAACATGTTTAACAAAATAAAATACAATAGAAACCAAGCATAAAGGTGAGTTAAAGATTTTGTGTGAGAAAATATTTTATTCTGGCCATCATACCACTCTGTAAGACCTTTTCGAAATGTAGAAGCACAACCACACACCATTCTCCCAGCTCTCTCTCTCTCCTTTTTTTTCCACATTTTATAAAACTGCAGTTTTATCGCTAGATAATACAGTAAAAAGATTCATTGTAAGGGTTACCTAACAACGTTGGTGGTGTTGATGAATAGTTGCAATTAATACATTCCCTTAATTAGTCTGATACCCAGAAGATGCACCTGGCAGGTCATTTTAATACTACAATTGATTTATAGCTGCTAGAAATGATTTTACCAGCTATCTTCAGAGAGTACAATTAGAGTGGATTTCATTTTTTTATGCATTTTCACTGAGGAATAAACATAAAAGGTCTATGTAATTCAGAACAAAGCAGCTATAATGTACTAATGGTTTATGGATTTTATTAATATTCAGCTAACATTAGAGGCAATTTTAGGGGAGAGCAACCTATTTCCTTTATGAAGTATTCAGTTTTTTAGTATCTGAGTGCTTTGTTTAAAAAATAAACCTTGATATCTTCTGATGACTTGCTTCTATTTCTTATAGGAAAAATGTTACGTGTTACAACATAAGAAAAAATAAAATAAAAACTTTAAGTGCTATTTATTGATTGCATGAAGATGCAATTATATACTGCATATTTACTTCTTAAATACATGTAAATTTTTAAAAAGTCGTTAGGCATTCACGTGATTTAAGTAGTGCTTCCATTAATATAATTGTTTAGCTAATGGATGAACTCTATTAGTAATGGAGGGAGTTGCACTTTGTGGTTGAGCAGGTAACAAAATATTTTGAGTACCCGATTACATATCTGGCTTTTAATTCTCTGTTTATCTAGGATATTAATTTTGCTAATCGGGAATCTTTGTCCTTCTCGCTCATCATCCATAATGTGGGCCCAATATGCTTGTTTAGTTTAAGATAGTAAGACAATGAGAAATCAGTTCCACAGATAAAGCCCATAGTCCTTTTAAAAGTATTAGTACTTAAATGCATGATTCCTATGACTACTATGAACTCTATCTAGAAAACGTCTGTATCAAAAGGGCAGTGAACCTCTGTAAGCTCAAGGGAAATTTACATATAAAAAATCCAAAATTCATTTAAAATTTATTCTTTGACTATTTATCAAGGGCCTACTACGTGTAAGATACTAAGACCAAAATTGCTGTGAATCAAGAGAGAAAAACAAAAGGTTTCTTTTTACAATCTAGATGGGAAGAAAGGGCAGAAGGACTCATTGACTGATCCACAAAAATGAACTCATAAGCCATTGAATTCCATGAAGGAAAGGTTGAGCCTATAAGAGGATATGGCAGGGAGACTGGATTGCTTTTGCATCAGTGTATTACAGATTCTGAACTGGAACTTGATGGCCCAAACTACACAGAAATGCTCCACAGCACCCATAATGTCTCTTTAAGAATATCTCTCCTTCATCAATAATGACAATTCTTCTTCTGAACCTTTACCAGTAGGTGAGTTTAGCTTTTTGTTTTGTTTGGTTTAGTTTTCAGTAATCGGTAATAGACTTGCAAAATCATTCAGTCTCTGGTCCAGATTTCCTTCTTTTTAATGCTACACTTTACAAAGACAGTCAGCTTGGGTTAGCAATAGAGTTTAAGATCAGGTATTCTAATTCTCTGGAAGCTGATAATCCACATAAAGTATAATCTGTCAAATCTTACAATATATTTTTTAAATAAAAATTGCTCAGCCAACACCATTCTGGAAAACTGATGTTCAACATTATAGTTTTATTTCCTTTGTCTAGAACCATTCAGGCAAAATGATCTGTCAAGGGTTTAAGGCCTTTGATTCTGTACCTTTTGTGTAAAAACTACAAGTTTAAAATAACGGTGCTTTATTGAGTAGTTAGCATAAAGTTTCTAGATTTCCTGGTGAGTCTCCTAATGCTTATAAGGGAACTACAAGATGACTTCTACTGGGATGAGAGGGTCACCGGAACCTGGAAGTTTTGAGTTATTGGAAGCAACATTTTCTCTGCTAACATTCTGGTGTGGCTGACAGACAGTTAAAGCATGCTGCCTGTTGGCTATTAATGCCTGCTAACCCTTTTACCACCACTTCTGTTGTTATCCTGAAGGAGTCAGTAACCAGTTCCTGAATTATAGAATTGGGACTTGAAGAGGTCATTTTACCCATCCCCCTGCTTCTGGGCAGGACAATACTTAATGATCTTGGCTCACAGAGCTCTCTCTGAAACCAATTGATGCGTAGATGCAACCATTCACCTCGGGGGAAAATGATGCTATGTAGATAGGTTGTCTTTGTTTATTTCCTTTATTGGTGAATGAACATTTAAAAGTGAAATTCTCTCCCACTTGATTTTGTTTGCAGTGTGGTCTAAATTATATTCTGCTCTGGTCCTCATGCTGCAGGAGGTTTTTAATGCTGACCAGGATCACTGACAGCCATCTGTGCCTGGCCCCAGGCATGGACTCTCTTAGGATACGTCCGCACTCACCTGGCGGCACTACAGGTTTAGGCTGCTAATATCATTTGAAAACTTTGCATTGAAAGAAATAGGAATAAAAAGATAGTTTTACATCCTGTGGGAGAGTCATTATTCTTACAATTTGTTGAACAGCTAGCTCCTCCTTTCCAACTTCTTTACTGCTGGCTGTTGAAACAACTCATGTTACCTTTTACTCTTTTTTTTTGTTTCTAACTTCTAGGTTAAGTGCTGAAGAGTTGATGCTTCTTTTCCCAGCTTCCCACTAACCTTTTTATAATGATGCATAAAATAATGAAAATGAAAACCCAGAATTAATCTGTAGTTTGTAAATAATTTTTAAACATGAAACAGATCAGTCTCAATCATCTACAACAAGGTAGCCAGACGCTTTCTTCTTTCAAAGTGTGTGCTCACTGTTTCAAACCCAGAGACCTAGGGACTGAGAACTAGCAAAAGACTACCAGTCATCTCACCCTTGAATGGTTGGGTTGTGGGAGCTGGAGAGAGACATTGGTCTGTCGACCAGCAGCAAGCCCATTGCTTGTTGTAAGAAATGAGGACTCTTAGATCCAATCCTGACCTCTGAATCAGAAACTGCATTTGAAGAAGATCCGCAGATGATTTGAGTACTCATTAAAGTTTGGAAAGCACTGCCTAAAACTTTGAGATCATCTTCTAATACACTGCATCAATAAATAAAATGTTGAAAGAGAAAATTATAGATGTTGAGGATGACAGTTTTAACCAAACTTGGTAGTGTTCTGTTTCACCTGATGCTAACAATTTTTAGGTTAGGGGACCTAGGAAAAATGTCCTTTTGTCTCTACCAATTGCTGGCTAAGTGGAACAATGAAGTGTCCTTTTTCTCCTTTTTAAAATTTCCGGGGTACTTGAGTAACTGATTTCTGCATGTTTAAACTTACATTAAATGACCTGAGAGACAACTTTTGCTTTAATTTGACGGAGACAATCCAGTGGCAGTTATCTGTCACTGATTTCATCTCAACTTCCTTTTCATCTAAGATCTCTGAATGATTATGTTAAGTACACTTAAAAACCAGAGAATACAAAATAATCTCAACTATTTTTCAAAAATGCATAGGAGATAGTCTTTTAGGAAAATACAGTGGTAACAATATTCACCAGAATTTTGGATAATTTCTCTTTCTTCATTTTAATTTTCTGTCTACACCAGCATGTAGTACTCTTATAGTCGGAAAATCATATTACAGTATTTAAAATAATGCAGTTTTGTTTATGGAATATAATGAAACTATGTACAAAACTAAAAATATCTGGAAGTATATTAAACTATTCCCTATACTTCTCTGTATTTTTAGTTTTCCATGTTGAATATGTATTTTTTCTCTATAGCAGCTGCCAGAGGGTTTCAGTAAATGACCAAAAAGTATTTTTTGAAGGAATGAACACATAGGTGAAGAAATAGGGACAAGTTTTCTTTTAGAGTCCACTCCTTTACTACTAGTGTTAATAGTGAGGTATTTACAATATGTATTTTGAAATGCTGTCATTTATAAGGGTTGAATAATAGTGGCTAATTTGTATACCTACAATCAAGTCAGATTAGGGATAGAAGACGACAGTCCTCAGAGTGCCTTTCCTTTGTCCTTTCTCCCCAACATCGTAGCATTTTACAACAGAATGGTTTAATTGAACTTTGCCAAAGCTTGAAAACATCCTGTTTAGTATATACAGTTCCTTAAAAAGCAGTTTGCATTGAAATTAATTAACGTATCCAAATCTCTTTAGCATATGATATAATTGGTAGGGCTCATAGAATAGTTGGACTTTGGCTAGAAGCTATAGACCATAGAATTCAGAGATTTTAAAATATATTAGGTTTGAAATCCTTTTTAAAATGCATTCTTAGTGGTAACACAAAAAACAAGCACAAATAACAAGTCTGGTTGTTGGGGGTGGGAGGAGTTCAGATTTGTCTGACTCTACATGAAGATTCTTAGGAACCTGCATTTGGTAACATAGTCCCAAAACTGTGGAATCATAAAGCATTTGTATCACTGGGTCAAGATACAGTAGTTTTTTCCCCCCAGGTACAATATGGCCATGTAAAATCAATCATTATTTAGCATATTCATATTCATCATCTTTGGTCATCTTCTCTATAGCATTGAGAGGTAGTTCCTCATATTATTAATAAAGGAGAAAGAGATATTGAAAAAGGGAACCATGTTCACATCACCAATGAAGGCCAAAGTCAGCCTTTCACTCCAAGTTAAAAAAATGCAATCGAGATCATCCTGGCTAACAGAGTGAAACCCCGTCTCTACTAAAAATACAAAAAAAAAAAAAAAATTAGCCAGGCGTGGTGGCACACTCCTGTAGTCCCAGCTACTCGGGAGGCTGAGGCAGGAGAATGGCGTGAACCCAGGAGGTGGAGCTTGCAGTGAGCCAAGATCGCGCTGCTGCACTCCAGCCTGGGCAACAGAGGGAGACTCCGTCTCAAAAAAAAAAAAAAAAAAAAAAAAAAAAGCAAACCTCAGAAACTTTCAAGGCAAGACAGTGCTATACATATTAACATAAATAGCTGACAAAGTGGAAGTTGTTGTTAACAGGAGAAGCAGCCTAGTGCTACAATCAAGAATTTAAGTGCTTGAGTCAGACTAGGTTGGTTCAAATCCTGCTTCTGCCAACTACTGGGTCTATGACCTTACGCAAGTTATTGAATTTCTCTGTGCCTCTGTTTTCTAGTCTGTAAAATGTGGTTGTCATAACGTCTACCTCATAGATTAGTTTGTAGTTTAAATAAGTGACTATAAAAAAAAAGCACTAAATACGAGGCCTAACAATAGTAGATGCTCAGTAAACGTTAAACCAAGCATACTACTAGGCATATTGAGTGCATTATTATATTTAATTCTTACTACAAAGAAACAATTTTTTAAAGTTCCAATTTTATAGAAGAAACCAAAACTCAGTAAGGATAAGTCACAAATCTGAAAGTTGAGCCCAACTCTAACTCCAAAGCTGAAGCTTTTATTGTTTTTTAAAATATAGTAACTTGTTTTTAAGAGTGACAAAGTTTTATTGAATTATTTTTTAAAATTAGAAATGCGTAATCATTCTTAGATATATTTAATCTTATTCATCTGATGAGTTTAAAGTATATATATTCATTTGTTTTTACAGTAACTCTGTAAGATATTAAGTAGGCAAATACTATCATTCCCTATAACACAAAAGTATTATTAAGAACAAGTTTATACAGAAAAGAGCAGTAGTAATATCAACGTTAATGCAAAGCAAAATACGTGAGACTGTAAATCTTGATATAGAGTGTGTTTTTCTCCCTGGGAATTAATTCTTCCATTTTGTATTTAACAGTTCTTCTATGTATTTATAGTTTCAGTTACTTCTTTTCTGATTCATTCCATAAAATATCTAGTAGTGTTTAAAACAATTGTCACACATAATTGGTGTTTCCCACTGTATCATTAAAATTGATCATTTCTTCCTTATGATGGTGTATTAGTCTATTCTTATGCTGCTAATAAAGACATATGTGAGACTGGGAAATTTATAAAGGAAAGAGGTTTAATCAACTCACAGTTCAGCATGGATGGGAGGCCTCAGGAAACTTACAATAATGGCAGAAGGGGAAGCAAACATATCCTTCTCATGGCAGCAGGGAGAGGAAGAATGAGAACCAAGTGAAGGGAGAAGCCTCATATAAAACCATCAGATCTCTTGAGAACTTACTATCATGAGAATAGCATGGCGGAAACTGCTCTCATGATTCAATTACCTTCCACTGGGTCCCTCCCATGACATGTGGGAATTATGGGAACTATAATACAAGATTAGATTTGGGTGGGGACACAGCCAAACCATGTTATTCCATCCCTGGCCCCTCCCAAATCTCATGTTCTCACATTTCAAAACACAATCATGCCTTTCCAACAGTCCCCCAAAGTCTTAACTCATTCCAGCATTAACTCAAAAATCCAAGTCCAAAGTCTCATCTGAGACAAGGCAAGCCTCTTCTGCCTATAAGTCTGTGAAATCAAAAGCAAGCTAGCTACTTCCTAGATACAATGGGGGTACAGGCACTGGGTAAATCCACCCATTCCAAATGGGAGAAATTGGCCAAAACAAAAGTGCTACAGGTCTCATGCAAGTCCAAAATCCAATAGGGCAATTATTAAACCTTAAAGTTCCAAAATGATCTCCTTTGACTGCATGTCTCACATCTAGGACACACTGATGCAAAAGGTGGGCTCCCACAGCCATGGGCAGCTCTACCCCTGTGGTTTAGCAGGGTAGAGCTCCCCGTGGCTGTTTTTACAGGATGACATTGAGTGTCTGCAGATTTCCCAAGCACAAGGTGCAAGCTATCAGTGGCTCTACCATTCTGGGGTCTGGAAGACAGTGGCCCTCTTCTCACAGCTCCACTAGGCAGTGCTCCTGTGGGGACTCTGTATGGGGACTCTGACCCCACCTTTCCCTTCCCCACTGTCCTAGCAGAGGTCCTCCATGAGGGCCCCACCCCTGCAGCAAACTTCTGCGTGGATGTCCATACATCCTCTGAAATCTAGGTGGAGGTTCCAAAACTCAATTCTTGATTTCTGTTCACCTACAGGCTCAACACTGCATGTAAGCCACTAAGACTTCAGGCTTGCACCCTCTTTAGCAATGGCCTGAGTTGTATGTTGGCCCCTTTTAGCCATGGCTGGAGCAGAAGTGGTTGGGAAGCAGCGTACCATGTCCTGAGGCTGCATAGAGCAGGGAGAGCCCAGGTCCACCCTAGGAAACTATTTTTCCCTCCTAGGCCTCCAGGCTTGCGATGGGAGGGGCTGCAGTGAAAGTCTCTGACATACTCTGGAGACATATTCCCCATTGTTTTGGTGATTGACATTTGGCTCCTAGTTACTTATGCAAATTTCTGTAGCAGGCTTGAATTTATCCCGAGAAAATGTTTTTTTCTTTCTATAGCATTGTCAGGCTGCAACTTTTCCAAATTTCTATGCTCTGCTTCCTCCTGAATGCTTGTGCACTTAGAAATTCCTTCTACCAGGGCTGGGTATGGTGACTCACACCTGTAATCCCAGCACTTTGGGAGGCTGAGGCAGGTGAATCACTTGAGGTCAGGAGTTGGAGGCAAGCCTGGCCAACATGGTGAAACCCCTTCTCTACTAAAAATACAAAAATTAGCCAGGTGTGATGGTGCATGCCTGCAATCTCAGCTACTTGGGAAGCTGAGGCAGGAGAATCGCTTTAACTCAGAAGGTGGAGGTTGCAGTGAGCCAAGAATGTGCCACTGCACTCTAGCCTGGGCTACAGAGAGAGATTCTGTCTCAAGAAAAAGAAATTTATTCCACCAGATACCCTAAATCATCTCTCTGACCTTCAAAATTCCACAGATTTCTAGGGCAGGGCAAAATGCCGCCAGTCTCCTAGCTCAGTCATCAGAAGAGTCACCATTGTTCCAGTTTCCAATAAGTTCCTCATCTCCATCTGAGACCACCTCAGTCTGGACTTCATTGTCCATATCGCTAACAGCATTTTAGTCATAGCTATTCAACAAGTCTCTGGGAAGTTCCAAACTTTCCCACATTTTTCTGCCTTCTTCTGAGCCCTCCAAACAGCTTCAACCTCTGCCTGTTACCCACTTGCAAAATCACTTCCACATTTTCAGGTATCTTTACAGCAGTACCCCAGTCTCTGCAGCACAAATTTACTGTGTTAGTC
Organism: Pongo abelii; assembly: GCF_028885655.2. NCBI lineage: Eukaryota > Metazoa > Chordata > Mammalia > Primates > Hominidae > Pongo > Pongo abelii. The sequence continues at coordinate 66,918,896 of NC_071996.2, read as the reverse complement.
CATACTCACACTGTAATATGGTTTCACTCTGTCCCCACCTAAATCTCAACTTAAATTCCCACATGTTGTGGGAGGGACCTGGTGGGAGGTAATTTAATCATGGGGGACAGGCCTTTCCCATGCTGTTCTAGTGATAGTGAATTAAGTCTTATGAGATCTGATGGTTCTATAAGGGGGGTGTTTCCCTGTACAAGCTCTCTCTCTTTGCCTGCCACCATCCATCTAAGACGTGACTTGCTCCTTTTTGCCTTCCACTATGATTGCGAGGCCTCCCCAGCCATGTGGAACTATAAGTCCATTTAACCTCTTTTTCTTCCCAGTCTCAGGCATGTAAAAATAGTAGTCTCAGCAATGTAAAAACAGACTAATACACACTACTAATAAAAACATACCTGAGACTGGGTAATTGACAAAGGAGAGAGGTTTAATTGACTCACAGTTCAGCGTGGCTGGTGAAGCTTTAGGAAACTTACAATAATGGTGGAAATGGGAGCAAACATGTCCTTCTTCACATGGCAGCAGGGAGAAGTAGAATGAGAGCTGAGCAAAGGGAGAAAACCCTTTAAAAAACCATCAGATTTCATGAAAACTTGCTCACTATCATGAGAATAGCATGGGGGAAACAGCTCCCATGATACAATTACCTTCCATGGGGTCCCTCCCGTGACATTTGGGGATTATGGGAACTACAATTCAATAGAAGATGAGATTTGGGTGGGGACACAGCCACACCATATCAGATGGCAAAGGTATCAGAATACCTTCCACAAATTTTACTTCTGCTGAGAGTTAATTTTCCATCACTTTTTAAATTTAAACTGGGATGAAAGAAACAGTTCAGATGACAATATATATTTCTTATGACTAGCAATTAGAAAATTAAAATAAAATTTTAAAAGCTTAATGGGGTTGTCAATGGCAAACTGTGCCCTACTAAATTAGCAACTTGTCAACTTTAAGATACTTCAGAAGAACCATGAATCTCCCATGAGTGACTATTAGATGATCTATGATGAAATAAGTCAATGAACTGAGTCTAGTTTCAATTGAATAATTACAGACCTAATAAAAACTAGATTTTATTTTCATCTTCTGCTGAAACTTGCTGCTACTTAGCAAAGTGGACCAAACTTTAATGGAGAAAACAACTGGTCTACTCTTTCACCAAAGAAGTTGTCCTTTTCATTTGGGATTAAGGCATGTTTCTTTTATTGCAAAGGGCAGTTCATATTGAGGCTGTCATTTATATTGATGTTCTTTTTTCAAAATGACACCTCCATGTAATTTTTTTCTGCAGAAAAATTGGACTTCAGTGTTCAGGGTCATTGGTAAGAGATCTTTCACTGATTCAAAATTCATTTAAAATTTTTAGGAAGAAGGAAAAAATCAGAACTCTTCCTACCCTCCCAAGAGAAGTAATATGTACCTTACATGGAAAATCTAGGGCATTTTAAATGGGCTCACCAAATAGAAGATGACTTCTTTCCTTGGCTAATTTAGTGACAACACATGGGTATTTCTTTTTCTGGAATTTTTTGAAAACTTACAATTATCACAGGACTGAGTGCAGTTTGTTTGCTCCCCACAAAAGCAGAGATGATTTTTATTGACCAATCTTTGATCCGAGAGATTAAAGAAAGTACTGCATGAGCAGCGAGAAGGATAACACCACGGGGGTCAACAGGCTTTACTGCTATTGGAAATGAAAGTGAAACATTCCATTGGGAGATAGGGTAATTAAGCATTCTTACTGGGAATGCAAGACTCTTTCTTTTTCTCCCTTTTTTGGAAAGAAAATATTCAACTAATGAATAAGTTTCTCCATGATTTAATACCATGGCCACACACGAGGTCATTTGGAGGGCACTAGATTCCCCAACATAATTCTGTACAATGCTTTTTAGCCCAAATGGCCTGGCTGTCACATTTTCACACCCTTGATTGAAATGTCCCTGGTAGACTTTTGGAATGCAGTCTGAAGGCTTAGTGACTCAATATTTTCACAGTGAATACATTTCCAATCTCATAGAAAGTTGCCACTAACTATTGCAGAGGTTATGTCTCTTTCAGTTTTCCTCTGAAACACTGAATGAAGTAAAATTCAAGTTTAGCTGAGCTTTGAGAAAACAAGATATAATGAATGCATGCTACCATTATTTGCCATTTTAACACACCTTTGCAAACTATCTTTCCTACTGTCTTTCAACTGATAGTCTATAAAAGTTATTTTTTCCTCCTATTTTCATAAATAGAAGGATCATTTTTTCCTTTATTTTTATTATGAGCCAGGGAATAAGTGTTGGAAGTATAACATCTGGTATGATTGTGACTGGGGATAATGCTGAGATGCTATTGTTTATAGAATATTCACCAAAACTCCTGAGGCCTGACAAAATGTTCATGTTATGCTTCTTCATTTCTTTGAAAGATTGCCAAAAAATTTTTCTGGGATAGCCAATTGCATTTCTGTTCCAATTTGCTAGACATATTCAAAGCTTATTTTAAACTTTTGACTGATTATTTTTAACAGTGTTCTTATTTGCAAATTGAAAGTGCCCCTGTTCTTCTCTATAACAGTATTTTGATATAATACAGGACTCTCATGATATCAGTTATTTACCAACTAGAACGACCTAGTTCTTGTCCCCTTGGTTTCTAAAGCTGATTTAGCATTAGAATTACATTACAAACTTAAAAGTTTAGATCAAAACTACTGTTTCCTCTTATCTCAAGGTGATTGTTCTTGTTGATTTTCTTAGCAAGAGTATACAACTAGATTATTTACATCATGACTACACCTTATAGAGTTATATCATTTCATTTTATGACTGATGAATAATGAACATGATTTGCTTCTCCAGAATTTATGAGGAACTCAGACAACTCAACAGCAACAAAAATAACCCCATTAAAACGTGGCCAAAGAACATGAATATTTATTTTTCAAAAGAAGACATACAAATGGCCAAAAAGCATATGAAAAAATGTTCAACATTGGTAATCATCAGAGAAATGCAAATTAAAACCACAAGTAGATATCATCTTACACCACTCAGAATGATGATTACTAAAAAGATAAAAAATAACAGATATTGGTGAGAATAAAGACAAAAGGGAACACATACACTGTTGGTGAGAACATAAATTCCACTGTTGGTAGGACTATTGGTGGAAATGCACAACCACTGTGGAAAGCAGTGTGGAGATTTCTCAAAGAACTAAAAACAGAACTACCATTAGTTCTGTTTACCAATAGAATTGCTATCTATCAATAGATTACTATTTGCCAGTAGTAATATTACTATTGTGTATCTGTCCAAGGGAAAAGAAATCATTGTATCAAAGAGATATCTGCACTCATATGTTTATTACAACACTATTCACAATAGCAAAGATATGGAATAAACTTGTATCTGTCAGTGGATGACTGGATGATGAAAATGTGAGACATATATAGGAATACTATTCAGCCATCAAAAAGAATGAAATAAAGTATCTTGCAGCAACATGGATGGAACTGGAGGCTATTATCTTAAGTGAAACAACTCAGAAACATAAGGTCAAATACTGCTTATTCTCACTTACAAGTGAGAGATAACTAATGTGTACATACAGACATAGAATGTGGAGGCCGGGTACAATGGCTTGCGCCTGTAATCCCAGCACTTTGGGAGGCTGAGGCAGGTAGATCACTTGAGGTCAGGAGTTCGAGACCAGCCTGACCAACATGGTGAAACCCCATCTCTACTAAAAATACAAAAATTAGCCGGGCATGGTGGCAGGTGCTTGTAGTCCCAGCTACTCGGGAGGCTGAATCGCTTGAACCCAGGAGAAGAATCGCTTGAACCCAGGAGGCAGAGGTTGCAGTGAGCCAAGATTGTGCCACTGCACTCCAGCCTCTGTGACAGAGCTAGACTCCATCTCAAAAAAAAAAAAAAAAAATATATATATATATATATGAATCAACATTGGAGACTTGGAAGAGTGGAAGAGTGGGAGGATGGGAGGAGAATGAGGGATGAGAAATTAGTTAATGGGAACAATGTACATTATTCAGGTGATGATTAGACCAAAAGCTCAGACTACCACTATGCAATATACCCATGTAAAAAAGATACTGCACTTATACTCCTTACATTTATGTAAATTTTTAAAATTAGCATAATTCTGTTCATCTTAAGGAAATTTTCAGGAATTAAGGAAATTAAGGAACATTTATTAATGTTCACGGGGACATATCACTGTGTGTTTACATGGCAAAATGTGACTCCCTCCACTTTTTCTGGCATATACTGTTTTAAATTTATTTGTCTAGATTCTGCTGATACCATTAAGTAAATTGTTTCTTGGATGTACCAAATGGTCTCCAAGTGGCTTGAAATAGCATATACTTCTTTTCAAAGTGTTCATTTTGGTTATTAGTAAGAATTTGTACAATGACAAAGTCCGCTTTATGAAATGTTATTAAAGTTAATAGACAGTAAATAATTCAGGAGACTGAACCTCTTTTCTAAACTAAACACTGATTTATGTTTTACCTGATGGAAACAAGTCAACTTTTACCAGGTATATATAATTTAGAAATAATGTTTGGTTTAAAGAGAGATCTGAGTAACATTTTACTGAAAATCACAGAAGATTTATTCTTCTTAAATGGGCAATCTCTGATTACTCTGCACCACTAGAGTGGAAGAACGATGTATCATGCTAAAGTACCCAGTACCTCTAGCTAGCTGTGTGATCTGTACTCAAAGCAATTACTGTTGGTTGGTTATCTGAATGCCAGGGGACAATATACAGCTAATATTAGTGCTACAGATCCTGTTGAGTTCCTGTATGCTAAAGTACAGTGACTACAATAATTGAAATAACATTATTTTTTGAGTACTTACTGTATATAAGAAATTGTGCCTAACAAGCACCATGCTATTTGATCCTTAAGATAAAGTGTTGGCCAGGCACAGTGGCTCATGTCTGTAATCCTAGCACTTTGGGAGGTCAAGGTGGGGGGATCACCTGAGGTTAAGAGTTCGAGAGCAGCCTGGCCAACATAGTGAAACACTGTCTCTACTAAAAATACAAAAATTAGCCAGGTGTGGTGGTGGGTGCCTGTAATCCTAGCTACTGGGGAGGCTGAGGCAGGAGAATCGCTAGAACCTGGGAGGCAGAATTTGCAGTGAGCCAAGATCATGCCATTGCACTCCAGCCTGGGTGACAGGAGCAAAACTCTGTCTCAAAAAAAAAAACAAAAACAAAAACAAAACAAAAAAAAACGGTAAGTCTTTGGTCAACTGATGACAAAAATGAGAATAAGAGAAAATAAATATGTTGTACTAGATATATAAACTATAGCTCTATTAAACTTAGAAAACAATTGACAGAAAGATGGAAATAATTAAGTCTTGCAAATAATGAATCTTCAACCTCATTTAGAAGCTCATTGGACTTAAGCTGACTGACTACCAATTTAATTGTTAAGAAAACATATAACTTTAGAATGTTATAAAGTGTTAGAAACAGAATCAAACACTGTTTCTAAAATGTATGTATATTGTGTATGTATATACATATTAGATAACATATATCATATATAGTTATAGATATAGTTGTATTGTATATCCCTTTGATGTTCATACACTATGTATTTTACATTTTTTCTGATACTCACTATATACAGAAGTAGGGGTATGGGCACAGTTTAAATTTGCTTTAGCCAAATGTAACTTACATTTCAAAAAACAAATGGACTGATGTTAAAGAGTTGCTTGTTTTGTGCATATATATTGAGACTCTAAAGTGACACCTGATTGTTTAATCAGATTTAGCTGAGGACGTAAAACTTAAGAGAACATCTTGTAGAGATTTGTTACTGAACATCTATTTTTCACTACTTTTTCCTCACAGGACCATTATTTTCAGTGTATTATAGCTGCTAAGATCTTGGGCTTTAGAATCGGCAGACCTAGGTTCAAATCCTTGCTCTACTACTTACTAGCTGCTAAGCAATCAGCACTAAGCAATCTTGAGCAAGCAACTTGATACTTTCCCTCTTATCTTGGTTTAATAGGACTAATGCTACTTGCCTAATAGTGTTATTAGTAAGACTAAATGAAATTAGGTATAAATATGTTTATCATACAGTTTTTGCACTTAATAAATATCAATTGATTTAATATTATTGTTATTAACTGTAGAGACAGGACAAGGTCTTTGTCATAATAATTGAGATCATGGGGTCGGTGGGCATGGTTTGCAGTTCTGAAGACTCACAGAATTTGTTAAGTGAGAGAAACAATAATTCTTCTTTAGCCAATGGAACTGCTAGGGGAGAGGTCCTGGTTCTGCACCCTTTTTATAATACAGAGTCAACCTTGCACCTTGGCTCTTAAGGAGAATGGTGTTATTTATTTCAGAGAATCCCAGCTCAATCTCAGTCGCTAAGTTTCTTTTGCATCCCTGTAGTTAAATGCTGTAGTAGTTTATAGAAGATTTAGGATATTTTGAAGATTCGCTCATTCCCTACTCATTTTTATTCTTTTCAAAATAAACACTCCACATCATTAAATGGAAACTGGTGATTCTATTACTTGATCCACTTCCCTTAGGGGTTCTTCTGAGGATCAAAAACTACAGCCTTGATCTTAGAATGCAAATCTACAATTTCTATTATGTTATATTTTAACTCCATAATTATGTTCTGAGCTACATATTTCTCAATTCCAACATTTTACAAAGCAAAAGTAAAACTAAATTGAGTTTTTGAAATGTGCAATTGTGGCATTTTCAAGAAAAGCAAAAACTCTTTGATATGAATATGAAAACTTCTCATCTTCAGAAGATTCAGGCCAATTTATGAATTTTACCATGTTAGGGAAATATTTGTAGTTACTTCCTTGAAATAAGCAACATCAAGAATAAAAAATAGTTTCATAGTCAATGGATGCCTTTTAAAAACTTTTTTCCTTTTCTTTTCACTACTTTGAACTATTTAATCTTACAGCTGTTACTAGAATACAGGAGACACACAGGTAAGTCTTAAATTTTTGCTTTAAAATACGAAAAGCAACAGTATAATGCATGTAGCTCTAAATTATCTCTAATATTGAATATAGTTTGGTACAAATAGGAATCACGTAGGTGATATTATTCCCCAAATTCCACAACTACTAGGAAGAAATTACTTTCCAGGGAGATTTTCTGATGTTACAAAATAAGACCCCAGGACACTGAAAGCCTCTGCAGAGTCAGAATTTTTATTGCTGGATTTCATTTGGAAGAGCCCAGGGGTGCGTGACACTTATTTTATCTGCCTCTGAATGATGAAATACTAAGGTAAGTCAGCTTGTGATGAAACCTCTGTTTATGGATATAATATTATCTTGTTACTGATTTATATTCCATATGGTATAAATTTTGACTTGGTTAATATCTGGGAAATGGGAATATTATTTTAAAAATTGTTTTTAAACATAAAATTGTTTTAAACATATATGTAGACATATATGTTAAGAAAAATTGGTGTAAGCTCGTGGAGAATCAAATTTTTCTATATTGAATACAGTGCTTTTCTCACTAACTACTTGTAGTTAGCACACACTTCACTGGTTAAGGGCACAGTTCTTCATAAGCCTCCTCACTTCAAATACTAGCCACAAGCTCTGGAGTTCCCAGGCTACCTGTGCATCTGACCAACTGCCTACACATTGAAGATTTCCCACTACTCTTTCAGGTTCAATAATTCACTAGAATGACTCACAGAACTTAGGAAGTGCTATACTTATAATCATACTTTTATTATAAAAGATACAGATGAGGACCAATCAAAGGAAAAGATGCAAAGGGTAATGTCTGGGAGGGTCCCAAATGTGAAACTTCTGTATCCTCAGGACATGTTATTGTCCGACTAAATCAATCTGTATTACCAAACTGGCTGCTCACCTAAGCTTCAGTGTCTAACGTTTTCTTTGGAATTTTGTGTAGGCACCATTGGTTGAATCATTGCCCACGTGGTTGAACCCTATCTTCAGCCTTTTTTCTCCCCTCCCTGGAGATATAAATGGCTCAAAATCCCAACCCTCTAATGGCTGAGCTTTTTGGTATAGCCAGCCCCTATGCTGAGGTTATTAGGTGTCCACCATGAGTCACGTTGTTAGCATACACTTAGGTGTGATCTGAGAGGCCCACCAAAAATAACAAAGACACTCTTGTCATTTGGAAAATTCTAAAGATTTAGAGGCTCTCTCCCAATACTTGGAGAACAAAGACAAGTAAAATTTTTTATTATACAACATTGAAATTTTAGAGTTTATAGTTTTTGTTGTATATATATTAGGCAATATATTAAACAAAAATGCATGTAAAACATCCTCCTTATAGGAACACCTATGCATAATCTTACTGGCGTGAATCCTATGTGGCTTGCTTAATTCTAGCTGATGATGTCTCTTCATGTAGAATGTCCTTCTACCACTCTTCCATAAAGCTGTATCCCATCACTCCCTAAACAAACTCAAGGAACACCTCTTCCGGGAACTCTTTCTTGTTTAGTGCACATTGTGCTGATGGTTTTCTTTTTTACAATCTTAACTTTACAATACTATGTATCAACGTATACATATTATCATTTAGTTGCTTATTTTTATTTCTGTGGACATTTAGATATTGACAACGCAGAAGAGACTGGACAAGAAATTAGAATGCAGAAAATTAAAGCAGAGACTGGAGGTAAAGGAAGATTTTAGACATAAAAGGTTCTTGATCCCCAGGATATACCCAAGAACTTATATTTTCAGTGTTTATATAAATTATAGTACAATGAGGTTCTGTTATATATCTGGCACTGTTGTTGGTTATTAGATACACTAATATTCAAGATGTGCAAGATAGGCAACTTCCCAGGGACCATGTATTTTAAGGAAAGGAGGAGAGATGACAGCTAATAAGCACATGCACAAAATAATTTTGGATAGTGATGAATGAGATAAAGACAGAGGAAAAATGTATGGGACTTCAGTTTGTTTGCTCAAGAAGGCTTCTCTGTTGATGTGAGAGGTTAAGCAGAATGTTGAAGGAGCCAGTCATGCAACTGTTACCCACGGCAGTGCCAATGTGACTTAGCTGTACCCCTACCTAGCTTTCATTGCCAAATGCAATGTCTCCCTGACAAAGCTGAATTTCTACTCAGCCTTATCTCTGCTTATTTTTAGGAAACAGAATGTCTGTGGTCAGAAGTTCCTTCTTGGGACTAAACCAGCTGAAGCTGGCAAAATCCATGATGGCAGCTTATTCGATCTTTGAAGAACCTCTAGCTTCACTATACTCCAACTTCCATACTAAATGACACTCCCACCAATGCCATGACAGTTGACAGTCATCATGATAATGACCAAAAAGAACCAAAAAAGGACAGGAAAGAAGTGGCTACTTGATTCCAGGAAAATCTCCATCCCTTCCCAAGAAAAGCATGAATATTCCTCTCCTTGGTTTTAATGCTCAAACCTTTCATTAAAGATACCTTATATCTGCAACTTCCTGATTCTCAGGAGCTGACATGTTGATGTGTGAGCCACACTCCCACTTCTCCATGTCATGACCATCGAATAAAACCTGTACTGCTCTATGCTCACTTTCGGTTTAATGTACTGGCTTCACAACACTGAACAAGAAAGAGCCCACCTTTTTGGGTAATTAGGACCCCCTGGTAACAAAATGACCTGAAGGAGAGCACTCCAGGCAGGGGGGACCGCAGGTGCAAAGGCTCCAAGACCAAGCTGCACTTGGTGTATTTGAGGAGAAAAAAAAGGCCAGGGTAGTTCTAGATCGGAGAGTGTGGGGAAGAGAAATATAAAGTAAGGGCACAGAAGAAGACAAAAACCAGGGCCATGGTGGGGACAGGTTTTACTCTGAGTTTATTACATAAAAACTATAGAAATATAAGAAAAAACCCATAGCCTAATAGCAAACACTACCTATAGATAAAATATTGACTTATTTCTCTTCAGTTTTTTTTTTTTTTTGTACTTTAAGTTTTAGGGTACATGTGCACAACGTGCAGGTTTGTTACGTATGTATACATGTGCCATGTTGGTGTGCTGCACCCATTAACTTGTGATTTAACATTAGGTATATCTCCTAATGCTATCCCTCCCCCCTCCCCCCACCTCACAACAAGCCCTGGTGTGTGATGTTCCCCTTCCTGTGTCCATGTGTTCTCATTGTTCAATTCCCACCTATGAGTGAGAACATGCAGTGTTTAGTTTTTTTGTCCTTGCAATAGTTTGCTGAGAATGATAGTTTCCAGCTTCATCCATGTCCCTACAAAGGACATGAACTTTTCATTTTTTATGGCTGTATAGTATTCCATGGTGTATATGGGCCAACCCAAATGTCCAACAATGATAGACTGGATTAAGAAAATGTGGCACATATACACCATGGATTACTATGCAGTCTTCAGTTCTTTTTACTAGATATATAGAAATGCAGATTAAAAAATAACATCAGGAATGTAGATAGAGTTTTGTGGCTTCCATTTTTTCACCCAACAATACACCATGAGCATTTTTTTCATGTCAATACATATTGTTTTACAACATGATGTTAATGGTCAGCACAGTGTTTATTTGTATGGTGGTGCCATATACATTCATTCAATCCACTATTTTTTAACATTTTAAAAATCACTTTTTCCTCAGTTATTATTCTTGCATATAAAGCATTGTACATATTTTCTTTGGTTGAATTCTTAAAATGACGTTAGTCTGTCAAACAGTTTAAACACTTTTAAGGCTTTCAGTGCATAAGTTTCCTCCCAGAAATATACTAATTTGCCCTCCCAGTCACTGGTTAAAGTTTCTGATTCACTGCATCCTCACCAAGTATTTTTTAAAAACACTGCCACTTTAAGAGGTAAAAATCCATAACTTACAGTTTTTACTTATGTTTTACTTATGTTTAGTGAGGTTCATATATTTTTCACTTATTGTCTCTTGTGCTTCTTTTTCGTGTAAATTGAATTGGTGCATTTTCCATAATGCTTTTGTTGATTCATTAGGTAAAATTTTTCATCTCTTCTGAAATTCCAGAGCATTTTATCTGTGCTTTACGGAGTGAGTTTCTTCCTTGTATAGTATAATTGCATGTAAATGTCCTAGCTTCCTCATAGACTTGAGGTTGGGATCTTTGTCACTTTTCCTGGATCCTGGTACAGGACAGTACATGCAGCAAGTGCTCAAGGTGTACTCCTTGTGTTAATAACTGATCTGGCATTTATTTGAACAGATACCACTGTAGAGCAACTGACCTTGATTTGGGTATTATTTGTATTCATATGCTTCAGGATATTTTTCAAACAAAATTTCAGTTTTTGAAATGGCTCTGCTTTGATGAATTCAGTACTAAAATATAGTTTATTGTATCATGAATTATTATATTTATTCCCTATTTACTCTTATTATTATGCACTCACTTGATTCCACTCCAATAACAAACTTTCATCAAATGCAATAGTACTTGAGCTGTTAGTTTAGTTAGACAGTTCAAACTTTACTGTGCATCGAGATCACCTGGCGTGTTTGTTAAAGCAGGTTAGAGTTTCTGATTCTATAGGTCCAGGGTGGGGTCCAGAAGTTTGTACTTCTGACAAGTTTCTAGGTGATACTGATGTGGCTAGTCTTCTGACCAAATTTTGAAAATCATTGGTCTAAATGATATTCAGCATGTTTAGTATCCCCTTAGAATGAAAGAGCAGCTTCTTCTTTGCTTAACTTTACTACTGAAATTTGTCCTAACAAAGGTCATAAAAATGGACTTGGAGAAGAAGAGAATTTTGCTTATAGCCTTGGTAAGCAGACTGCCTTAATGCCTTGTATTTTCTCTTACTGGGCAATCCTCCTGTTGAGAGGGCTGCCTCAGTTAGCATTTTTGAACTTTTCCTGCTTTAAAGAACCCAGTGAGTTCAGAAGAGAGAAGAGAGAACAATGAGAAAGGACACCTGTGATGGACACGGGAGTGGGGTGCGGCTGTGATCAAATGAGTTCCGTCAAATCACCAATGCTCCCACCTCCCCAAATGCAGAAGTTGGCACATTGTCTCTCCCTGAGGCTGTCTCCGAAGAGAAATGTCATAAAAGACTAAACTGCTGCTTAGGACAGCACAAATCCCATGGGGGCGTCAACTTCAACAAAATTTAAAAAACCGTGTGCCCGCTTCAAGTTGGCAATTTCGAGTTCACTTCACTTTAGTCAATGACGCACCTTCACACAGTAAGCTCAATAGAGACAAAGAGGTGCCTTGCAACTGCCAGAGAGAGAAAAGAGTCCTCTGAGATGAAATGTTAACATAAGAAGTGGAAATGGTTTGTCATAGTTGCAAGCTGGCTCTTTGGGGTTCACTTTCCTATAGTGAGTGAACTGTAGTTTGGTACCCTAGCAAAAGAGTCTCCATAAAATTAGAACGATCGCTTAAAAAGGGCAGAGGGAAAGAGAGGCGTAGAGAGAGAAGGAGAGAGAGTTCTTTCTTTTGTGTGTGTGTGATAAGAAGCTTAACAAAAGTGGAAAAACGCTTTATATGGATGTGAGTTTTCATGGCAGTCTCAAGCCGACACTCAGTTGCCTTTATTATAGAATAAGCTACTTTAGCAAGCAAAGAATAATGGAGAGACAGAGAATGCTGGAAACAACAGTCAGGTGGGGTGGGGGGAGACCTTTTGACAGAGAGTGTTCTGTAACTAAAGCAACATATACATTTCTTTGTGTTTTTTTATTCACTATATTCCTTATGAGAAAGAAAAAGCATATGTGAGTTTCTCCCAAAGCTGAATCCTTGAAGTTCTTTTGAAATGTAATTTAATAGAAATATTAACTTTTATGTATAAAATAATGTCGTATTTCATGTTTAGGGCCAGGAAAAGTCTATATGTATAAGAAAAATAACACAGCTGGAGTGTATTGAAATAGGAATCATTTTTAAAAGTTTGCTTCCAATATATTAGAGTGGGAAAATTACAGGGGCTTGTTTACAGAAAAAAAAATCAACTAGTTTCCTTGTTCTTTTACTTTCTGAAAGGTTCGGATGGATTAAGCTAGTTCAGAATTGGTAGAAGGAATTGGGAGATTACATTAAATAATTCTTATTTCAATTTTTAGTTTGAATTTTGCTCAAGTATTTAGGTTTGTTTTGTTTTTCTTTGACTTACGTAAGATTTTGAGGAATTATAATAAGTGAGGTTTGAAAGAGACATTAAACCTATATTGACAGATGCTTGAATCCACTGGACAGTATCCCCAACATGCTGTACCCCAGCTACTTCCTGAATAATGAAGTCTTCATGAAGACAGCCAGTTCCATGTATGAATATCTTTGATTGCTGGATTAAACCAAAAATCTGTATCTTTGTAATTATCTTACCTTGTTCTTCCATTTAGGTAGATATTAAGCCAGTCAACTTCTTCCTCCCCGGTACAGCACTGCTAACAACTTAATATTTAATATGTAAAATAACTATAAATATTTAAGCAATTACGCTAATTTTGGTTATGCTTATACATCACTTCTCGGAATGTATTGAAAAAAATCAAATGAGAAACTCAACATATTGCTTGTTTTCTTACATGAGAATGCTTAACTACATTTCAATTTTTTTTAAGGTTTAAGAACATTGTATAGCAATAGCTTCAGAGTAATAATTTGGTTCCATATAGTTTGTTTTAATTTTCTTGTTTTCCGTTTATTGAAGCCTTTTAGTAAATAAGTATAACAAATTTCACTCCCTTCCCCCAACAAAAACCACAGAAAAAATCATTTTCAAATGTTGTTAAAATAAAACTATTGTGGAGGTTAGATAATGTCACACGGGCCAATATGTCTGGTTTTTTTTTTTTTAAATCCTATCTCCGTGTTGCAATTTGACATTTTTACTAAGTTTCATATTTTCAGTTAGGGTAAAAAATGGACTTTGGGGATATCATTATGAGAATAAATACCCAGAAAATTTTTATTATGAGACTTGCAAACACTAAAAACAGCAAAACAGTTTTGTAACTAACTGTCTTGTTTTCCAATAACCAGCATACTTCCTAGCATACAGTATGCCTGTAATTTTTTAAAGAAATAAATGATAATAAAGTTGTAAGTGTAATTTACAAAAATATTTAGAGGCATGATTCAGAGAAACATTCTATTTCCTATCCTCAGGCTGTTTCTGAGTAAACTATTTTGGAAATTGATGGTATTAATTTTAATAGGGATTCATTAACAGTCTTTATAGCTCAGGGCAAACTAAAGTTTATTAAATAATATCAACTTTATTTAGAAATGAAAGCCTATTTTTATAATATTTTTGTTAACCATCAAAGATCACAAACTTAAAACAGATATCAGAGATGGAAGGAATCTTAGAGAGCATCTGGTCCAATTCACAATTTTATAGATAAAGAAACTGAAGCTCATAGTGATTGACTCATCAGCAATTAACTCACGTCCGTCAGTAGAAGCCACATTTCCTGATTCCCAGTTTAGTGCCTTCTTTCCCTCTCTTTCATGCTGCCTTCCTATTGCTAAGTTGTGTATATATATGATGTAAGGTCCCCACTTCACACATTTAGCAATTGTTCTCTAAAACTATGTTATGAACTATTGCATTTCAACAGGACCTTGATATTAATGAACAAGCAGCATATTGAATGATGTTCTTTTGGCTACATGTGTTAAATTTAAAATAACTGAAGTTTTTATTGTAGCCTCAGAACACCATAATGTTGAGAAATATGGTTTATTTCCCCTTTACCAGGAAAAACCATGTGTAAGAAAATTATCCTTCCACTACTTCAAAAAAATAGTCGATTTAAATAGTCCTTAGTCAAGATGTCACATATCACATAATTTCTTTATATTCTAGATACTATTTTATGTGCTTCTCTAGTGTGAAACTAATACCGTATTTATTAAATTTCCCTACTTTTTATTCTGGGCACTCATTCACACTTGCTATTCTTTCTGCTTCTAGTGTATATCCCTTTAAAACTGTTAATTGCTCTTTTTGGAAGAACCGATACTAGAGCTGAGATTTAAAGAATGAGTGAATGAATACCTGATTGAATAGTGGTAATCATTGCCTTTTTTAGAGTGAAGGGAAACTTTGCTTCATGTTATGCTGTCATGGTTTCAGGGTAACAGAAAATCTTACTGTTAAAACAAACCTAGTTTCCTGTCCCAAAAGTTAAACATTCATTTTTGCCAAGCTATTAAATTGGCAAGCTTTTTGTAAGTGTTTCTGCATCATGTTACGTTCCTGCCTTCGGATAATGTCCAACCTGAATTAACATGACTGGAACAGATGCTGAATGACTATACCTAAGTCACTTGTGTCCCATTTCACGCTGTACTTCATGAACAGTGCTAGACCAAGAGAACATTGGCCATCCAGCTCCAAGTGGCACCATATGTCTTCAAACTCACTGGATACAGACTTGTGATCAATTTACTACCAACCTGATCTTGCCATTACTTTCTTAAAATTTAAATGCAAGGGAACATACATTGCAATAAAAGTTTGAGTTAAAAGAATCTGTGTTTTCATATTAAAATTTTTAATAGAATGAATTTTTTATTAGTGCAGGTCAGGGAATATGCAATAATATTTTACTGGCTGAAGTATAAAATTGCAGAAAATTTGTCACTTGGTTTTGTGCAATAGACTGAAATTTAAGGTGTCTTTATTCAGAAAGTTTACAAAAGTTGGACAGAGTTAAAGCCACTTTTTATTATAGATAAAGTTGCTGTTTTCAAATTGTAACATTATATACCCCTGCAGTAATAAGGGGAACTATGTTAAAATTAAAAGTAGACCATGAGGCTGGGCTTAGTGGCTTATGCCTGTAATCCTAGCACTTTGGGAGGCTGAGGTGGGTGGATTGCCTGCGCTCAGGAGTTCGAGACCAGCCTGGGCAACACGGTGAAACCCTGTCTCTACTAAAATACAAAAAATTAGCCAGGTGTTGTGGTGTGCACCTGTAGTCCCAGCTACTTGGGAGGCGGAGGGAGCAGAATTGCTTGAACCCAGGAGGCAGAGGTTACAGTGAGCTGAGATCGCGCCACTGCACTCCAGCCTAGGCGACAGAACAAGACTCTGTTTCAAACCAACAAACCAACCCACCAGTAGACTATGAATGCAAACTACTCTCTAAATGATGATGGAGTGGGAGGCAGGCTTCCAAGGGCTGAGATCTGGTGGTAACTTCCATTTGCATTGGTTTTCTGAAGATATTTGTATTTACCTTCCTGAACTAGAACTTCCTAAGGAAAAGTGAAGCATCTATAATCACACAGGTCCGGATCACTAGAGGCTCCAATTTACACATTGCAAACTGAGTTTTAGACTCCAAACAATGCAGCAGATAAAACCTCACAATATATCCTTAGTTCCAGGATACCCCATTCAACCCAACTTGTTGAGGTCTGATTTGAGGATAAGTGTCTAATCTGAACTTTGGTAGAAAAAAAAGATATACGCACAGTGCCTTTGATGTGATCATTTGAATGAAGCATTGCTCAGTGAGGAAATAGGAGTTATGCTTCTGGAAAAAAGAAGATACATCCATAACAATCATCATGAAAGAATCGGAAATTCTTTTGTCATTTGTAGAATATTAAAGAGGGTAAGACTCAGTTTCTCCTCGTGATGAAGAAAGGATTAGGGTCACAAAACTTTCGTTTAATTTGCAGATATTTTCTGAGACCTGTACTAGCTTTTTGCTAGGTGATGGGGATACTGGGCAAAAGTATCATGGTTCTGGTGATGACAACCTCCCCTGGGTGATTCTCTCTCTATGCTTGAGAGTTTCCAGTAAAATCCCTCAAGTCAGATGGATTAGAATAAGAATCTCTGGGTTCATTCCATAAAAGAAGGGGATAAAGATTTGTAATTTCTTGGTGATAGGATTGGGTGAGCAGTCCCAGGCAAGGTGACCATTCCAGCTGTACAGCCTCATATAAGTACTTTTCCCTCAAGTTTCTTGCAGAAGGAGAGTGCTAATGGAAAAGAGATAAACAATACCAATATTCAACTAATTTCTACCATTTTTGGGTAAATAAAAATTACTCTACATAGAAGAGGAAATTGATTGAAATCTCCTAACTTACAGACAGAACACTCTGTCTTTAAACATTTCAGATAGCTAAATTGTGCTTTGATTTCCCAGATGAGCCCCAAATAACATTCCTGTATTGTTATTATATTAGTGACTAAATATCAAAACTCTGTTTTTTAGAAAAGAGAAAAGCAGGTAACATTATGAGTTAAAACTTATTCCTGGGTGCTATAGAACCCACAAATTATTTGACTAGTTTGTTTTTAAATATTCTAGGATATGTTAGACAAACTATTTTTGCAGAATTCTACTTGCCCTCTTTTGTATTCTGCCAGAATTTTCTTTTTTTATTGAATTGCCTTATTTTTAATTTTACTTTCTTGCTCTAGTCTTTATATTGACTTTCAGTTTTCAATGTTTACACATACTAGGCATTTGTAGACAATTCTCATGTTCCCCTTAGCCAACTGCATGTACATTATTTATTCTTTTAATATTTCCTCTGGAGTAAATACCTCTGGATCCTTAATTATTCCTGTTGATTTCTTTTAAACCTCCTGCAGTATGTCTCTCTTTTTCTCATAATGAGATCCCCAAACTGAATGCATATTCCTGCTTTAGTCTCTCCTGAATCTCAAAGTGGGGACTCTTTTCCTCTGTTCCATAACATTTTTATTTTTATTTTTTTGCATATGTAGTCAGTCCGGGAATAATAATGACCTTCTTCACTTAAGTTTTTCAGTATGAACCTGCTCACAATTACCTTCTGATAATACTTAAAATATTACACCTGTAACGTTTTAATAAAATTAATCCCAGCACTTTGGGAGGCCAAGGCAGGCGGATCACGAGGTCAGGAGATCGAGACCACCCTGGCTAACATGGTGAAACACTGTCTGTATTAAAAATGAAACAAATTAGCCGGCATTGTGGCATGCGCCTGTAGTCCTGGCTACTCAGGAGGTTGAGGCAGGAGAATTGCTTGAACCCAGGAGGCGGAGGTTGCAGTGAGCTGAGATCACACCACTGCACTCCAGCCTGGGTGAGAGAGTGAGACTCCATCTCAAAAGAAAAAACAAATATTATATATTTTATATATATATATAATATTATAATAATTATTTTATTTATTTCATTTATTTATTTATAATATATAATAATAATAATATATAATTATTATAATAATAATATTATATATATATGAATTTATTTATTTATTGTCTTGTGACTGCAGGTGTCTGGTAGATTTGGGAAATGATCTTCAGTTCTTTGAGACCAACATTTTCAAACTAGTGCCATTCTCTTTCATGGTAATCCAACATCCCCAAGTCAGGTACAGCAATAAGTCCACTTCTGCAGTTTTTCGAGGCTTCAATTGCTTCATAATTGATGAAATGTCAAGAAAGGAAGAGTACTGGCAAAATAAATTCTTCCAACAGAGGGATAGGGATTTCACGTATGAGAAAGGGAAGTGTTCATCCTTTGGTTTATCCTCTAAAGAGGTTTAACATGAGTCAGTTCCATGGTCTCCTTCTTTCACTCATTCACAGTGATGCCTTCAATTAATTTCTCTGAAACACCATTTTAGAATGTTACTCTTCTACTTAAAATCTTCTTTGTCTTCCTATTACTTATGTGGCAAAATCCAAACTCTTTAGCCTAGAATTTAAGGATCTCTGCAAATGAGTTCATCCTTGTTTGTGCCTAATTTTCTTCATTTAAGAATCCTGATCATGTGTTTGTATGTGTGTGTGAGAGTGTTGTATGTGTGAGTGTGTGTGTAAATTTCACCATGTCCACATTTTTTCACACAAAATTCTGCTCACTGTACAACTTTCTTCTTCTTACAACTTGATCATCCTTGTAAGAGCCTTTGAAAACTCCCGTATTCCTTGTTCTTAGCAATATTCACTTGGCCACACCCTCACTATGTTGTAATATCATAGGTGTCTTCACGTATACAGTGTATCTCCCTTTCAAAATTATAAGCTCTTTGAATGTGAAGCCTGTGTTTTCATTTTTCTTATTTTTCAGTGCAGAATAAAATATCTCAAAAACAAAACAAGAATTATTTTCACACTATTTATATCGTGTAAAGGTAATGAATACATTGAGTATTCATAAGTGTTAAGGTTTCAATTGCATTCCTTCTAAAATTCATTTGTTGACATCCTAACCCCCAGCACCTCACAATGTGATCTTATTTGGAAATAGGGTCATTGCAGATTAGTTAGTTAAGATGAGGTCATGCTGCAGTAGGATGGGTCCCTAATACAATACAGCTGGTGTTCTTATGAAAAAGGGAAATTTAGACTCAGAAACAAACACATCTAGATAGACAGTAGGAGAGAGGCCTGGAACAGATCCTTCCCTAGCATCTTCAGAGGGAGCATGGACCTACCTACACCTTGATCTCATAATCCAGTCTCCAAAACGGTGAGTTGATAAATTTCTGTTGTTTAAACCACTTAGTTTGTGGTACTTTGTTATGCCAGCCCCAGCAAACTCCCACAATGAGAAACTGGCAAGACTTTATAGAAATAATACCCAATTAGTAGGGCTACCCTACATAGTCTTATTTTTTTCTGTTTCTTTAAAAAATCATTCATACTGACTGAGAGATAACTATTGTAAATTAATAAAATTTTCTTTAACATTTCTTTAGATACAGAGCGCTGTGAATCTTCCTCTGAAAAACAACAAGCCCTCTCATTATAGCTACAATAGACAATTTCCTAAGTATATCTTTTGCTTTCATGGCCTTGACTTGTACATTTTTTTCTTCTCTGAGACTTACCACTCATGTTGACATAGATTTGTTGTGCATGATGAAGCCACAAAAATCAATGAAAAAGACATGTGACTCTTCTGCTTGCAAAAGGAGTTTTTGTTGTTGTTGTTGCTTATTGTGGTAACTTTAGCCCACCAAACTATTTCTATAAAGATGTAGCCATTTCTTTGATCCATTTTATTCTGCCTGCAGCTTAGAGATTGCTCTTAGAAATACACATGACATATTTCCAAAAATGTTGCTCTCACAAAAATAAAATATACATGACCACATGTCCTAAAATGGAAGCCTTTCTGTCCTGATGCTCACGACCAATAAGAAGCTTAAATCAGCAATGCAACTTGAAAGTTATATATCATTGTCTTTTATTTCCTCTTCGCGTAAAAGAAAACCTCTTTCCATCTATAGGGCCAAGGGATGTCTTCTTTCTCCCACATTTCTTGCATTTATCTAGGATAAATAGCATTATCCAAAGCTGACCCTTCTGGTCCTAAAGTTATCAATGTAAGCAAAAAAGCCCAGTGCTAAGTGTATTCACTAACCATAAACTTACATGCAGATTTTCAAACCGGAGAGTCAGTGTCAGATGTGTATTTTGAAAATGTAAGTGCCCTGCAGGGAGAGTCCACGGGCTCTGGCATTGCCCAGGAAAGAAATGATGAGGGCTTAGAATCAGGCAGTAGCTTTTGGGATGGTGAGGAGGGCTAAAGATTGTCAAATGGATAGAAATTGAGGCTTTTTTATCTGGGAGGATGAGAAAGATAACTTGTTGAATTTTTATTTTTAGTAATTTTTAGGCTATTAACCAAGAAATCCTGTAAGAACCCTGTAAGGTGCTGTTGCTACTGTTGTTCTTGTCATTATTTATCAGTTCAGAGAAAACAAAAAGAAAATTTATCTTTTAATTATGCAATGAATTTAAATGCGAGTAGAACAAAAGAAGCTCAATATTAATAGATTTTCTATGATTCTTTACTGTTATTGGCTATGTATTTTGAGATAAAATTTATCCAAAAATGGTTAAAAATCAAAGTATAAGAAAAATTCAAGAAAGTCAAAAAGTTAATAATTAAATTAGATAATTCAGACTAAAACGGAATCGAAATAGTTTGTATATTATGAGAAATAATCTGTGCTACTCATACTCTGCCCTATAAATTGACTACACAATGATCTTGCCTTTAATACCATAGCAGTTATCAAACAAAATTTTATTACTGAATTTTAAAATTAATAGTCTAGCTTCAGTCAACTATGTAATGTAACTGGCATGAAGTTGTAGCTGTGTTGATCCAGGTTAATATTTTGTATTCTGGTTTTAGAAAAAAGTTATTTTGGTTTTTATAGGTGTAAATTTGAGCACATAAACTTTGATGAACTTTTGTGAGGAAAGACAAGCTGGTTGTAATTGTGGATCTTTCATTCTTTCTACAGTCCCCAAAGAATCACTATCAAAACAGATTCTTGCCAGTCTCAAATTAAGAAGATACAAAATTTAAAAAATATGTTAAAGGAATAAAAGTAACTCATTGAAATCTTAAAATAAAAAAATCAAAAGATAGTTTATTGAAAAGAATGAGTATTATAGGAAGAAAAACAAGTGACTATTCTTTAAATTCTGCACCAGGCATATTATGTAATTAACATACCAACTATAACAAACAGGTAAATTATGTACCATTATCTCTACTTTAAAAATATAGGACAGAGGTTCCGAGAAGTTAAGATGTTTGCCCAATATTACACAGCTAAATAAGAAGTAGAACAGTTTTTGAATTCACATTATTTTCTTTTAATAGCTTATATAGTTTTTCTCTACCTCATTATACCTTTCTAGAAATACCTGAGTACACAGGACCACATGAACTGCTGAAAGGCCCTGACTTTGGTACTTTTTGTCCTTTTGAAAATAATCCTATTGAAGCCTCACCCCTTGCTTCAGCAAAGCTGTTTGTAAAACAGCACATTTCTCAAAATTAAACATGTGAGATAGGAAACAGTTCAATATTTATTCTGCAGGTTCTATTTTTTCTTCATTAAAAGCTGAAGAAATTTGTATATCTATATACATATCATATATATATATACAAACACAGAGATAAGTGGAGAAAATAGTATAGTGGCTTACATGAGACAATTATATATTCTTATTAATTCATCTCATATGTGGTTCAGAATCTTCTCCCACTGTATGCTTGTCTTCCAATTTTATGTTATCTTTTGGTTCAGGGGTGATATGGTTTGGCTGTGTCCCCACCCAAATCTCATCTTGAATTATACTCCCATAATTCCTATGTGTTGTGGGAGGGACCCGGTGGGAGATGATTGAATCATGGGGGTGGTTTCCCCCATCCTGTTCTCATGGTAGTGAATAAGTATCACAAGATCTCATGGTTTTATCAGGGGTTTCCATTTTGTGTCTTCCTCATTCTCCCTTTGCTTGGTGCTATCCATGTAAGACAGGACTTGCTCCTCCTTGCCTTCCACCATGTTTATGAGGCTTCCCCAACCACTTGGAACTGTAAGTCCAATTAAACCCTTTCTTTTGCAAATTTCCCAGTCTCAGGTATGTCTGTATCAGCAGTGTGAAAACGGACTAATACAAGGGGTATAAAAGTAATTTTAATTCTAGGTTTTTAATTCTTTATTTTCTTCTAATAATTTCTAAGTTTTATTTTTCATATATAAGTATTTAATGTATCTAGTCTTCTTTTCCAGAAGGGTGTGAAGTGGGGATTTACTTATTTTTCATATGGATTTGAAATATGGCCATTTCGTATTGCTTTTTTAAGGAGGTCTCCAATCCCACTCCTCATCACCTGGTGGAATCTTCCAACCAGGGTCTCCAGCTATCCCTGATGATGTTCTCTGGCTGACAGAGGTTTCAAACCTCCCTGGGATAGAGCTCCCAGAGGAAGGTGTTGGCACCATCTTTGCTGCTTCACAGACTTTACTGGTGATACCTCCAGGTACTGAAAAATCTGAAGCAACTAGTGACTAGAGCAGGCCACCAGCACACTACAGCAGCCCTACGGAAAAGTGATCAGGCTTATACATAAAGGCCTGTTCCCATGTCTCCCCACTAGGCAGGTCATCTGGGCCTGGGCATCCAGCCACCCACTGCCAGAGCTGTCAAGCCAGTAGCAGTTCAGTAACTCCCCGGACAGAGCCTCCAGGGGCAACTGAAAGCCTTTCACCCACTGCCTCTGCCTTTCTACCCTTGGACTAACAAAGGAGCAAAGACCCTTAGTGCCTTATCCACACCTCCAATAAGCTGCAGTTGACCCAAGGTGAGAAGGCCAGTCCATCTCCCACAAGGCCCTCACCCCCCACTACTCATCACTACACAGAGCCCCTGGCTTGGGCCCATGGCATGGAGTTTCCATCCTGAGCTGATTTCACTGAGTGACTGCTAACCTGCTTCTCTCTGGGGTGGAGCCCCAAGGAGACAAACAAAAGACCCTTGGCCACAGCCACCTAAGGTCCCTTTTTCTGTTGCCTCCAAGTTGAGGAGGAACATAAACACTGAGATTGCCCCTGAGCTGCAGTGAGCAGCCTGGGAGTGCCAAGCCATGATCTACAGGCAGCACTCAATGGGGGAGTGGGGGAACCCAAACTTTCAGAGCACTGAGAGGAAACATGGCTGCAACTATGAGAAAACATAAGGGAGCCACACAACTGAGCAAGAGCCTACCAACTGACCAATAACCTAAGTGCCACCTACTGGATTACACCCCAAAGCTTCAACACCAAAAATACCTTGCTAAATATCCCCTTCTGAAACCAGAGACAATCAGCTTCAAATAAAGACCCTGCACAAAGCCTCAGCCCAGTGAAAACATCAAGAAAAGAAGTCTATTGACTCTACTCAATTTATATTGAAGTTAAAGGAACATCCACACACAGAGATGAGAAAGAAACAATATAAGAACTCTGGTAACTCAAATGGCCAGAGTGTCATATGTCCTCCAAATGACCACATAAGTTCTCCAACAAGAGTTCTTAACCAGAATGAGCTGGCTGGAATGACAGAAATATAATTCAGGGTATGAATAGAAACAAAGATTATCAACAGTAAGGAGGATGGCAAAATCCAATCCAAAGAAATTAAGAATCACAATAAAGTGATACAGAAGCTGAAGGACATAATAGCTGGCATAAAAAAATAACCCAATGGATCTGGCAGAACTGAATAACATAATACAAGTATTTCACAATGCAATCACAAGTATTAACAGCAGAATAAACCAAGCCGAGGAAAGAATCTCAGAACTTGAAGAAGACTGGCTGTCTGAAATAAGACAATTAGACAAAATAAAGAAAAAAAAAAGAAAATAAAAAATGAAAAGGAATGAACAAAATCTTTGAGAAGTATGAGATTAGGTAAAGAGGCCAAATCTATGAATCATTGACATCTATGAAAGGAGGGAGAGAAATCAAACAACTTGGAAAACATGTTTCAGAATATCATCCATGAAAACTTCCCCAACTTTGTTAGAGAGGCCAACAGTCAAATTCAGGAAATACAGAGAGCTCCTGCAAGATTGTACACAACAAAAACATCTCGAAGACACATAATCAGTGTCTAGGAAGTGCTAGATACTTCCTGCCCTCAAGCATCAGACTCCAAGTTCTTCAGCTTTGGGACTCAGACTGGCTTCCTTGTTCCTCAGTTTGCAGAGGACCTATTGTGGGACCTTGTGGTAGTTTAAGTTTATTAAGTATTAATAAACTCTCATATATATGCCTTATAGATATGCCAGTATTATATTGTATATTAAGTATTATATTGTATATTAAGTATATTATAATACTTAATAAACTCCCATATATATGCCTTATAGATATGCCAGTATTAATAAATAATTAATTAATAAACTTCCATATATATATCATATAACTATGCCAGTATTGAGTGGGGTCCAGAACAAGAGAAGGCTTGTTCTGGGCAAGGATATCCTTGTTCTTGTATCAGAACAAGGAGATATATATATATATCTCCTATTAGTTCTGTCCCTCTAGAGAACCCTGATTAATACAGGAATATAAATCATTCTACCATAAAGACATGTTCATTGTAGCATTACTTACAATAGCAAAGACATGAAATCATACTAAATGCCCATCAATGACAGATTGGATAAGGAAAATGTGGTACATATACATCATGGAATACTATGCAGCCATCAAAAGAATGACATGTCTTTTGTGGGAACATGGATGCAGCTGGAGGCTATTATACTCAGCAGACTATGGCAGGAACAGAAAACCAAGTACCACATGTTCTCACTTATAGGTGGGAGCTAAACTATGAGAACTTATAAACACAAAGAAGGAAACAACAGACACTGGGGTTTACTTGAGATTGTAGGGTGGGAGAAGGGAGAGGAGCAGAAAAGCAGAAAACATAACTATCGTGTACTGGGCTTAATACACGGCTAATGAAATAATCTGTATAACAAACCTCCATGACACAAGTTTACTTGTGTAACAAACTCCCACATGTACCCTGAACCTAAAATACAAATTTTAATAAAATCTGAAATAAGCAAACAAAAAAGAAACAAAGATAAAATACATAAATATTTAAACAAACAAAAACAAAGTATGGCCATTTATTAAGATATCCAAATGGCTAATAAACACATGGAAAGGTGCTCAATATCATTAGCCAACAGAGAAAGGCAAATCAAAACCACAGTGAGATACTACTTTTTACAGCTAGAATGGCTATAATAAAAACGATGAAAAAGTTAGTGAGCATGGAGAAAAATGAAACCTTATACACCACTGTTAGGAATATAAAATGGCATAGCCACTTTGGAAAATAATCTAACCTTTCCTCAAAATGTTAAAATAGAGTTATTATAGGACTCAGCAATATGTACCCAGGAGAAAGGAAAATATGTCCACACAAAAACTTGTACCTGAATGCTCACAGTAATCTTATTCATAATAGCTAAAAAGTGAAAACAATCCAAATGTCCACTAATTGATGAATGATAAGCGTGATGTGCTGTACATGTGTGTGTTTGTATGTGTGTGTGTGTATATATACATATATATATATTTACATATCCATACAATGGAATATTATTTGGCAATGAAAAGGAATGAAGTACTGATACAAGCCACAACACAGATGAACTTTGAAAGCGTTATGCTAAATAAACAAGACACAAAAAAATCACAAATTATATTATCCTATGCATATGAGATGCCCAGAATAGGCAAATCTATAGAGATGAAATATAGATTAGTGTTGTCTTGGGCTGACAGGGTGGAGGAATGGGAGGTGAATGTTAAAGGGTATGGGATTTCTTTTTGATATGATGAAAAGGTTCTAAATTTGGTCATGGTGATGGTTGTACAACTGTGAATATACTAAAAATCACTGATTTGTACACTTTGTATGAGTGGTATATGAATACAGAGTATGTGAACTGTATCCATAAAGCTGTTACAAAAAAATAAAAATAAAAATAAAATCAGTATAGTAAAAGTTCCCAGAAGCCCCAGTCAACTAATTTCTGCTGATATTTTATTGGCCAGACTGAGCTACATAGCTCTTCGAGACAATCAATGGCCAAATGGAAGAAGCGTGTTGCAGCTGTTTTAGACTAGGCTCAATTCATCTCCTGTGGCTGGGTTATAGCCGTACACTCCCTGAAATAAAGGGGTTTCTCATTATACCTGAACAAATTTGGATTATCTTAGTATAGAAAAGGGACGTTGTGTTTTGAAGGAAAAGAACAGTGTTTGCTGTAATTTACATTTAAAATATTATTTGATTTATTATTTTAAAAGTAATCTCATTTGACCAACAGCTTTTAAAGATGAAGAGATCAGTATACTTCTCCTACCTTTTAGAGTCTCTTCTCCTGGTAATATTATTCTATATTTTCAGATGGTTCTGAAGCCATAAACACTATTTTTTTTAAAGTTTTAATCCTACATTTAAATGTATTTAATGCTTATCCCAACTAATTTTACTACCATTACATTGACTTAAAATAATTTCACAGTCATGGCCAGGCGCAGTGGCTCACACCTGTAATCCCAGCACTTTGGGAGGCCAAGGTGGGCAGATCACGAGGTCAGGAGATCGAGACCATCCTGGCTAACATGGTGAAACCCCATCTCTACTAAAAAATACAAAAAATTAGCCAGGCGTGGTGGCGGGCGCCTGTAGCCCCAGCTACTCAGAGGCTGAAGCAGGAGAATGGCGTGAACCTGGGAGACGGAGCTTGCAGTGAGCCGAGATCACACCACTGCACTGCAGGCTGGGCTACAGAGCTAGACTCCGTCTCAAAAAAAAAAGAAAGAAAAGAAAAGAAGAAAAAAAGAATTTCACAGTCATTTATTTATGACAGGCTCAGGAAACTATAATCTCAGAGTTTGTGCACATTTAAAACTTACCTTTGTCTTCATGTCTGTGCAATATCTTGGTTGGACATAGTATTATTTGATCATCCTTTCTTTCTTGAGGACTTTGTAGATACTCGATGGTTTGCAGCATTGAATATTTCTATGAAAATGTTTTGGGCCTGCTTGCGTTTCCTCCCAACATCTCTTTATTTTGACTTTGGTTTCTAAATGAGTCTCTATTTTTGTATTCAATATACAATAGCAAGATATCTCTTGGTATTGATTTCTTTCTGCATTTGTCTTGAATTGATGATCAGTGATTTCAATCTGGAGGCTCAATATTCTTTACATTTTGGAGGCTCAATATTCTTTACATTTTGAAAGTTTTCTTAATTTCTATCTTTATTTATTTTTGTCAAGTAGCTTTGATTCTCTTCCTCAGGGATATGAAGTAAATATA
Source organism: Pongo abelii (assembly GCF_028885655.2). Taxonomy (NCBI): domain Eukaryota; kingdom Metazoa; phylum Chordata; class Mammalia; order Primates; family Hominidae; genus Pongo; species Pongo abelii. The sequence goes on along the minus strand of NC_071996.2, from coordinate 66,891,190 downwards.
TTGCATATACCTTTGTCAGTTTTCCATTGTTATCATTTTTACTCTAGATATTTTGCAACGAGAAAGCATCACAAGCTGATCTCAGATATATTCATGAAAAGACATAAACACCATTTGGATAAGTCAATCAGGATTTAAATGATACAGGAAAAATGAAGTGAATAATTATCTATTAAGGATAATCCAGCAACGATATGTACAGGCAGATACATATATCTTTGATTCCCACCACCATCAAAAAATTTATTAGCAGTGTGCACTTAATACTGAGGTATTTTTAATTAATGAGGGTAATGTTGGACTTTAATTCATCTAGCCCTTTCAAACCCAGCCTTATATACATAATATTATGTACAAAAACTAGACTGGCCATATTCTAGGGACCATCTCATCTGAGACAGCTATAACTTGTCAAACTCAGGATTATGTAATAAGATGAGAGTATGGCAGAACTACTTAGGTATGAATTCAGTCCTAATTTATCCCTCTGACTCCTCAGGCTAAAAAGGCCTGTGAAATAAAATTCTAAACTTGTGGCAATGATTCATATATCTTGGAGCCATGTTAATAGCCCTTAGTTAAATCTCCAATAATATAAACTCTTTGCTCAGATCTATTTCATTTTTATTTTTTTCTTTGTCCTATCTTCCATGTACCTTATTGCTTTTATTTTTCTTTGTCTCGAGTCTATGTGGCCTTCATTTATCTCACACTAACTTGTTTCCTAAGCTTTACATACACATGAGTTATCTGTCTTGTTGTTTGATATTTTTCCCTAGTTTTTGCCTCTCTTCTAGGAAGTCTTGTTTTACTAAAAAGATGATCTTTTATTAAGTTTTAAAAATGTATAGTAATGTTTCATAGGTAAGGATAGCAGGAAAGCAATACTTTTTAAAAAATGACTTCAGATAATCCTTCAAAACTGAAGAAATACAATAGTGTCCAGATCAAAAGCTCACCCCCAAGATCCAAGAACCAAAAGTAAAAATAAAACGAAATGCATTCTCAGATTCACAGAAGTAATCCTAAAGAAATGAAGAATAAAGATAGAATCCTAAAATATAGCCAAAAGAAAAAAAGTACTGACTTCATACAAAAGAACAGCAGTTAGGTGAGCAAGGCTTTTCATTGACAACAATGGTTGCCAGAAAACTACAGAATAATAACTTTGAAATGCTAAGATATATTAGTCAACTTAGGATTTTATGCCCAGCTAGAATGTCATTTAAGAGGGAAAGCCAAATTAAAACATTATCATATAGTTAGACATATAAACTTATAAGCTGTACTTAAAACAAGCCATAAGTAGACAAAAAAAAAAAAACCCCTGTTGAACACACATTCCAAAAAGAAAAAAAGTAAAAAAAAAAAATAGAGAAGTTGTGGGTTATAAGACAGAATAGAATCGTAAATACAAAAATTAGTAAAGTTTGCTCGTCGAATTAAATTAACTATTCCTCATTTTTTATAAAAACAACTAATTCATTTTGCCAAGGTAAAGAGATGAAAAGTTTTAAAAAGTTAAAATGGTTTACAAATAAGATTCTAGGGAAAGTGAGTTTAAAGGACAGTAAAAGTATGCCGTTGTCATGGCCAAAAAGAGGTCAGAAATACTGGATAATGCATATTTTAAAAAGATTATAGTACACTAACAATGGAGATAAACACTAAAAGATTAAATATACAGATTGTCAAAATCTAGATTTTAAAAAAGCAGTATATTTGTCAATCCATGAGAAAGCAAGAAATGAAGGGAAATAGGACAAATAATATAAATGTTAAGCAGAAAACACAAAATAATATGGAGGAAATTATTTTAAACATATGAGTAACTATAATATATTAACAGATTAAATTGACTGTTAAAGTAAAAAATCCAGATATATGCTAATGTATAAGTTATATGCATGAACAAAACCCCAAAGAATGGTTAAAAATAAAGTAAAGCAAAATAATTTAATAAGCACTTACAATATACAATAAGCAAAATAGCAAAATTCACGTAACATATAATAGAATTTAAACAGTGCTCCACAATTAACAAAGAACAAAGGAGATTACTACATAATGATAGAAGAAGAAATACATCAATCAGACATTATATTCAGAAGCTGTGTGCATTTAATGATATAGCTTAAAAATATATGAAATAGACAAAATGATAGTAAGGAATTTGGAAATCCATAATAATAGTAGGAAATTTTAACACAACTCTATAATAGCTAATTAACAAAATAGGCAAATATTTAGTAAAAGAATAAGTAAGTTATAGACATTTTGAACAGTAATACCAAAATTTTGAGCTAATAATTTTAATAAAAATCTGTCTCCAATGAGTAGAAAATATGTATTATTTGCCAGTAACCTTAGAACATTTCTATGAAAATTTATAAGGTGCTAGTTTACAAAGGGAGTTTCAGTGAGTACAAATAATTGTTATCAAACACAACATGATCTCTTGTAATACAATTTAATAAAGAATTAACAATGGAAAAGTTAACATTTTCTACTTGTTAAGAGACTTTCTAATAAACTTGTGAATAACTAAGGCTTTATCAGAAAATCCTCACAGAAATGACAAAATATTTATGACTGTGGAAATTGAAAGTAATCAATATGTGTGTTCAATCCTGTGACATGCAGTTAAAATAGTACTTTTAGGGAAATTGTCAGCCTCAAATCATTTTCTTAAAAATATAAGAACAAATGAAAATAAGTATGAAAATGTCCATATTCACCTTAAGAAACAAAATAAATTACAACAAATTAAACACAACAAAACTAATAAGGTGTGAAATAATAAAGATAAAAGCTACATTTAACAAAATATTAAACAATAGAGAAGATAGAAATATAGAAGTCAAAACTTCAGGAAATAAAACTGTACAAGAAATGTATAATCCAAATAGTCAGATATCAACATAAAATATGAAAAAAAGTGTTGAGCTTTGGGAACAATTAATTATAGGAGTCTTCAAGGACCAGAATGAATAGTATTCTCTATGGCAAATCCACCCTAAAATGGCTGTTTCCAGTACTGACCCTAGTAAAATCTGAGAACGTTTATTCTACATTGGAAATTTTTGTTTCAGCAGAACTAGAAGTGGTATGTTTCATTAAACACAGGGTTCTGGAGGTAGAACAGCTATGTTAGACTCCTTTGCCCAGCCAGGTACTAGTTCTATGACCTAGGAAAATTTACCCTCTCTAAGCCTCATCTGCAAAATAGAGAGAATACTACCATAAAGAATAGTTTTTAGTTCAGGAATAAGCAGCCAGTAAATACAATTTTTTATTATTATCATTGTTATCATTATTATTAGAATAGAAAGTGGGAATATATGGTTGGGTTATAGTAATAAACATCATGTCTTATTTTCTCCAAAGCAACTTAGAAAAGCCTCGCTGACTTTATTATTCGTCAGATATAAATTGACCTTCCTAGCAAGGATGGTTGCAATCTATGCCTAAGGGTGTACCTAAAATAAAGATCTACTGCCTAAGGAAAGAGGAAAAGAGGGAGAGATGGAAAGAAGGACAGAGAGGAAGGAGGAGAAGGAGAAAAGAGAAAGGGAGAAAGTGCATTACATATATGCACGTATATATGTAGTACATGTACACTCTTGGGAAATACTATATTTTTGGTTAAAGAAGATGCATCTTTATTGTAGAGTCAAACAGACGAACATGGCAGAACCTTGCATAATGCTTAACACATTAAATAAATGTCTTTTAAGCCAAATTGAAGTGATAAAAATATTTGTTGTTTGTTTTAATCAAAAATGGTATAGGTGAGATAACAGAAGAAAAGCTAAACAACAACAACAATAAAAACATAATTTTCAGAAGTTAGTAACTCAGATATAACTGCACCACAATGGATAGGTAAAATGTTTTCTTTTTGTGAAAGGAAGCTAAAGTGAGGAAGGCTATTTTTAAGGTTTTGCAAAAACTTGAATGTTTCTCCCTTCATTTTCCTTTTCCACATTACTTTATATGCACATATGGGTCTTCTTTTTGCAGCAGCAGAGAAAAAAACTACCCTACAATTGTTTGGAATGTTCATATCGACCTTTATAATATTTATTACCTCTAATTATTTGAAAATGTTGACAGGACCCTAATATGACATTAGTGGAAGGTATCTGTGTATCTGAGGGCAAGATTTGGCTCTAAGACTTTTCCAACAAGTATTTCTATATTTTGAAAATGTCACATATCCTATATATAGTGAATGGATTTTAATTTAATTTTCTTTTAAATTTTAAGCATAAAGATAAAAATTAATTAAAGGAGTAAGTCTTGGATCTGCGGGTGTTGGCAAGTGTTAGGTATGGAAACAGACATCTGTGTTAATGAATAGTTCCCTGTCTGCCCCCTGTCAGGTATTCCTGTCTAAAGTAAGAGGCAGGACTTGGGACCATTATAAAAGGGTCCAATTCTGTAACAAGTGTCAGCTAACAGAGACCTAGAGAGGGAAAGACAGTGAGTTTTCTGCGATCTTAATTTTCAAGCCTTGCTACTACCAAAATATAATCATAAAAAAATACTAAAAAAAAGTTAAATGTTTATCCCTTTTGATCTATAAAGGTGATAAAGTGACCTTGCTATCAGATATTTTTGAGCTTTATTTGGCATCAAAATATTCTTGGGATAACAGTTAAAATGCAGACTCTTTTGTAGTAGGTCCAGGCCCCAGGCCCTGGAATAGGGCCTGGAAATCTAACACATAGATCATTCTAGGAGAAACTTAGGTGGTATATTTGTTTGTCACAGCTGCCATAAATACCACAGTCTGGGTGGCTTGAACAACAAAAATTTATTTGCTCACAGTTCTGGAGCCTGGAAGTCCAAGATCGAGATGTCTGCAGGTTTGGCGTCTTCAGAGGGTGCTCCGCTTGGCTTGCAGATGGTTGCCTTCTCCCTGTGTCCTCGCATGGTCTTTCCTTTTGTGAAGGCATCCTTGGTGTCTTTCTGTGTGCCTGAGTTTTCTCTTATAAGACACCAGCGAAACTGGCCCTACCATAAGGGCCACACTTTAACTTAATGACCTCTTTAAAGGCCCTACCTATCTCTAAATACGGTCACCTCCTCAAGTGCTGACGGTTAGGGCTTTAGTATATGAATTGGAAGGTGACACAATTCAGCCCATAACAAGTGGTATAATGTATGTAAAATGCTCTAGAAAGCCATGATTTCATTTCTTGATAACATTCTGCTTTGTTATTCAAGATAATCAAAACAATATATTGAGATTTCATCTCCTCCGAGATTGTTTTCTGAAAAAGTAGCTGGCCACTAATTAACTCCACCTGTAAACTTGCAAGACAAATAGAACTTTGACTGTCCAGCTAGTGCTTGAAATGCATACTTCCAGGCTCAGATATGAGGTCTAGTAATACTGTCCAACCCTCCACAAACAGGACCCTTTGAAAGCTACCAGAAAGGCTTAGAAATGTCAAAATCAGTAAGACAAAAATCCCCCTAGGACACCAGAGAGGAAGAACCCTGACCTAGGCTATGATATGCAGGTGAACCCTTTTCATCCTTTCCTACACAAATACCATGCTGGTGCAGGGAAGGGGATCTGACATGCTTTAGGAAAGAATTGCATTTCTGGAAGGTTTTATGTAAGGAAAACTTTGGGAAGTGCTATATCATTGACAATCTTGCAGTCACAGCTCATTAGGACCATTGAAACCATGTTTATAAATTCAGCCACAATTTCCCTTTATTATCTGAGGGATGTCCTATCATTAAGGAGTATAAGGGCAGGTTTTGCAACCTTGTAATAGAAAACATTTTCTCCATATGGTCAATATAAGGTGACACTAAGTTCTGCCCATATCCTATTAAAAGGGCCCTCCAGAACGAATCCTATCACCAGCAGAGAATGAGCTGAAAGATAGACACACTGAAGGAACCTCTTAAATGGACAGCGTGGAGAACTCTACAGGGCAAACATTTCTTGTCATGCAAAAGGGTGACAGAAGTTTGTAATTTGTGAAATTCATATAGTTCACTGTAAATTGTGATTTATGTGGTAATAGCCATTGCATAGATAAGTTCACAATTGAAACTAATTTGTTCAACAAAAAGGTATAGGCACCAATGAGATATATATTAATACACCATTCATTGAAGCATTTCCTCTGCTATTGTGCCAAGCTTCTACACTTCTCTCGACTGTCAAATGCTTCTGTGAACACCATATTAGCAAAATGAAGAATGAAGTCATGCCTATATAATTCAGGGGAACAATACCTCCTTCTTCATAAAATGATCAAAGAATTTAAGCAGAATTCATGTTAACTCCACTTCCCACACTGTGAAGATTACTATATATTTTTTCAAATTATAAATCAAGTGTTTACTTTGTTTCAAAGATTCCATTTTTAAAGAGCATCCACTGACAAGGATCATTGTTTTCATTTTTGTATGTATTTGTCAGTAGTTTCTCAAGGATGTATTTTTTCTTTTTCTTTTTTCATTACAAATTGGCTACAATATTACCATCACTTCATACTTCATTTTGTATGTGTAAAGACAAGTTTACACCTAATTCAGCACCTCCATCAGAGAGTATTACTTAAACGGAAGGTCAATGTTATATGTATCATGAGCTCTTGAATGTCAGAAATTTGTCTTGTACATCTTGTTACACAGTTGGTAATTGGGAATGACAGTAATTGAAATCAGACATGAATGTTTTATTCTACACTGAGAAGAAAATAAATAGAATTATTTGATTTGATATTGACTCAAAGGGTTTTAATAGAATCTATGCATTTCAAATTACTTCTATTCCTCTTCCATGCTTTCCTTTTTTCTGTAGTAACCCCTTTCATTCCATTTTTTCCTCCATTACTCTCTTCTTTTTGATCTTTTGTTTGTCTTTTTAAAAATTGTTTTCTCATTCCCTGGTACTCCAAAGACACAGGCTCAGTTCCTGGAATATTGCAGATACTCAGTCATGTTGGTTTCCCCTAGCTACCTCATCTGGTTAAAAAAAATATTAAAGTATTTTACCTGGCCCCAAAATTATGATAGGAAATTTGAGTTGTATATACTGTGCTAGGTCTGCATGAAAACCTAAGAATCATTAAGATCAGGAATGGAAAACAGATTTCTCATGGGTCTCTACAATTGACTGTTTGGGGCTCTGTTTGCAATGATCAATTTTCTTCTCACTCTACATTCTCCAGTTAGGCGAATTCATCAACCGCATTGTTTTAATTGCCAGCATCCCAATTGTCTACTCCATTTTGCTTGTTTTGTGATACATTAAAATTAATATGTCTAAATACAATGCTTGACACCCCCCCATCATCAATTACCCTTCATGTTCTTTTATTTTAGAAAATGCCACAATTTACCCTTTCACTTAAGTTAGAAGTCTGAGAATCATGCTTAATACCTTCCTGTATTGTATACCCTTTATATCCAAGATACCGGAAAGTTCTGTTGTTTTTATATCCATAAATACACCCTGAATTGGTTCACTTACTGTCATTATCTACCTTATGAATTTGGATCAAAGCACCATCATCCACTGCCTAATCCGTACTGTGGCTTCTTAACTGGTGCCTCTACTTCCGTTGGCCTCCCTTTAATCAGTTTTTCATACTGTAGTGAGAATAAACTAACATGAGGGGATCATTCCATTGCACTACTTAATGCCCTTTAATGACTCTCTTAGGTCCTCAGAGTAACCCTCCTCCACATGCATGGCCTAATACACCTGTTCAAACTGACGCCTGCCAGCTACTGCAAATTCATCTAGGACTGATTCTGCCCTTGCTCACTAAGCTCTAGTCAGAAATTAGGTCACTGATTGAATCCATCTCTCTTCCATTTCAATGCTTTCTTAGATGTTGTTTCCTCTCTCTAACTCCTATTAATTCTTCAGATTTCAGCTTTATTGTTCCTTCCTCAGAAAAGCCTTCCTTGACACACCAGTTTAAATTAACCCTTATTATTCTTTCTCATACTTTTCTCTTCTTTCCTTTTATAGAACTTGTCACCATTTAAAATTAATAAATTAATGTGCACATTTTTGGTCGGTTTCTTTTGTTTGACATGAATTTAACACCTTGTTTATGTTAAAAATGAAAACCATGGGCTTCTGATTTCTGCTTCAACATGTAAAGGGCTTAAAATTCATCGCTACTGTCCTTACAACAAGATAAAGCTGAACAGACTGAAAATTAAAGACTTTCTTAGATCTGTTAGAGAACTAGATTTGCAGGGCAAACTCATGTCTCAAAATCTGAAGTGATAAGGGAATCCAGAGAGCCACACCTGAAATGTACCTGAAGCAGAAGATGCAGGAGCCATAACTGTTAGGAACAATGGAATAGCAATTTTGATGAATTTCTGTAGTATAAATATGGACTAGAATGAGAATGAGAAATTCTTTGGGGAGGTACTCTTCGGGGAGACCCCACAATTTCATGAGTTTTTACCTCCAAAAACTCTACCAGCTCCTGAGGATGAAGATCTGAGAAATGTCCACTCATAGTTACAGTAGGAGCAGGGAAGTCATAGTCATTGTGGAATGCAACCTGATTGTTCTCCATAACAAGGCCTACTCTCTAGGGAAGAAGACTTAATGAGGAACTTATTACAGCTAGGGAAGGGCATTTCTCCAGCCCCACTAGTCTTTCTGTCTCACCTATGGTGGGAAAAAAAATCTACATCACTGGAGAAGCACCGGTGAGGGTCACAGTAAGAAACACAGAATCATTAAAACACAGAGATTTCATCTTAAGATTATAGACTGCTTTAGTTCCCCCATACCTTGCCACCATACCAACAGGACATTTGTATGATATCAGTGAATTATTACAGCTAAAAGATGAAAAAGTGAGTAATGATTGTGAAATACATCTTGGAGATCCTACATAATAAAGGACTAATCTTCAAGGAAAATGACTTTACCAGAGCATTACTACATATAGGAGAAGGGCATTTCTCACACTCCATTCCATTCTTGTCTTCCTTTCTTGACTAAGGAAGAAGCAAACAATAGGTTTTAGGACTTCAAGGAAACACATTGAGAATGATGCAGTAAAGAAGAAGAAGCTATACTACTGGAGAAACATTTGTGAAAATAATAGCCCCAAGATAGAGATCTACTAAAAGACTTAGATTTAATCAGAAAATTATACGACATTTCCCCTTTCTGGTCACCTTACCATCATACTAAAACGGTTCCATATAACACTGGATAAAAGAGCTATAAGACACAGACTTTCTTTGAGAAGGAATACTTAGGGAAGCCCAAAGACAAGAAAGATGAAAACAAGGACACTAGAGGAATTTAAAGCTTTTTGGCACCAATATCTGCAGCAAACATTAAGCATATCACAGAAGAAATTTAAAATAACTATGATTGCCATGTTAAGTGATCTAATGAAAAAAATAGAGAAGATGTGAGAATAAATGAGTAATGAAAGAAAAGAGAAACTCTAAGAAAACTTTTTTTAAATGCTAGAAACAAAAACACTGTAACAGAAACGAAAATGTCTTTGATGAATTCATCAGTAGACTTGAGACAGCTGACAAATAATCAGCCTGCTTAAAGATAGGTCAATAGAAACTTCTCAGACTAAAATGCAGAGAAAATAGCATGATAATGATAACAATAGATAACAGAACCTCTAAGAATTGTGGGAAAACTTTTTTTAAGTATAACATACATGTAATTAAAATGCTAGAAGAAGAATAAAGAAAGAACAAAGCAGAAAAAAATATATAAGTGAATTCGGCCAATAATTTTCCAAAATTAATGACAGACATGGAGCTAAAGATACAGGAAGCTCAGAGAACACCAGAGAGCATAAGTACCCCCAAACCACAGCAAGACATCTTGTATTCAAACTACAGCAAACTAAAGGCAAAGAGAAAATCTTGAAAGAAGTCAGATGGGGGGAAAACCCACCTTGTTCCTATAGAGAAACAAGTATAATAATTACAGTGAACTCATCGGAAACCAGCCAAGCAAGAAGAAAGTAAATTTAAATATTTAAAGTGTTGAAAGAAAAATCCACTAACCTTGAATTTTATATCTAGCAAAATTGACCTTCAAAAGTAAAGTAGATATTAGTCTTTCTCTGACAAACAAAACTAAAGAAATTTAGTATTTAGTATTTATTATGGCAGCAGATCTGCCACACAAATAATTGTTAAGAGTTCTTCAGGCAAAAAAAAAAAAAAAATAATGTGGATCAGAAACTCAGATCCACATATAGAAAAGTATCAGAAAGGGATAATTAAATGTAGCAATTCTTTTCCTATTCTTAATTGATCTAAAAGGTAATTGTTTAAAGTAAAAATAGAAATAACATATTGGGTGATTATAGAATATATATGCATGAAATGAATGACAGAAATGTCATAAAAAGTGATGGAAAGAAATTAGAAATATTGTCAACCTGTACTACATGTGAAATGGTATAGTGTTTAATTGAAGGTAGACTTAAATTAGGGTAAAATGTACATTGGAAACTTAGAGAAAGTAAAAAAAAAATTCAGAAACAAGTATAATAAATATATTAAGAGGTAAATGTTTGTTAAAGTTAAATGTTAACTATTAAGAGTTAAAATGCTCACTTAAAACTAGAGAAGTCAGGAAGTGAAGGGAAAAATAAGAAAGAATATGTGCAATGAAGAGAACAGTTACCGACAGTGTTGATATTAAACTAACTATACCAATAATCACTTTAAATGTTGTCTTATTGAATAAATTAAGAATACAGAGACTATCATAATGAATGCAAAACAAATCCAAATATATGTTTTCTATAAGAAGCCCACTTTACATATAAATACTGGAAATATTAAAAGTAAAGGAATGGAGAAAATATTGAATGCTGACACTAGTAAAATTAAACTGGAGTAGCAATATTTATTTTAGACAAAGCAGTCCTCTAAGCAAGGAAAACTATTAGGAATGAAGGGGAGAATTACACAGTCATAAAGGGGTTCATTCTTCAAGGAGGAATAACAGTCCTCAATGTGTATACACCTAACAATAGAGCATTATGCTACATGAGGCAAAAACTAATGGAACGAAAGGAAAAAATAGATGAATCTGTGATTGTAGTTGGAGACCCCTCTATTGGCATTTGATCAATCCAGGTGGCAATAAATCAGGAAGGATATTGTTGACCTGAAGAGCACTATCAATCAATTTGATCCAATTGACTTTTAGATTCTTAAAAAAATTATCTTTTATGAAATATTCCATCCAGCAATAGCAGAATATACATTTTATGAGGCTCACATAAAATATTCAGCAAGATAGACCACATTCTAGATCACTGAAGACAACCATTTAATTAACTGTAGAAGAATAGAAATGATAAAAAGTATTTTCACAGAACACAATGGAATTAAACTAGAAATTAATGACAGAGAAAGCAGGAAAAAAAGTCCCTAAATACTAATAAACAATATACTTCTAAATGACAAAGTCTCAAGAGATATTAAAGAAATATTTTGAACTAAATGTAAATACTATTTATCAAATTTGTGGGGTGCTTAGAGATAATTCATAGCATTAAATTTTTATATTAGAAAAGAATAAAACTCTAAAGTCAATATCCTGTGTTCCATCTTAGGCAGCTAGAGTAAGAATAATTGAAGCCTAAATCAAGCAGATGAAAAGAAATGATAAAAATTAGAACAGCAATCAATGAATTGAAAACAGGAAAGTAAGGGAGTTAGTCAACAAAACCAAAGTCTGTTATTTTGGAGAAAAATTATATATACATTTATATATACATATTAGATATATTATATATATTATACACTTACATATATTTTATTTATATATACACATATATGTATACATATATATAACTTCTAGTCAACTTAATCAAGGTAAAAAGAGAGTAGACACAATTTACCAATGTCATAAATAAAAGTGATGTCATCTCTATGGATTCCATGAGAATTAAAGGATAATAAGTGGATATTTTGAACAACTCTATGATAACTAAATGAAATGGACCAATTCCTTAAGGAGCAGGCTACCTAATATCACACAAGAAGAAATAGATAATCTAAATAGGCCTATATCTATTAAAGATATTATGTCAATATTTAATAATATTCTTCCAAACAAGAAATCATTAGGCCCAGATCATTTCACTGAAATTTCTAGCAAATATTTAAAAAACAAATTATATCAATGATTTACAATCTCTTCCAGAAAACGGAAGCAGAAGAAGTACTTCCTAACTTATTTTATTAAGCCATCATTACCTTAATACCAAAACTAGGGAAAGACATTGGAAGAAAGTAAAACTTTAGAATATTGTTTAACATGACTAGAGATGTATAATTTTTTATCAAAATATGAACAATGAAATTAAAAAATTTATAATAAAAATTCTACACCCTAACCAAATGAAACTTATTCAGTTATACATGGCTGGTTCAACATTTGAAAATCAATCTGTGTAATCTATAACGTCAGAAAGCTAAGAAAGAAAATCATATAATCATGTAAATTGATGAAAAGGAACGTTTGAAAAAAAAATTACCTATTCATAATAAAAACTCCCAGGAAACTTCCTCAACTTCATTTTTAAAAAAAGCATGAAAATCCTACTCTAACATTATATTTACTAGTGAGAAACAGCATACTCTCCCTCTGTGATCAAGGACAAGGTAAGGATGTTTTCTATCACCATTCCTATTCAGCATCATACTTCAATTTCTTCTTGTCCAATTGACAAGATAGGAAAAGAAAATAGAAACAGACTGGTGAGGAAGGGATGAACCTGTCTTTGTTTCAAGATGAAATGATTGTCTATGTAGAAATTAAAAAAAAAACCTAAAGTATAATGATAATGATAATAATAATAATAATAATAATAAATAAAAAATAAAAAATAAAAAAATAAAGAAAAAAAAAGTTTGTCAGAAGGCAAACTTTCTGACAAACCTGCTTTGACTTACCAATAAAGAAAAATTTATAGTTTTATTCGCAAATCTATCAAATAATTTATGTACTAATCTAGAATATTTTTCAAAATTACTTTTCTGGTAATAAAATTTTTAAAAGAATTTAAAAAATAAAGTTAAACCTCTGTCTTTCAATCTCAGGGCAGTTTCTACTAACTCACTGTCTTTAAGACCTGCTGATTGATTTGTCTTTTCAGAGCTGATGATTATTTTTGGCCAACTCATGTTTACTTCTTTCTGACTTCTTACAAGTCAAGCAATTAGTTTAGCTTAAGAAAATTTGTCAACAAAAAGCTAAGTACTCTTAGAATAGAACTTCATAGGAGCAAAGGCTTTAATTCAATATCGCCAGATCTAAAATAGTCCCTAGGTGTAAACTTAAAGTTTCTGCATTTTACTGTATGTAAATTATTCCCCTCAAGAAAAAATACTTCTATAAAATAGTGTCTGCCACAATAAATATTAAATAAATTGTGAAAAAAAAAAGAAATTAAAAAAAAATTGACCAAAAAAAACCCAACAACAACAAAAACCCTTGAGAAGGATTCTGAGAATACGGCAAAGGAGAAAATACCAGTGATCGCTCTTCCCACCTGGGCAACTATGACACTGGTAGAATCTGTCTGATGTAACTACTTTCAAACTCTGGAGTCTATTAAAGAGTTGCAACTTCCAGGGTAAGGCTTGGGTGGTAAACTGCAGTCACTTTCAGTCAACTCAGTTTTTAGCGTGGTAGCAGCTACTCATCTCTCGTCCCCAGCCCTGTTGCAGGCAGCAGAGCACACCTTCCAGAAGCAAGCTGCGCACAGCCTGGGGGAGCCAGGGTGGGCAAAAGAAAGGACTGTGTCCTCCAAATAGCAGATCTCTGTGCTCTGGTCACCGATTGCTGCTTTTTGATCACAGAGGTACAGACAAAGAGGTAGGTGGTCATTGCTGTTACACCTCCTCTCGTTGCTGTAAGACCCACTCCCTCTGTGTGAAGTGATTTCCAAAGGACCTTAACTGCCAATACCTTCCACTGCTTTATTTTTATCTTTTGCCCCTTTTGGGAGCCAAGCATTAAAGATAAGGACATTCAAAAACAACTACTTATACAGGGAATATTAAAAAGTGATTGTACATGCCCAAGGAAAGGCTTGGAGAAGACCTAGAAGTCTTTAGATTTACAACTTGAGGATTTTTTTCACACAAAGACAGCCTATAGCAATTAGAAATATATAAAATGAGCAAAAAATAAACAACAGAAAACAGAAAACCCTAGGGGAAGGAGAGGAATTTGATTTCCAGAGTTACCACATTATTAGATTCAAATGTTCAGTTTTCAACAAAACATCACAAAGCCTACAAAGAAACAAGAAAGTATGGCTCATTCAAAGAAAAAAAAATAATAAACGAAACCTCTCCCTGAAAAAATTCTGATGGCAGATCTACTGAACAAAAAGTTTAAAACATCGTATTAAAGATGCTCAAGGAGCTAAAAAAAGATGTGAAGAAGGCCAAGACAACAATGTATAAACAAAATGGAAATATCAATAAAGAGACAGAAAAAGTAAATTTTTTTCTAAGATGGCAGACTAGAGGTTTTTACTGTGCCTTTGTCCACTTGGAAATAGAAAAATGGTGTGCTAAGATTGACACTGTGGGCTTTTATTCAAGAAGAAATATAATATGGGAACTCACTCAAAAAGTGAAGGACACCCAGATCCCAGGGACAAGAAGGTTTACAAGCAGGATGAATGATGGCATTCAGCTGACAAAAGTAATTGAAGCTCCAGTAGATAAGGAGGCAGATTCTCCCTCCATGTTTCACTTTTCCACTGGGGATCCATGCCACCAAGGCCAGAGGAGAGCATCTTGTTTCTCCCAACCCCTGTGGCTAACCTGGGGAGAGGCTGGGAGAAGTGGAGACAGAAAGAAACCAGGAAAAGCTGCAGGCATTTTCCCAGACCCAGGACTAAGAAAAGTATACCATTTTCAATCCAGGTTCCTGCAAAGTCAGCCAGTGTTTGGTGACCTAAACAGCAGTGGCTGCTATAGGCCTTTCAGTCTCTGGCAGGAGATTGGAATGCTTGTTCTAGAGTGGGAGAAGGGTTCCCACAGCCAGAATAGAGTGGCAAGTGTGGAGTGCACCCTAGCAGTAGGAG